>NC_086192.1:7725000-8025000 GCF_023053635.1 Elgaria multicarinata webbii | reverse complement strand
CCACGCCAGGACGCAGCGCAGGGTTTCCAGTGGTCGGGTGACCAATCGCTGGTCGGCATCTGCCCGTTCGCCCCCCAAATAGGCCATGGAGCGAGAGCCGGGGTGACCTCGCTGCCAATGAAAAAAACGGGGTCAGCAGCACAGCTTGGCAGAAAAGCCCCGTGGTGGCTGCTAATGTGCAGCTGCGTCATATAACTGACGCAGCGCCAATTCGCAGCCGCCACGGGCCGTTGAAGACATATAGACAGCTCCCAGGGAATGCTGCCTTAACCTTCCAGATGTGTTGGGTGGCAAATCCCATCCTTCCAGCCGGCATGGCCATTGGCTGGGAATCACTGGAGTTGTAGTCCATCACAACTGAGAGCACCAGCTAAAGGCACAATGCTAAAGGCACAATGCTATGCATGGTTAGATAAAAGCAAAAGAGTCCTACAACTATGCTAGTAGCTTACAAGATTCTGCTGAAGCAATAGAATCACAGAATAGTACGGTTGGAAGGGGCCTCTAAGGCCATTGAGTCCAACCCCCTGCTCAATGCAGGAATCCACCTTAAAGCATCCCTGACAGATGGCTGTCCAGCTGCAACTTGAAGGCCTCTAGGGTGGGAGAGTCCACGACATAGGTCATTGTTTCCACTGTCGGACTGCTCTAACAGTCAGGACATTTTTCCTGATGTCCAGCCCGTTGAGCCCATTATTCTGTGTCCTGCACTATGGGATGATCTAGGAGAGATCCTGGCCCTCCTCTGTGTGACAACCTTTCAGGTATTTGAAGAGAGCTATCATGGCCTCTCAAAAATTCCCCACCCTATATATGGGCAAAGGGAGGGGGAGAATTTAACCAAAAAAAAATTCCAGAGTTAGGAGAAATTGTTAAACAATTTCTCACAGGCAGAGCTCACCATTAGCAGTGTGTTTTTGCAGTGTAAGATTTTTCTGGCCTGGATGCACTGATCCAGTTGATGAAAGCTTGGGGCATTAAGTCTCAAACCTACATATTTTTAGACAGACAAAAGTCCGACAACTCCCAGCATGCCATGCTAGGACATGTCAGACTTTTGTCTCTGTAAAGATGCATAGGATGGAGGTCTAGGCTCTGCCTGTCTATCTCACTTCCTTGTAACAATGGCCAGATCTACACCAAGTGAGATATGGAAGCAGTATTTAAGAGGCAGGAGCCACACCACTGGTTTAGAGCGGTATTGAAGTGCACTGACAACTGTTGGGGCCCATGACTAGGGTGACCATATGAAAAGGAGGACAGGGCTTCTGTATCTTTAACAGTTGCACAGAAAAGGGAATTTCAGCAGGTGCCATTTGTATATATGGAGAACCTGGTGAAATTCCCTCTTCATCACAACAGTTAAGGCTGCAGGGGCTATACTAGAGTGACCAGATTTAAAAGAGGGCACGGCACCTGCAGCTTTAACTGTTGTGTTACTCCATTTCTGAAATCTCTTCATTGGCTTCCAATTCACTTCAGAATCCAATATAAACTTCTCCTGTTAACCTTCAAAGCTTTTCACAGTCTAGCTCCTTCCTATCTCTCCTCTCTCATATCACACTATTGCCCCGCTCGTGCTCTTCGCTCCTCGGATGCCATGTTTCTCACCTGCCCAAGGGTCTCTCCTTCCCTTGCTCGGCTTCGTCCATTCTCTTCTGCTGCCCCTTACGCCTGGAACGCTCTTCCAGAACATTTGAGAACTACAAGTTCAATCGCAGCTTTTAAAGCTCAACTAAAAACTTTTCTTTTTCCTAAAGCTTTTAAAACTTGATGTTGTGCGGACTTTATACTGTTAGTTTTACCCTACCCTGTGCCTGCTTACCCTACCCTGTGCCTGTTTGCATTCTCTTCCCCTCATTGTTTTACTATGATTTTATTAGATTGTAAGCCTATGCAGCAGTGTATTACTATTTACTGTTTTACTCTGTACAGCATCATGTACATTGATGGTGCTATATAAATAATAATAATAATAATAATAATAATAATAATAATAATAATAATTGTGATGAAAAGGAAATTTCCCCAGGTTTCCCATATTTACAAATGACACCTGCTGAAATTCCCTTTTCAATACAACTGTTAAAGATACAGGAGCCCTGTCCTCCTTTCCATAGGGTCACCCTACCCTTGACACATCTACACCAAGCAGGATATAACACTATGAAAGTAGTATATGGTATATGTCATGGGCCCCAACAGTTGTCAGTTCAATACCACTATAAAGCAGTAGTGTGGCTCCTGCATTTTATATACTGCTTCCATACCACTTTCATAGTGGAATATCTGCTTGGTGTAGATCTGGCCAGTGTTTTGGAAGTGAGGGAGAACGGAAGAATACTAGATTGATTGATTGATTGATTGAGGATGTATAAATAGATGTGGCATGATTTTCCAAGTCTACTCTTTTCTCAGAGTCCAGCCTTGAATGATAACAAAAAATCTGGATCAGAGAAATAACCAGCTGTGGCGTCTTGGCTCCCCTCTTCTCACCCCCCCCCACCTAGCCCCAGACGTTGATGGGCAAACGATGTTCATCCCACTTGCCTTATTCATGTGCCATCCGCACTTTTCACTTGGGGGCCTGGAGTCAAAGGCGAAGAGGTCCCTGGGCACCGCCGGTGCAGCTGTCGCCTCGGAGAGCCCCACTGAGCGACTGAGGGGGCTGACGTGGGAGGGGGGGCATCTGCGGATTTGGCAAGGAAAGCAGCAAGGAGAGAAGCCCAGCTCTGGCAACATGGGCTGGATGGATAAGGGGAGGGAGGGATGGAGGGAGGGTTTGAATGTTTGGCAAAGGACCATTGATTCTAGGGTGCCTTTTTCATTCATTTTCTCTCAGTTCATTTTCCCTTTCTTTCTGTCTTTCTTTACCCCTCTCTCATCCTACATTTCTATTTTTCCTTTTTCCTTTCCCTTCTCTCTCTCTCTTTCCTTTCTTTTCTCTCTCTTCTTCCTTTCCTTCACTCCTCTTTTTCTTTTCCTCCTTTCCTTTTTCTCCTTCCCTTCATTTCTCTCTTCTCCCTTTCCTCCCTCCTCTTCTTCTCTTCTTCCTTTCCTCCCTTCCTTTTTCTCTTTCCCTTGATTTCTCTCTCTTCTCCCTTTCCTCCCCTCCTCTTCTTCTCTTCTTCTTTTCCTCCTTTCCTTTTTCTCCTTCCCTTCATTTCTCTCTCTTCTCCCTTTCCTCCCCTCCTCTTCTTCTCTTCTTCCTTTCCTCCTTTC
Organism: Elgaria multicarinata webbii; assembly: GCF_023053635.1. NCBI lineage: Eukaryota > Metazoa > Chordata > Lepidosauria > Squamata > Anguidae > Elgaria > Elgaria multicarinata. The sequence goes on along the minus strand of NC_086192.1, from coordinate 8,021,778 downwards.
CTTTTTCTCCTTCCCTTCATTTCTCTCTCTTCTTCCTTTCCTCCCCTCCTCTTCTTCTCTTCTTCCTTTCCTCCTTTCCTTTTTCTCCTTCCCTTCATTTCTCTCTCTCTTCTTCCTTTCCTCCCCTCCTCTTCTTCTCTTCTTCCTTTCCTCATTTCCTTTTTCTCCTTCCCTTCATTTCTCTCTCTCTTCTCCCTTTCCTCCCCTCCTCTTCTTCTCTTCTTCTTTTCCTCCTTTCCTTTTTCTCCTTCCCTTCATTTCTCTCTCTTCTCCCTTTCCTCCCCTCCTCTTCTTCTCTTCTTTTCCTCCTTTCCTTTTTCTCCTTCCCTTCATTTCTCTCTCTATTCTTCCTTTCCTCCCCTCCTCTTCTTCTCTTCTTCCTTTCCTCCTTTCCTTTTTCTCCTTCCCTTCATTTCTCTCTCTTCTTCCTTTCCTCCCCTCCTCTTCTTCTCTTCTTCCTTTCCTCCTTTCCTTTTTCTCCTTCCCCTCATTTCTCTCTCTCTTCTCCCTTTCCTCCCCTCCTCTTCTTCTCTTCTTCTTTTCCTCCTTTCCTTTTTCTCCTTCCCTTCATTTCTCTCTCTTCTCCCTTTCCTCCCCTCCTCTTCTTCTCTTCTTCTTTTCCTCCTTTCCTTTTTCTCCTTCCCTTCATGTCTCTCTCTTCTTCCTTTCCTCCCCTCCTCTTCTTCTCTTCTTCCTTTCCTCCTTTCCTTTTTCTCCTTCCCTTCATTTCTCTCTCTTCTCCCTTTCCTCCCCCCCTCCTCTTCTTCTCTTCTTCCTTTCCTCCTTTCCTTTTTCTCCTTCCCTTCATTTCTCTCTCTTCTTCCTTTCCTCCCCTCCTCTTCTTCTCTTCTTCCTTTCCTCCTTTCCTTTTTCTCCTTCCCTTCATTTCTCTCTCTCTTCTTCCTTTCCTCCCCTCCTCTTCTTCTCTTCTTCCTTTCCTCCTTTCCTTTTTCTCCTTCCCTTCATTTCTCTCTCTCTTCTCCCTTTCCTCCCCTCCTCTTCTTCTCTTCTTCTTTTCCTCCTTTCCTTTTTCTCCTTCCCTTCATTTCTCTCTCTTCTCCCTTTCCTCCCCTCCTCTTCTTCTCTTCTTCTTTTCCTCCTTTCCTTTTTCTCCTTCCCTTCATTTCTCTCTCTCTTCTTCCTTTCCTCCCCTCCTCTTCTTCTCTTCTTCCTTTCCTCCTTTCCTTTTTCTCCTTCCCTTCATTTCTCTCTCTCTTCTTCCTTTCCTCCCCTCCTCTTCTTCTCTTCTTCTTTTCCTCCTTTCCTTTTTCTCCTTCCCTTCATTTCTCTCTCTCTTCTTCCTTTCCTCCCCTCTTCTTCTCTTCTTCCTTTCCTCCTTTCCTTTTTCTCCTTCCCTTCATTTCTCTCTCTCTTCTTCCTTTCCTCCCCTCCTCTTCTTCTCTTCTTCCTTTCCTCCTTTCCTTTTTCTCCTTCACTTCATTTCTGTCTCTCTCCTTCCTTTCCTCCCCTCCTCTTCTTCTCTTCTTCCTTTCCTCCTTTCCTTTTTCTCCTTCCCTTCATTTCTCTCTCTCTTCTTCCTTTCCTCCCCTCCTCTTCTTCTCTTCTTCCTTTCCTCCTTTCCTTTTCTCCTTCCCTTCATTTCTCTCTCTTCTCCCTTTCCTCCCCTCCTCTTCTTCTCTTCTTCCTTTCCTCCTTTCCTTTTTCTCCTTCCCTTCATTTCTCTCTCTTCTCCCTTTCCTCCCCTCCTCTTCTTCTCTTCTTCTTTTCCTCCTTTCCTTTTTCTCCTTCCCTTCATTTCTCTCTCTTCTCCCTTTCCTCCCCTCCTCTTCTTTTCTTCTCTTCTTCTTTTCCTCCTTTCCTTTTTCTCCTTCCCTTCATTTCTCTCTCTCTTCTTCCTTTCCTCCCCTCCTCTTCTTCTCTTCTTCCTTTCCTCCTTTCCTTTTTCTCCTTCCCTTCATTTCTCTCTCTCTTCTTCCTTTCCTCCCCTCCTCTTCTTCTCTTCTTCTTTTCCTCCTTTCCTTTTTCTCCTTCCCTTCATTTCTCTCTCTCTTCTTCCTTTCCTCCCCTCTTCTTCTCTTCTTCTCTTCTTCCTTTCCTCCTTTCCTTTTTCTCCTTCCCTTCATTTCTCTCTCTCTTCTTCCTTTCCTCCCCTCCTCTTCTTCTCTTCTTCCTTTCCTCCTTTCCTTTTTCTCCTTCACTTCATTTCTGTCTCTCTCCTTCCTTTCCTCCCCTCCTCTTCTTCTCTTCTTCCTTTCCTCCTTTCCTTTTTCTCCTTCCCTTCATTTCTCTCTCTCTTCTTCCTTTCCTCCCCTCCTCTTCTTCTCTTCTTCCTTTCCTCCTTTCCTTTTTCTCCTTCCCTTCATTTCTCTCTCTTCTCCCTTTCCTCCCCTCCTCTTCTTCTCTTCTTCCTTTCCTCCTTTCCTTTTTCTCCTTCCCTTCATTTCTCTCTCTTCTCCCTTTCCTCCCCTCCTCTTCTTCTCTTCTTCTTTTCCTCCTTTCCTTTTTCTCCTTCCCTTCATTTCTCTCTCTTCTCCCTTTCCTCCCCTCCTCTTCTTTTCTTCTCTTCTTCTTTTCCTCCTTTCCTTTTTCTCCTTCCCTTCATTTCTCTCTCTCTTCTTCCTTTCCTCCCCTCCTCTTCTTCTCTTCTTCCTTTCCTCCTTTCCTTTTTCTCCTTCCCTTCATTTCTCTCTCTCTTCTTCCTTTCCTCCCCTCCTCTTCTTCTCTTCTTCTTTTCCTCCTTTCCTTTTTCTCCTTCCCTTCATTTCTCTCTCTCTTCTTCCTTTCCTCCCCTCTTCTTCTCTTCTTCTCTTCTTCCTTTCCTCCTTTCCTTTTTCTCCTTCCCTTCATTTCTCTCCCTCTTCTTCCTTTCCTCCCCTCCTCTTCTTCTCTTCTTCCTTTCCTCCTTTCCTTTTTCTCCTTCACTTCATTTCTGTCTCTCTCCTTCCTTTCCTCCCCTCCTCTTCTTCTCTTCTTCCTTTCCTCCCCTCCTCTTCTCTTCTTCCTTTCCTTTCCCTCTCTCTTTCTCTTAACCTTCTTTTCTCCCTTACTGCTTCCTCTTCCTCTCGCTCACCCTTTCTTCTCCTGCCATTCTCTCTCTCTCTCTCTCTCTCTCTCTCTTTCTCTACCTCTTTTGCTCACCCCTTTTTCTTTCTCTCTCCCAGTGCTCAAATTACAACACACACACACACACTTTTGTGATTCACCCCCCCTACTGATTTTAGACAGCTACTAAAATCTACTGCTTTTAGACAGTGACACTGGACAGATGTCATGATTTGGCTAAAATTGGAGGGAACCAATGGGTGGGGTGTTGGAAATCATTAATAGACCCCCTCCATTCCCATCCCCCTATTCCCCTCCTGCATTACTCATTTCTTTCACGTTTTACCAGAGAGAGAGTGTGTGTGAGAGAGAGACCCAGAGAGAGAGAGAAGGAACCAACGGGGCTTAGACACGGAATCCACAAAGTTGCATCGGAATGTGTCGGTGCAAATCCCCCCCCTCCACACACACACACACACACACACACACGTAAATCAAGACCCTGTAAAGCGTGTTTACCCAGAAGTAAGCTGCACTTAATTCCATGAGACCTCCTCTCTTAAGTAAGCTCACAACTTTACCATGCAAGTCTATGCATGTTTACATAGGGGTAAGGTAGGGTGACCATATGGAAAAGGAGGACAGGGCTCCTGTATCTTTAACAGTTGCATTGAAAAGGGAATTTCAGTAGTTGTCATTTGTATATGTGGAGAACCTGGTGAAATTCCCTCTTCATCACAACAGTTAAAGCTGCAGGAGCCCTGCCCTCTTTTAAATCTGGTCACTCTAGTATAGCTCCTGCACCTTTAACTGCTGAGATGAAGAGGGAATTTCATCAAGTTCTCCATATATACAAATGACACCTGCTGAAATTCCCTTTTCTATGCAACTGTTAAAAGATATAGGAGCCCTGTCCTCCTTTCCATAGGGTCACCCTAGGTAAGCAACTCCAATGCAGCCCGATCCACCACCCACCTTAGCCAGGGCGAAATACTTTGGGTTTAAAACCCGTCTCCCCCACTTATCTCTTGCTATTTCTTTGGAAACAGAGCCTATGGATATGACTTCAGCTTAACTAGTTTGCTGGCTATAGCCTATTCATTCAAACCCCTGATTTGGAAAGAAATCAATTCGCCTGAGGGGAGTGGTGAAATCGGCAGGATCTCTTCCCTCAGCAATGGGGATGTAAAAAAGAGGCTTCACTCCGGATTAACTACGTTGCTGGAGGTGGTTGCTTGAGGTCAAGTCGGATTTGTCTGTTTTAGGAAGGGGTGGGATAAAAATCTGAGGTGGGGAAAGGAATTCTCAAAAGACTTTTTAAAAATAAAATATGTGTGGGAAATGAAAGCAGAGTGCGCCAATCTCCTTTTCGTCCAAACCACTTAAATCGGTTTGAGCTGGGAGAAACAACTCGTTTAAACTTTCTGCCTATAGATTATAATTTTAAAACAAAACAGAAACAACCACAGCAAAACCTACAGAACCTCCGTCTTTATTCGTTGCTCTAACACATACACACCTCTCTTTTTTTTCTTTTCACGTTACAGATCTGGTGTTCAGCCAGAGATGTTTCCCTTTAAGAAACTGCCTGGCACCCAGATCTCAAACCGTTTTACATAGAGCCAAAAGCCGTTTGTTTCAGCCTTAGTAGAGAGGCTGGTGTCATTTTTAGGGGCAATTTTGGAGAAAGCTGGATTTGTAAGAAAAGATTGAGATTTGAAAATGGAAGAAATGACACAAGGCCAAAAGAAAGGGATAGGAAGTAAATATAATAATAATAATAATAATAATAATAATAATAATAATAATAATAATTCAGAAATGAGAAGGCTTGAGAATCCATAAAACAATAATAATAATAATAATAATAATAATAATAATAATTCTGTTGTTTTAATTATGGTTTGTTGTTTCGTAATCAATGGGAGTGGGTGTGAATTACAGATACATTCATAACTACCTTATTTATTTACTAGTTTATTTACATTTACTATCGTTGTTGTGGTCTCAAAAGTCAAATCAAATCGAAAAAGTGCTAGGATCTCGTCCGCACGCGAAATTCTTCGGCTACATGTTGTTCAAACCAGAAGGGGACTTGTTAACGTCTTGTTTGAGCAGAGTTGAGGGTGGGAGGCGAGTATTTAAATTTAGTTTTCTCCCTTTTTAAACAGTTTGAGCCTCTCTGGTCACTGGATTTTAAGTGGGGCATTTGTCAAAGAGAAATGAGGGATTCTGAGCGGTTCAGGCTGGTGGACAAAAAAGCAAATGCAGTTGTAAAACTTCTACTCTTTGAGAAAGAGAGATGGGGGTTAGAAAGATACACACACGTCAACAGGTGCTCCTGGATTAAACTATCTATAAACTTCTCCCCCTTTGCTACATCAATCTCCAAAACCGAGCACTCTCCAAGGCGCACACGTGTGTGTCTATCTACACAGACACACACACACGCATCAAACAGGTGTAAGTACAGGAAACAAACGAAAAAAGATATATATATATATATATATTTAAAATATGTGTATAAAAATGTCTATATCACCCATCAACTCAAATCTATTTGCAACACAACCCCCATTGCGTTCAATCGGGCTTACTCCCAGGTAAGTATCTACAGGATCGCAGCCTCTAGACAGCAAATCGAGCTCGGGAGTTTATTTTTACAGAAACCCCCTGCCATGAAAAAATGAAATTAGGTGATTTCCCCCCCACACACACATCCTAAACAACACTGTATATACCATTAAAAACCAGAAACAGATGTTTAAAAAGAGGCCAGATGTAAAAACAAAAACAAAAACCCAACAACGAAGTTATTCATTCAAAAATACTGCTTTCTCCTCTTTCATAGGGTCTTGCTCTCCCAGTCCCAGTTTTTTTAAAAAATGTACTTGGAACGTAAGTCATTCTACAATGCAGACCTATCCAGGTCTACTCAGAAGTAAACCCCATTGAGTTTAACGGGAACTACTCTCGGGTAAGCGGAGAGTAGGATCGTTTGCTTTTAAAGGCTCCCGCTGGCTTGCAATAGGACAGACTTCACAGGCAGAAAATCGACTGGTTTCCAAGGTTCTAGACATCAAGAGGTTTGTCTCACAGTGCTATCGCACACCTACACTATACACATCTTTGTCTCTCCCCCATCACAACTTAAAGCCCCATTTCCATGTTGTCTATAAATAAACAAAGATGTGACATTCCAAACTAGGATGGGATATTTCTCCACCCATCCCTCCCTCCCTCCCTCCCAATCCTAAACTTTTTTTCCCTCCTTAGCTGCATCCTTACATAAGCCCATGGAATCCGTGTCTCCGCCTCCAGCCCTCCTCACCTTTGAAAAATCCACCCGGACATTAACCACAACTTCCTTTCTTCCAGGAAAACTTGGCTACATTTCTTAAATACAATAGGCTGCATCCAATGTCGGTCCTCCTTGGAGAAGACCCATGGCCATGAATGGGATGTAAGTTTGGGTAACACTGCATACACCCCATTGGAGAAAGCCTATTGGAAGGAAGGAAGGGAAGGGAAGGAAGGAGGGAAGGAGAAAAGTATTTTAAAAGAAAAATTGAACACACACACACACTATATAATATTACACACACTCTATGCACAATGTATTTCTTCTTCCTCCCCAATTCCCCTACCCAATCTAATAATAATAATAATAATAATAATAATAATAAATGCAATACGTTATTGAAGAGCTAAATGACATCAGATGAACTGTTTTTAACACACACCCTTACAAAAAAAAAAAAAAAACCGACCTACCGGTTGTGATCCCTTTCGGATGGGTGTAAATGTTGACACTCAGCATCACTTGCAGGCAACTTCCCTTTAAACTCCCCCCCCGCCCTGGACCCATCTCCTCCTCCTCCTCCGTTTAAAAACTTCAGGGACGCTTGTTTAAATAAATAAAGAGAAAGAAAGAAAGACAAGGGGGGGGGAAATAAGGACCCCCCCTCTTATTTCTCCTCCAAATGCCACTAACACACATTTTTTAAAAAAATATATAATATATATGTTTCCAAACCTACCGGGTGATGGGTTGTGTGTTTTTTTAAAGGGGGGACAATGGGTCGCTTCCTCTTATTCGCCCTGGTAAAAAGGGTCTCCTTCTGTACCATCCGGGCAAGGCATGGGATGCTCTGATGTGCTGTGATGTGAGGAAAGGAGGGGGCGAGCGAGGCGCGGATTGGCTAGCGGCGGCGGTGACGTAGGAGGTCACTGCATAAGGCTTCCTAGTGTAGAGAGCTGCGAACATGCAGTCTATCGAGGGGCCGGCAGAAGCTGGGGAGAGCGGCAGGAGCGAGCTGCACAGACCGACGTCCGGTGGGGGGACCCTATGTTTGGGCGAAGGGGCCATCTCCCCTCTCCCGAGCCGCGTCGCCTCCTCCGGCAGCGCCCAGCAAGCAAGAACCCGACTTAAGTCTTAGAGGAAGGAGGAGGAGGAGGAGGAGGAAAAAAGAGGAAGAGGAGGAGGAGGAAGAAGAAGGGGAGGGGGGGAAAGAGGGATTTATTTTGATTCTCATGTCTTTTCTCCCCCGACTTGATGCCCTCGCCAATCCCAAGACGCCTGCACAAAGCCAGCCAGCAGTCCCAATGGGTACAGCGAGAGAGTTTTTGACTCATGGACTCATGATTCAATAGGGGTAAGGTCACTTTTTTTTTCTGTTGTTGTAATTCATTTCTTCATCATCATCATCATTATTATTATTCTTATTATTATTTTCACCATCTCAAAGGATTTTTTTAAAAATTAAATTATATCTCTCAACAAGGGGGTGAGAAGTGGTTTTGATCCGGTATCTTTTAGAATAAGACCTTTTTTCTTTTCTTTTTTTGACCTCACCCGAGGAAGAGAGACCCCCCTCCTTCCCCTCCCCATTGACTTGTAATATGAAAATATTTCTATTTATATAACAGACATCAGCTTCATCACTTCACAGATCGACCCCCCCTTCTCTGTTCCTGAAACCAAGAGGCACTCTTGACTACCCAAAGGCAAATACGCAAACACACACACACATATACAGCAACCTTTAATTTATTATTATTAAAATAATAATTTTCATCTTGGGAAGGAGGTTTTTTTTTTTAATTGCACTTTGACCTCTGGCTGTTCTACCTCAAACCTGACCGGATTTTCCCCTTTTTTTGTTGTTTTTGCTGTTCTTCATCGCTCCGTCCACAATGACAACCTTAGATTGTTTTCACTGATTCGCTGTTCTTATTATTAGTATTAGTATTAATAATAATAATACTAATAATAGCCCATGTCTTGGACTTTTTTCCTTTTTTGTAACAGCCTCGCACCCAAGGGGGGGGAGAGAAAAAGGGGGGGCACTGATAGAATTCCTAAGACTAGCTTCTTTTGGGTTCTTGATATCACCAAGCTGGCCTCATCTGGACACTGGGGGAGTTCTTGATTGTGATTTATTTATTTATTGGAAGAATTAAAAAGCGAAGGAAGGAGAGCCAAGATACTCTGGCACCTGAATTTCATGATCCCGCCAGGACCTTTCCAGGAAGATTCTCAACTTCTTCGGACAGACTGTTCCAACAGGAAGGTTTTTTAGAAGCAGACGGGGGACTCTTCTCTATTTTTCCCTCTATCCCACCTACCCCTCCGTGTTTTGTTTATTTGCTGGGGACTCTCTTCTGCCTTCATTTTTCATCTTCCTTCGACATCTGGGCAAGACAGATCTGCCATCCTTCGTTAGCGTTCCTTCTGCAAAGTTTTGATCTCCCCCCACACCCCGCCCCAAAAAAGTCACCAACCCCAACGTTAACCAAAGACAATGGTTCACTGCGCCGGCTGCAAAAGACCCATCCTGGACCGCTTCCTGTTGAACGTTTTAGACCGGGCTTGGCACGTCAAATGCGTTCAGTGCTGTGAATGTAAATGCAACTTGACCGAAAAGTGTTTCTCTAGAGAAGGCAAGCTCTACTGTAAGAACGACTTCTTTAGGTAAGTCCCAAAGCTCCTTCAAACTCGTTTTTCTTTACAGCGCAAGCCTCAGCCTGGTTGCTCACAAGTCAGTCCTACAGTGGGGATGATTACTCCTGGGTAAGTGCGCCTAGGATTTCACCTGTCATCCTTACTCCTGAGTAGATCGTGGCTGGCAGGTTTACTACTGGAATTCAGCCCCCTTTTAATGGGTTGGAACTAGGTTTTCACCTGGCACCCTTACTCCTGAGTAGATCGTGGCTGGCAGGTTTACTACTGGAATTCAGCCCCCTTTAATGGATTGGAACTAGGTTTTTACCTGGCACCCTTACTCCCAAGTAGATTGTGGCTGGCAGGTTCACTCCTGGGAATAAGGCCCATGTAACACATTGGAACTTACTTTCAGGTAAAGGTGCACTGAGATAGTTCTATTATTATTATTATTATTATTATTATTATTATTATTATTATTATTATTATTATTATTTCTTCAGCGTGGCCTCCAAGTTAACTTACCATGCCTTAAAGTCTCTCTCCTGGTTCCTCCCCGCCTCCCCCACCCAAAACCTAGGTTAGAAACCTGTGCCTAAATAAGGAAGGGTTTTCAATGCCAGATTCTCTTATCAGCAGGGCATCCATTACAGCGCCGGATGATCAGTTTTCAAAAGACAGCTTGGTTTAGGAGGACGCGTGAAGCCGCGACAGCGCCTCTCTGAGCATGTACAAAGCGTCTTTGTGTCTCCCCTTCTCCCCCGATCCGACGCCTTGGGGTGGGGGCGATTTAGAACCAAAAGGTGGGTGTAAGACAGAGGGGTGCATTGATAGCTCAGGGGGCACAGGCCGCGGAATGTTTCTGCGAGAGGGAGAAGAAACTGGGTACTGTAGAAAGTGGGTACTATAAAGAAATCCTTTGGGGGCAGATCTGGTGAATTTCGTACTGCACCTGACACATTAAAAAGAAATGTAAACAGCAAAGGAAACCGGGCATCCGCTGGGGTGGGGGTGGGGGGCAGTGGCCCTTTGTTACCGAGCAAGACGACTGTGTCACCTGTCAATCACTGTCCATCAGAGGCCTGGCCTTGAAGTGGGGGGAGAGCCACGACCTAAATAAAAACCAATCCCGCCGTTTCTCCCCAGGCAAACGAGAGAAAAAAATAGAAAGGGCCATTCTCAACTCCAAATTCGTTCAGGGACCTTATCTTTGCGGGCATTTTCCGAGATGACCCAGTTTCTTTTAACAAAGTCACACTTTCCCTCAAACCATTCCCCCCCCACACACACACACTCATATCATCCTATCCCCATAGTTTCCTAAAACAAAGAGAAGACAGAAGTAAAAAGAAAGAGAGAAAGAAAATAGTGGCATCTTTTTGAGGGCGGGGTTAAAAAATTAAAAGGGGAGCATTTAAAAATGAATCTGGTTGGAAAGCAAAAGAGGCGATTAGCTATGCAACCTTAGGTATGTCTACTCAGAAGTAAGTCCTAGCGACTTCAACGGGTCTTACTCCCAGGTAAGTGTGGGCAAAAATGCAGTCTCGAGGCTGCAAACACTTACTCATAAGGAGGGAGCCGCTTACGTCCGAGTAGAGAACAGCTTTAGCCGGGTTTCCTCTTAGTCTTTACCTCCCCCTAGGATCGTTTTCTTGGGGGTGTCTGTCGCTTTAGGATGAACATTAAAACCCCTCGCTTAAAGATCAAAGGCAGTTTTTAAAACAAAAACTAATACTGACCTTGAAATGGGGAAAGAAAGAAAAAGATCGCTTTTCCATGAAAATAACGCACACAAAACCTGACACTTTACTGGTGTGAAACTACTTTTATAATTGCGACTACATCTGATGTTAATATCGCAACCCTGTTCATGTCTACTCAGAAGTAGGTCCCGTTGAATTGAGCAGGATTTATTCCTAACTAAATCGGCAAAACCCTTCTAAGAGTTTACTCTCGGGGAAGAGTTTAAGATTGCTGTCCCGATAAAATATTCTTCTGTGGTTTGAACAGTTATATGACATGTTTTAAGAGTTTATATATATAATACTGTGATAAATACACAGCAGGACAGTTATTGGGACATTCATAAAAGCAAATAATTAAATGTGAGGCTTTTGAAAATAATAATAATGAGGAGGAGGATGGAAGGAAGAGGAAAAAGATATTTCTTTTTCGAAGAAATATCGGCCTAAAAGTCAGGGCTAGTGTATGGGTTATGGAAATTGGGTGTGCGTGAAACGAATACTCCAAATCTGCTATAATAAAATGTAATTATATAGCTATAAAATATAGTAAACCATCAGTTGAGGGAGCTGCGCTTTCCTCGGAACACACAAACCATTATGCGCATCTACTGCGGATGATGGGGGGTGTAGACTTTAAATTACCAACTTCCCCCCCCCAAACAAAATAACATTTTTTAGAACAGGTTTCTCCAAAGAAAATAATCTGAAAATAGATTTTAACATCCCAAAAAAAATCTCAAAAGAGCCCAGCCAGAATTTATCTTTTCTATTCCTGCCATCCGCAGACACGCAAGATCTCGGGGAGGGGGGGAGTACTTATTCCTTCCCACTAAATCTCAGAGAATGAGGCTGCCATGCTATGCACGCCTACTCGGAAGAAAATCCCATTGAGTTGAATGGGAGGCTTAGTCCCACGTAAGTGTGTCTCGGAGAAATAGTCGGACCTATCGAATCCAATGGGATTTATAACTTTCTAGCAGAGATACGCAAGATTGTACTGTTGTTATTTTTTTAAAAAAAAGTGCTCAGTTTATGTTGGATCATGGCCTTAGGGATCTTTGGTTGTTCGTTCGTTTGTTTGTCGTAGTCCCACCACCACCTTTTATGGCTTTCTAACCACGGGCTTCTTTCGGAGGTGAATTTTGTTGATATAGACATCTCTTGCTGCGTGAGTTCGGGTCACACATTCACAAATATGTGCTTGATTTCATTCTGTCGCTTCCGAAACCGGGCTTTGTGTATTCGGGAGAAACTCCATAGAAAATCGCACATATGTGTATTTTTTAAAAAAATTAAAAATAAATAAATAACCGAACTTCAGGCGCAGAAACTGAGAAGGGAGTAGCGTTTTCTAGTGGGGGTGTCAGCGTTAAAATGCTGTGGTAAGCATGTCCTGGGGTGGGGAGTGTTGTTTCAGAGGGCAGATGTGAGGATTGGATTTGAATACGGAAAGGCGTTTGCTCCGGAGGAAACCGGGTGTTGTGTGCGTGTAGACACCGCCAGGCAGTTCACACCTTAGAAGGACAGGTGCAACTTGAAATGTTGGTCGCGCTGGGTCTGAAACGGACCCATAACCCCTGCGCGCGGAGGGGGGGGTTGTGTGGGTGTTTGTGGGGTGGGTGTGTTTTAATTTAACTTGCCAAAACTGGAAGGGAAGAAAAGGAACTAGATGCTTCTTCAAACTTTTTTTAGGGGGGCAGAGAGGGTGGGGGGAGCGTATAAGTTTATACCAAGAGTGAAATTGACTAGCTTTTGTCGCTGCGGTAGTGAAATTGACCAGCGCCTCAATTCGGAATCTCTCCCTGGCCAGGTAGAGTGTAGAATAAATCGAAAGGAGCCTTCGGGGTCACGTGTAGAAAAAGGACAATAAAAGAGTCAAGGGCTCCGTTTTCGTGGGCTAGTGGTAGCCCGCGACTTTATCGGATGCAAAGAGAGAAATTGTTGGTTTTAAATAGCTAGGAGCCTCTCTGGGAACGCTTTCTTAACGGAGCGTAAACGCCTATGAATAAACCCACGGGCGGATGAGGCTGCGATCCTGTAACCTCTTTCCTGGAAACTACTGAAATCGAAGAGGCTTACTTTTGAGGAGACATGCGCAGGGTTGCACTTTGGAAGGAGGGGATTTATAGCCAGCCCAAAAGAATTGGGGGTGGGAGAAGGACAGGATGAAGGGAGAAGAGAATGGAAGACGGTGATGGTAGGAAAAAAGAAAGCAGAGAGAAAAAGGAAAGAAAGGAAAAACGAGAAACAGAAAAAGAGTATGAAGGCAAAGCGATGTTATAGGCAGGTTAACCATTATCTAAAAGCAGGCTTTTATTTGTCCAGTTGCGCTTAAGTTTTCTCCCTACAAACGACACCCCCCCCCAAAAAAAAACCACAAGGTTTAGAGCTCTACACATAGGGCTGGCTTTTCCTTCAACCCCCCCCCCTAAAAAAAATCAACACACACCCCTCCCCGAATCCGTTTGGCCTTCACCGAAAAGCCGCAACCCGGCCACACACAGCTCGGCGCCTAGTCCCGCGGGACTTACTTCCGAGGAGACCTGCGTCAGTTTGTCCGGGGGGGCCCCGACGGCAGCCGCGCCTGGGAAGCCGGCTTCTTTTCTGCGCTCGGCCCTGAGCGCCTTCCTTCTCCGTCTCAAGTTTCTAGTCCTCTTGTCCGATCTTGGCAAGGGATCTTCCAAAACCCCTCTTCGCGGGACACTCGGTTTCCCAGTGGTCGAATTGGCTCGAAGAGTTAATCATTCATAGCCACCACCCCTTTCCTTTTAACAACAACCAAAGCTCTTTTCTGCGTGGGGAATAAATAAATCTGAAGTTTGATCAAAATGTATGAGTTAGGCAGGATTTCACAGCGAATCACTGGGCCCGCATCCAGTTCACCTGCACGTGTGTTCCCTGGTTCCCGTGGGCAGCTACGGGAGGACTTAGAGGAGCCCGTACACACACACACGCACGCACGCACACTGAGTCCAGAGTTTAACATTACCCCCAACTGCCCCGCTGTCCTTACAGTCAAAGCCTGCGTAAAAGCGCTAACCATTAAACTCACCTGCCGCTGGATCGGGTGGGCCTTACTCCTGAGTAAACGCGCGAAGCCTCGCGCTGCATGCCGGCTCCGGATTGACGTCGTTTGGAGGAGAGCTTTTCCTCTATCCGAAAGAAAAACGAGCCTGGTATATTATTATTTATTTATTATTCCTAACTCTCTCTCTCTCTCTCTCGACGAAACAAACGGGTTCTCGGCAAACGCGGACACGTTTCTGAAGAGTCGTGAACCCGAGAAATATATCGGTCGCGCGATCATAGGGGTGTTTTTTCAATGGCCCTTTGGTTTCGAGGGGAGATAATTAAACCAGTCCTTTAACTCGGTGTTGCTGTGCTACCTTGATTAGACCAACTAAAAGATCATACCCAAAATACTCTGGTATTCCTCCCCCGCCCCGTGAAAAAAGTGCTTAAATTTGGCTTAATCGCAACGAGTGGTGGCTGGTGGGTGCCCTGTCAGTGGGGCCCAAAATGAACCCTATCTCCAAACCGGGTTCAGTGCCTTCTATAGCTCCTTTAGAGTTCTGACTGAGACCCAGAGTGGATTCACCGCCCCACTGACATCGGAGTCACCAACCTCCACTCACCACCCCCTCCTCTCTCGATAGCTGGAAAACTGCCATCCAATGTGTGCATATACACTCCCATTTCACCTGTATCCCTCGCTCCAGATTGGATCCGGATTCGGCCATGCTCAGAGTAGACCCGTGGAAACCAAGTGGGAACCAGGCAGTCCTGATGGCTAACGTAAGTCCCTTTGGTTTCAATGGGCCTACTCGAAGCATGACTCCAAGCCGGAATAGATACAGAGACAGGCTGGTGGCTGGGATTCCGGTGGGGCTGTGAAACCATTCATTCGGAACCAGCCCCAACTCTGAAGGAACTGTCCACGGTGCTGAATCCTAACACACACACACCCCCAAAAAACCCCATGTTCAGCACCTTGGATAGCTCCTTTATAGTTCTGGGTGGTTCTGAAAGAAACCCAGAGTGGATTCACAGCCCCACCGCAATCGGTGCCACCAGCCTCCACTGGATCCACAGAAACATCAGGATAAATATAGACATAACTACCGACATATACCCGCAATACATGTGGACTCTATGTGGCTACAGCACGATATGTAGTGTCCACATATAAGCGCTCTTATCCGTGGAAAATGCAGATTGTGATCTTGACGTTTACTTGATCGCGAGGCCTGTTCGATAATAAACCTTTAATTCCCGTTTTCCTTGGAAATAGGTCGCCGGCAAAAGTAAAGTCGAGGCTTGGTCGTAAAGCCTGGTTCGGATCATATCAGTGATGGCCACGATCCAGCCCAATTTCAGCGCTCGGAGGGCTACAGTCCTGGGTGTGCCACTTGCTTCCGAGTAAAACACTGCGCCTTCCCCACACACACACGCCCTTTAATTTCAGCGAGAGGGTTTAGCGTGCAAATTTTTGCTGGGATGCTGTTTGTTCCACTTTCTCGCTACCGGGATGGACTGTGTGTGTCTACATGTGTGTGGACACATTAAAATATGAAATAATGCCCTTTTTTAAAAAAATAAAAAAAAAGAAGAAAACATTGGTAAATTTCGCTTCTGGTTCTCCCCACTCAGAGTTTCCCAGATAGCCTTCCCAATATCTTCTTTCGCGTTTTTCCATGTGTGCAAAGAGCTATGTTTATTGTTGGATCCAGGTTTTACTCAGGGTCTGACCTTCGACCAGCTTTTCCAAGCTTTGGGATTGACTTCTCTCCGCTGCCCCCTCTTCCTCCCCCCCCCCCAATATAGCTCAAAACAAAGGATCGTATCCCATGTTAATAATACTTAGAGTAGACCTAGTGGTGACAAATGAAAAACCTATTAATTTAATGGGTGTCCTTTAAGTAGGATTAACATTGAATACACCCCAGAGACTCTTAACGGGGCCTATAGGTGTGCTTACTCGCGAGTAAGTCCTACTGAGGGCTAGAGGGAAAGGAATCCAGTGGATTCTTTGATTTGTAGAGAGATGGAGAAGAAGTGGGCAGAGAAAAGCCACCCCAGTTAATGTAACTAAAAGGTTGCTTCGCTCTGGCGGCTTACTTCTGAGTAATTCTGCTTGGCGTTGGGCTCTTTTAAGCCTTTGCTTTCTGCGCCAGGCAAGGTCACCTCGGCATCAGCCCTTGGAGGCCGGAGGTTTGGTGTGACAGCCATGTCAGCCCGGATGCTGCAGTCTCGAACCCGGGGCTGCAGCGATACCAAACGGATCTGCCCTTTAGTAAATCCAGCTCGCTCAGGGGGCTGCCTCCTCTGACACTCAGTAACTTTTCCAGCATCTCAGGTAGAATCAGATCTGCCCGTCTACTCCTACCTGTCTTTTCCACTGGCAACTCCCAATCGAAGGGGGACTAGCCATGTGCAAAGTCACACTACACACACCCATCCTTTGTGCAAATCCCCAGGGCCGTGGTTTTTTGGTTTTGTTTTAAATTATTATTATTATTATTATTATTACATTTATCTATCCTGCCTTTTCTCCTCTTGCAAGGAACCCAGGCTGGCTCCTCCTCCTCTCCATTTTATCTTCACAACAGCCCTTTGTGGTAGGTTAGGCTAGAGGCAGTGGTAGCTAGACCTAAGGTTTATCCCAGGATTGTCCTTGGGTCAAACCTGTTCATCTAAGTGCCACACAGGGCATCCAGCGCTCAGGCAGGGACGAACCTGGGATGATCCTGGGATAAACCTTAGGTCTAGCTACGGCCAGTGACTGGCCCAAGGACTCGAACCCGGCTCTCCAGAGTCCTAGCCCAACATTCTAACCCCTACGCTACACCAGTTCTAGGGAGAGCAACCTCGCAACTCCTCATCCTGCCTTCCCTCTCCAAGCCAAAGCGATCTTTTTGGCAAAACGGAAGGTGTCCCTTCCCCTTCCCCTTCCCCAGCCAAAATGAATCCCCTCTCCCCGATTCTGCTTGCATGCTTATTAAGGCGCTGTTCATCAAAAGTGTCCCAGCCTCTAAAAGACAGAAGTGTTCCTTCACACACACCCCATTCTGCCTCCAAATATGCCTTGTCCTCTTTTTCCAGGTCAATTGCACCACACAGCACAGAATTTTTAATCGTATTGTTTTATTAAATTCCAAAGAGAAGGAGCTGAGATCACTAACGCTGAAGATGACCATGGTCCGTGTTCATTGACTATAAGCATGAAGCAAGGGGAGAGACAGAATGGCACAGATAGACTCTGGGTGTACATCTGTGGCACATGCACGGGCATGTGGGCTGCCGAGAGATTTATTTATTTATTAAATACAGCAAGCAGCTGCTAAACCGATCACATAAAAAATACGTATTATTATTTATAACATTTGTGCATGGCTTCCCAATGCAAAAAAAGAAAAAGAAAGCCATCTCAAAGCAACGTGTAGACACACATGATACGGAAATCCATGATTAATATAATCCAATGTATAAATTGCAGTCACCACAATAAATACCATAAAAACATAAATACTATAAAAACATAATCTAAAAATGTTGCGATATGAAAAGTGTTCACCCACAAATACACAAAATCTGCCCCCACCTCCACCCCACTCATCTTGCTCCCACAGCCCAGCATGAACATCACAAAAAGTAGCACACAACAATTGGGTCATAAACTAATATCCAAATGGCTGGAAATAGCAGTATGTTTTTGCCTGGTGCAAAGTGTTCCATAAACGTGGGGCTATTGTACAAAAGACCCATTCCCAAACTGTGGGGGGGAATCACACAAAGAAAGGTGTCAGGGACCAGGTAGGTTCAGACAGAGAGAAGCAGTCCTTAAGGTCTTGGGATCTCCAGCCATGTAGGGCTTTAAAGGGTTAAAAAATCCAGCACTTTAAATTTGTCACTGGCAACCAGTGCAGGCTTATATGAGTGAATGTGCACACCTTGCACATCGCAGATGGCCCATAGGGCTGAAAAGATGGTCACCCCCAATATATAAATTTGGGGAAAGTTAAAATAGCTTTCTCTCTCTCTCTCTTTCTCTCTGTGTGTATGTGTACAATTCCAATCAACTGTATCTTAAAGACCGGGTACACAGAAGCATGGATGAAGAGAGGATTGTGAAATATAGGGAGATCTAAAAGACAGTGGTACACTGAGATTTTATAGATGTAAATAATTGTATTTTATTAATAATCTTTTGCCGTTTTACATGCTGGTATTATTAGGTCCTGGCTGGGTAGCAAATCATTTCTTCTTCTTCTTCTTTTAAAATGTGACAATATATCATCATCATCATCATTGTTATTATTATTCATCGTCATTCAAAAACACGGTATGCCCCTTCTGATTTGCCAGACTGAAAGAAACTTAGGATAACAGATGCTTGACTGAAAGACCGCTAGGACTACTAAGAAGATGACAATGGCAATAAATAAAGATGGCTGCAATCCCACACTTAACTGGGACTAAGCCTTCTTGAACACCTCGTAGCTTATTTCTGAATAAATATGTGTGGGAAAGGAAGAGAACTGATGTAGAGTTTTAATGCGGAGTTGAGGGACCAGAGCTCACTTTCGCTTTCTCCTGCATTCACCTGTTTCAAATCCAAAGTTCCTCCTCTCATCCAGAAGATGGAGAGATTTTCGGATTGTGTAAAATTCTTCTAAGAAAACCCAAACAAACCTGAAACCTTCTGAATAAATATGGGTGGGATTGCGCTGGAAGGGAATTTAGGTAGGATTTGAGTGTGCACACACAAAACAATCTTTAACGGCCTTTAATTTTTTGTGGTGCGTCCTCTCAGCAACCCTGTGAGGTAGGCCATGATCCATCTTTTAGAGTGAGGCACCAGGCTTTCTGTGTCCCCAAATCCCCTGAAACCCAAATTCAATTGTGTAGGGCAGCTGGCTAGGAATGATGGGCTTTGTGATCTGGAGGTCACCAGGTTGGGAGTAGGGTGTGTAAGGCTGGCGTGAGTTGTGTAAACCCCTTGGGGCAGAGACTTGACTTTTGCTCCACGGCGTACTTGATTCCACGCTGATGGCATAACCTCTCCGCCAGTCCTCCTCGACAGTGGCTGGCAGCACAGAAAGAAAAAGAGACAGCGATTGCTCAAGGGATATCTCTGAAGATGATTTGGCATCTTCCACTACAGACAAGTCATAGCGCAGGAAAAGAGTCTGGGGCTAATTGCTCTTCTTTGAATGGGACTTCCTTCCAGAGCAATTTCTGAAGCGCCTAAAACCAGTGAGCAAGGTCTCTGGATAGGAGATGGTGTTTTTAATTTTTAAAACGTTCATCACATCGGCATCCCTCTAAGGAGCACAGGGCTGTAGGCCTGGGTTGCCTGCTTGCTTCATTTAGAAACATTATGTGCTGCTGCTGCTTTTTCCTGTATTTCTGTATTTATTTATTTATTTGTTTATTTATTTATTTATTTATTTCCAGTCTGCCCAAAAGCCATCACGGCAGCGTGCAAGAACTGAAAACAATAAAAACTGTCAACCATAAAAACAAGAACGTTAAAGACAGTGAAAAAATATTACTTTTTTTTTTTAAAAAAAGTATACGTTTTAAAAGATGTGTCTTTATACCCTTTGCAAAGGCAGCTTGTATCAATGCATCCTTTCTGTCTTATTTTTAAATACATTTGATCGACAGGAGGCAGCAGGTCAGATGCACGCGGCCTTTTATTGTGTGGTGTGTGTGTGATTTTTTTTTGCTTTTAAAAGATGTCCTCTCTTTCGACAACGCAGGGGTACTTGTCCCCAAGAAAATGAGTTTAGCACTGTGGCAGCGGTAGCAATCTCCATGTCATTTCTGCTGCCGTGGTGACGCCGTGATTTAAGCGAGTTTAAAATGCTAAAACTGTACATGCCCAGAGTCTATATATGGTTGACAACAGGTTTATTGTTTTAATTTTTAGTTTTTTTTTTGCTCTGATGTATCAAGAATTTAGAAGCAGCTGAAAAGCATACCACGGCATTTGGGGGGCGGGGAGAGAGAGGGAGAGAAATGAATAGCTGTGTGCTTCACAACTGAATTAATACACACAGCTGTCTAAAAGCTCCCTGCCCCAAAATAAGATCATTAAGTTCAGGGTCTAAACTTACTTTGCTGCCCCTCAGCTTGCAGAATCTAGGCCACCAGATCATGTAGCACTGATTCGGTACCAGCTATGTTGGGTGCTTGGCTAGGGTGACCCTATGGAAAGGAGGTCAGAGCTCCTGTATCTTTAACAGTTGCATAGAAAAGGGAAATTCCGCTGGTGTCATTTGTATGCCCGCGGCACCTGGTGAAATGCCCTCATCGTGACAACAGTTAAAACTCCAGGAGCCCTGCCCTTGTTTACATCTGGTCAATAGGGCAGGGCTCCTGCAGCTTTAACTGTTGTGATGAAGAGGGCATTTCACCAGGTGCCGCGTGCATACAAATGACACCAGCTGAAATTCCCTTTTCTATGCAAATGTTAAAGATATAGGAACCCTGTCCTCCTTTTTATATGGTTACCCTATTGGCCCAATTCAAAGTTCTGGCCTTTAAAGCCATGAACAACTTGGAGGCTTATTTGTAAAAACACCTGCACCTCAATGTACTTCCTCAGGCCCAAAATTGGCCACCGAAATCCTGCTCACATACCCATCCCTATGGTCCATGAGACAGGCGGGACAGTAGAACAGGGCCTTTTGCGGGGTAGCCCCATCCTCGTGCAGTATCCTAGCAATGGGTACTTTCTGACTGTTTTTAAATGGGACGGGATGTTCCAGGCTGATTTGAAATGAATGGATGCCCATTTTTATTCTATTAAATGGAATCTGGTTTTGTTTTTCTTTTTGATGTTGAGTTGTTTGTTTGTGTGTTTATTTTATTTTGGATCCACCCAATAGCAAGCACTATTGGACTGGGTTACAAATAGTTAATAGAAGAACATCCGATGCAATGAAACGTTTTGTTTTGCTTTCACTCTTTGGGTTATTTTAAATATTTTATTCTGCCATCCCTTTCACTTTTATTTTATAGGTCACTGGATAGTCTCCAATCTGCAATATCCAAGATTAGTCTAACTGAAGTCCTAGTCATTTCAATGGGTCTACTCTTAGTAGGACCAACACTGGATGTGACCCCTTGTTTTGCATTTTTATCTTCTGAACTGCCCCAAAAGGCAGTGTAAAAAAAAAAGCATAAAGGACATAAATGCATCAGATGTCAATAAAACCACAATCTGAAACTTAAATAGTTTCAACATTATGACATTAAAACAGCATCAGTTGAAACAATATGGAACAGCGCATATTTAAAAAGCAGTTTGGAACAACAGAGTTTTGGGGGATCTGTTTAAAAGCCAGTAAAGTAAGGGTGGGCTATGCATATCTCCCTAAGGAGAGGATTCCACAAACATGGAGCCAATATTGAAAAGGCCCTACACCCCATGCCAGCCAATCAAAACAACCTTGAAGGTGGTCACGCAGGCCCAGCCTCTCAAAGCCCATCGAAGCTCCAGGCAGGTTCATAGGGTTACAAGGATTCCTTCAAATAATATGGAATTTAAGGCTTTAAAGGTCATTGCCCACACTTTAAAATTGAACCCAGATGCAAAAGGGTAACCAATGCAACTGGTAGAGTATATGTGTTATATGCTTGAACTGCTTGGCACCACAACCGTCTCAATAAATGCATAGGTTAGCTAATAAGAGACTAATAATAGCAGCAGCAGTATTGTCAGCATTAGTATTATTAAAATATCTTATCTACCAATGCCATGTTTTATAGAGCCTTTCTACATGTACATTGATGGTGCTGTATAAATAAATAAATAATAATAATAATAATAATAATAATAATACACTAGGCATTGACTGTGCGCTTGTGATTGCTTAGTCATGGCCGTTTGTGTCGTCTTCCAGGGCTACTCCCACACTTTACAACCGTTATCGCATCTTTTTTTTTTCCTAAAGAGGAAAATCTGATATTATTTAGAAATGGCAGAATGAGGGTCTGGTGTAATCGCGCATTTCCACTATACCACAGCACCATCTAGTGGTTGTATAATGAAACATATAGAAAGGCAGAGGGGGGGGGGAACCATAGAAAGGCAGAAAAAGCCCAGAAAAAAGAAGGTAGAAAGGGTCTGCTCTTAATTCCGCAGAGAATCCAGAAGCAGATGCCTCGGTAAAGGTGTCATGTAGAAATGCCCATAGTGCAATGTAAGCCGAAAGGACATGCACTTTTGCCCCCTAGGAATTTACCATATAAGTTTCAGCAGTGACGGAAGTAAGAAAGGGAGAGGCCAGAGTAAGTAGTAGGGTCGCCAACTTTCTTTACCTGTCTCCGCTCCTGTGCTTTTTATCATGTTGCAGATGGTGGCAGATATTAGTGCATTGATTGATTGATTGATTGATTACATTTCTATGCCCAGGCAATTCGCAAGGATTAATGCCGTGAAAAGCACTTTCTCCCCCCGCTTAGCTGGCAACTCGAAAACAAGTGGATATATCAGTTGGGTGGAGAGAGAATGATTTGCTCAGGGCCGGGGTGTTTCGCTTCATGGCAGAGTGGGGTGATATGAACCCAAAGATCTCCCCAGTCCTCCTGCTCCTCCTTCAGGGACCCCTCCCCGAGTGGTGCCGTCAGGGTCGGACTTTAGCCAGTGAAATCGCACACCCCTCGCCATCTAGAAAGGGAAGGGAGCATAAGACCTTTCAACCGACAATCTAAAATCACCCAGGCCCTTCTACACCTAAGGGTTATCCCAGGAAAATGGAGGGGTCATCCCTGCCTGCTTCCGGGATCCCCTGTGTGTCATTTGGATGCACAGGGACGATCCTGGGATACTGTCCCGCTTCCCCACCACGTTTTTCCGCTCCCCTTTAGCAAATCTCTGTGCTCTTGCGGAATTTGGAAGGTTCAAGAACCAAAGCTGTCCTGGTGTCCACCTGGAGCGGCACGGTGCAAAAACAGAGCGATAAATTTCCAATAGATGCAGCTCCCGGAGGTCAGAAATTCTTTGTTCCGTCCGTCCACCCCCACTAGCTTTGCCTCGGAAAAGTATTTCGATTAAGCCCGCAGGCGTGGAGGATTTATTTTTTATTTTCATTTTTTTTTTAACAGTGCCTAGCAACTCATTACGGTATCGCATTATGTTATTCTTCCCTCTGCATCCCACATTTCTTGTAAGGAGCTAAAGATTCACGCGCCTTCATTTCCGCACGACAACCCTGCGAGGTAGCTGAGGCTAAGACGTAGCGGCGGGTGACGTGGGCCACCCCAATTCTAGTCCAACAGATGTTTTGGACTGCAACTCCATCAGCCCAACCAGCATGGCCAATGGCCAGGAATGCTGGGTGTTGTAGTCCTAGCTGTGTATATTTATTGTTTTATATTGGTTGTATGATTTTATCTGTACGCCTCCCTGAGATCCTTGTGATATAGGGCTGGATACAAATGTCTTAATAAATAAAATAAGTGAAATAAATGGTTGATAAAAACAAAGTTCAGGACCATAAAAAGTACAAAATTTAATACAAAGTGAATTAAAATTGACAATATTTTCATGTAAGAGCAGTTGTATTTCTAAAGTGAACATCCAATGATATGATAAAAAGTGGTCTTTTTCTAATTGCCAGATGTGTTTCGACCAAAAGGTCCTCTTCACTGGTCCAGAATCCTCCTAAGGCACTCACGAATGCATTTTTTGTATGTTTTGTGGGGGTTTTATATGTCAGATTTTGGGCCACTAAAGAGGACCTTTTGATCGAAACGCGTCTGGCCATTAAAAAAAGAGCACTTTTTATCATATCATTGGATGATCAATTTAGACATACTGGTTGTTGTCAGCCATGACTGATCTAACACCACAGGACTTTCATAGCTAATCCTTTTTTCTTTTTCTCTTTCCAATGGGTCAGAATCGCTCAATCATTTCATCAACAAAGACAAACTCTGGCCATTTCTACACCTGCCTTTTCTCCTGGGATCGTTCCGGTATCATCCCTGTGCATCCAAATGACACACACAGGATCAGGCAGGGATCATCCCTCCATTTTCCTGGGATAATCCTTAGGTGTAGAAAGGACCTCTGTCTTTCTCAAAGGCCAGTAAACTGCAGCTTATTGAGGCTTGCCCCTATCTAGACAGGGATAACCTGGCTTCAGTTGTCCATGCTCTGGTAACCTCCAAGTTAGATTACTGCAATGCACTCTACGTAGGGCTGCCTTTGAAGACGGTTCGGAAGCTGCAGCTCGTGCAAAATGCAGCGGCCAGATTGATTTCGGGAACCAGAAGGTTCGACCATATAACACCTGCTCTGGTCCGCTTGCACTGGCTGCCTGTATGTTTCCGAGCCCAATTCAAGGTGCTGGTTTTGACCTATAAAGCCTTACACGGCTTGGGACCACAATACCTGATGGAACGCCTCTCCCGACGTGAATATATCCGGTCACTACGTTCAACATCTAAGGTCCTCCTCCGGGTGCCTACTCCGAGAGAGGCTCGGAGTGTGGCAAGGAGGGACAGGGCCTTTTCGGTGGTGGCCCCCAGACTATGGAATGATCTCCCTAACGAGGCTCGCCTGGCACCAACGCTATCTTTCCGGCGCCGGGTTAAGACTTTCCTCTTTGCCCAGGCATATGGCGGCACATCTTAATCACCCACTTGTGTGGTTTTTTTTAACGGTTTTTAATGCCTTATGTGTGTATGTTCTGTGTTTTAGAATTTTAAATTTTATATACTCGTTTTTATCTTAATTTTAGAATTTCTGTAAACCGCCCAGAGAGCCCCGGCTGTGGGAGCGGTATATAAGTGAAATAAATAAATAAATAAATAAATAAATAAATAAATAAATAAATAAATTGGGCCCAGCGCTTCAGTAACAGAGCTTATATCCAAGGACATAACGAATAATAGCAGAGATAAGGGTGTTTCTGAACATACACAGAGCGTCCTGCTCTCACCCTTATGGAAAATGCCACACGCAATTTGGGATTGGAATAAAAATATCCAAGGCAGAGGATAGGAGTTCTTACTGTTTTTATCATGTTGTGGTTGTAGTTGCTGTCAAATCCCCCTCGGTTAAAAGAACACATTCAAGGTCGTTAATACAGATTAATTCCTCCTGTCCTGTATGCTCTTCAACCATCAAGTCATAATCAGGAACAATTAAAGAATTATTCAGAGGAGAGCTCCTCTCCCTTAGGGTTGTATGAGAAATTCATTTCTGTTTGATTTTGAGTTCTGTACATCCCAGAAGCAAACGCAGACCCCAACACAAACTTGCAGTCAAAACGCATGTGTTTCTGAGCATGCTAAGATATTTACCAGACAAGTTGGAGCAGGGAAGGTGTTTGAAAAATGCCACGTGTTTGAAACGTGCAGGGGAACGGCGTGCGGTTAACGTGCGTAAACCCGCTTTAATCCAACAGGAGGAAAAAAATGCACGCCTTTCAAACCTGCGTGCAATTGGCGCACGTGTTTGGAGAAACGGCACAAGCAACGGTTTTGCGAATTCGCGCATCAATCAGCAAAGCCTCATGCTCTGGGGTGGAGTGGGTTTCTTATGAATTTAGATTTTCGGAAGGAAAAGAAGAGGGTCGTTTTGTGCATTGCGTTTGCGGGAGGCATGGTGCTGTGGTACATAGAGTATTCGCATTGAACCAATGAGTGCAGGCTTCAGATCCCATGTCAGCCACGATGTTCGCTGTGGGGGCCTCCAGGCATCACTCTTTTAGCCGCATAACCTCTTGCGCTCCCTAGAGAGAAGACGGAATGAAAATATATAGAAATATAAACAGTGGGCCTTCCTAAATTCATTTCAGAAATCCTGGTGCACGATGATTCATATTCCAAAAATTAACTTTGACCCAAGAGCCCTGTCCCTTAATTATACATAGTTAGGAGCAGTGTGTGCTTTAATACTTCTTCACACAGCGCATAGTTAAACTATGGAACTCACGACCACAAGATGTAGTGATGGCCACCTATCTGGATGGCTTCAAAAGGGGGTTGGATAAATTCCTGGAAGCAAAGGCTATCCATGGCTACAAGCCCTGATGGTTGTGTGCTATCTCCAGTATTTGAGGCAGCAAGCCTGTGTGCACCAGTTGCTGGGGAACATGGGTGGGAGGGTGCTGTTGCACCATGTCCTGCTTGTTCATCCCTGGCCGATGGCTGGTTGGCCACTGTGTGAACAGAGTCCTGGACTAGATGGACCCTTGGTCTGATCCAGCATCAGAGCTCTTCTGATGTCCTTTAGTAGCGTGACACTCTGCACATGCTCAGGAAGGCACTTACGTTCGCCAGCCAAAACCACCCAAGGCTTCCCTTCATTTAAAACAACTCCTGGTTCAAGACTGATCTATAATTAACCTCTTTCTTATGTCTTTATATTTGGTATGAAGAAAAGCCAACACCTCTTGCTTTTATTATCAAATTTTGTTTGACTTGGGAGCAGGGAGGTTTTTGGATGTATTTTTGTGAACCGCCCAGGGAGCTTCGGCTATTGGGCGGTATAAAAATGCAATAAATAATAATAAATAATAATGCTTGCCCTAATTTATATTTTGTTTTAAAATGTAATAATAATGGAAACAATGATTACGACTAATAAGAATATTATTATCATGCCTTGAGTGCCATTGTTTGGTAGAAAGGCAGGGTACAAATAAAATTATTATATTTATTTATTTATTTATTACATTTATATACCGCCCCACAGCCGAAGCTCTCTGGGCGGTTTAAAACAATTAAAAATGGTAAACATTAAAAGTATACAAAATTTAAAAACCATCAAAACATTAAAAAAACAGTATAAAAACAACAGTATCCATTTAAAACAACAATTCTGGGGTCCATTAAAAACAAACTTAACCTTGTTAAATGCTGTTAAAATGCCTGGGAGAAGAGAAATGTCTTGACTCGGCGCCGAAAAGATAACAATGTTGGCACCAGGCGAGCCTCATCGGGAAGATCATTCCACAATCGGGGGGCCACCACCGATAAGGCCCTCCCCCTTGTTGCCATCCTCCAAGCTTCCCTTGGAGTAGGCACTCGGAGGAGGACCTTAGATGTTGAGCGCAGTGTACGGGTAGGTTCTTGTCGGGAGAGGCGTTCCATCAGGTATTGCGGCCCCAAGCCATGTAGGGCTTTATAGGTTAAAACCAGCACCTTGAATTGGGAATAATAATAATAATAATAATAATAATAATAATAATAATAATTTGGTATAATAATAATATACCAAAGTACTTTCTACTTATTATGTGACAACTAGCAAAAGAACCTTGTCAGTTATAGCATCCTGTTTGTCGAACACTTCCCCCACCCACAGATGTGTGACAAGAGCAAAATTTGTAATTGTCTTGGTTCATCACGTCAACTCCTATTTCTTCACCTAGACCTTTTAAGTTGGTCGCTCTGCCTTCCATCTCCTTACTGCCTTTGAAAAGCTGTCTTACGGTTGTATTTTATCATTTTTATTGCCTTTTTGTGGGTTGCACAACCAATTTGGGGAGGGGGGGGGTATAGTTCCCGTTCGCCGCCCTGATCGTCTTTTGATGGAGAGGGGCGGTTTCAAAATCGCCAAAAAAATAAATAAATATTTGCAACATCCGAAGACTCTCCGGCCCTTCCTCAGACGAACCGACCTTGGCAGCAATAAGGACAAGGGATTTTGATTTTGTTTTTTTGAACCCAGGCCGAAACCTGATGATAATGTTTTAATGACAGATTCTGTCAGCCTTCCCCCGCCCCATGCCTGACTTGGGCAAGTTGGGAATTGTATTCCAACACATCTAGAGCCAGTGTGGTGTAGTGGCTAAAGTGTTGGATTGGGAGTTGGGAGAT
The DNA here is from genome assembly GCF_023053635.1 of Elgaria multicarinata webbii. Lineage (NCBI taxonomy): Eukaryota > Metazoa > Chordata > Lepidosauria > Squamata > Anguidae > Elgaria > Elgaria multicarinata. The sequence continues at coordinate 7,994,241 of NC_086192.1, read as the reverse complement.
CCGGGTTCTAGTCCCCACTCAGCCATGGAAACCCACTGGGTGACTTTGGGCCAGTCACAGACTCTCAGCCCAGCCCACCTCACAGGGTTGTTGTTGTGAGGATAAAATGGAGAGGAGGAGGAGGATTATGTATGCCACCTTGGGTTCCTTGGAGGAAAAAGGCAGGATATAAATGCAAATCATTATCATTATCATCATCATCATCATCATCTAGAGAGTTCTGTATTGGGGAGGGTTGCATCGTTGCACAACTTGACTTCTCTCCGTGTAGCCATAGGCGTGCACAGCACATTTCATTAGGGTGTGCACCCAGAAAATGTTATTTAGTTCTTTCTTAAAGGCAAACATTGATCGAATACTCAATCATGAAGGACATTATTTGATGACCTACTCTGCGTTTGGCTTGCCTGACTATGGGAGGGCTGTTGCAGGTGAGGGTAGGTGGGTGGGAATGAGAAGATGCTCCTCAAGCCCCAGCATTGGTGGGGCTTTGTGGTGACACTAGCCGGAGGCGGGTCTTACGAGGCAATAGTGGCCTTCAGGGGCCCTTCGCCAGGCCTCTTTGAAATGCTGCTCCTGGCAGAGAAGGCTCGCAGAGAAGTGATTCCGTTTTGCTCCTCTGTCATGGCAGAACTTCTTCAGCACAGCGGTGGAGCAGTCAGAGGGCAACGGGAGGACAGTTCCCACTGCGTCTGGATCCCTACTCAAAGTCCCCCTCAATTCGGCACTTATTGCTTGAGATATAGGGTGTGCCTGGGCACACACAGCACACCCCTTGCGCACGCCTATGCAAGTCGCTCAAGATGGCTTCTGTGTTTCTCTATGCCCCTCTCCCATTTGATTCCAACCCCATCTGGGAAGTTATAAAAGAGAGACTGGCGAAGGATCAACCAGATGAGCAGGAATTCGAACCCGTCTCCTCCTGATCCTATCTGACAATCTAATCTGGATCATGGCCTGCTTACAAAGGCTTTTGGGGTTTTTTGGAAGAGAGGTTATATGACTCCACGTCCCACACAGCTGCATGGCCCATTGCCCTCACGCGAGAGGCAAGTGAATCGATCCAATGCACTCAGAGGCCCCTTTGTTCCAGGGGTGCTTACTCCCGAGGAAATCACAGACTCTAACAGTCTTGCGGCGCCGTCGGGAATTCTCTCCGCCTCTTCGCCCTTCATTCTCTTATTTCTGCTGGTGGCTGCGATTTCCAGGCTTTCAAGTTTTCAAATGGTTTTGATACTTGTTGGGTTTTTGAAATCAGGTTTGTTTTAAGTTTTCGTGGCTGGGCCGAAAATTCATGCGACGCATAAATTTATTGATAAGTAAAAAGAAACTAATTCTCTCAGAAGTGTGCTGTCTGCCGAAATAAATGTGTTAGTCGTTAAGTCTCTTTGCTGTATAGGCTGCAGCAGACTTAGAAGGTGATCCTGTACCTGTTTACTCAGAAATAACTCCCTCTGTGTTCAATGGGACTTACTCTCTAGTCTAGCTGGGGCATGCTGGGAGATGTTCAAGATGGCAGCCTACTGCTCTATACCTACTTACCTCTCCTGAACGCAGTGGGACTTATGCAGATCAGATTTTGTGGAAGGGGATGTAGCTCACTGGTCATGCACGTACTTTGCATGCCAAAGGTGCCAAGTTCAATTCCCAGTTAGGGCTGGTAAAAAGACTCCAGTCCAAAACCTTGGAGAACTACTAGTCTAGACCAGAGATGGGCAGAAAATAGATCTTTGGATTTTTATTTTTATTTTTGGACTTCAACTGCCAGCGTTCCTGAGCTGGGTCTTCTGGGAGCTGAAGTCCTGAAACATCTGGAGAGATCTACCTTCTGTCCACCATTGTTCTAGAATCATAGAGTTGGAGGGGAGTCTTGTAGGCCATCTCCAGATGGTTTGGACTTCAACTCCCAGGATTCCTGACCTTTGGTCCTGCTAACTAAAACTTCTGGGAGTTGAAGTCCAAAACACCTAGAGATACCTTCTGCCCACCCCCAGAGCTAGATGATCCAATGATCTGACCAGATATAAAACCTTTTCTTATGTTCCTGTTTAAATCATCACTTTATTTATCTCTTTATTTATTTTGAGCTCTGGGTGGCTATATCTGGAGAATGCTGGGAGCCACATGCATGTGTATATATATATATATATATATATATATATATATATATATATATATGCCAGCTTGGACATTTTCCCACCTGGTATCCAAAGCACACCCCAATTCCATGCATGTCTTACTGGCCCTGTTCAGACAACACGCTAAACCAGGATGGTTAAGCGTTTTGAGCTAAACATCATGGCTTAGCGTGTCGTGTGAGCCATTCTTAACCATAGTGGCTTCATAACCATGGTAAACACGCTGAGTAAACACTTGCTGCAAAAGGGTTAGCGGCCTAACCACGGCTCAGCGTGTCAACTGAATAGGCCCATTTTTTCTTTAGGGGAAGGAGTATAGCTCAATGTTTGAGCATGTGCTTTTCATGCATGAAGTTCAAATTCGGGGATGGATGAGAATTCAATTTCAGTTAAATCGCAGAGTTGGAAGGGGCTTCTAAGGCTATCGAGTCCAACCCCCTGCTCAATGCAGGAAACCACCTTAAGGTTGGTGGAGCAGGGCCTTCTCCGCTGTGGCACCCCGGCTGTGGAATGAGCTCCCCAGAGAGGTCCGCCTGGTGCCTACACTGTACTCCTTTCGTCGCCAGCTAAAGACCTTTTTATTCTCTCAGTATTTTAACACTTAATTTTAACTTAAATTTAAATTTTACTGTTCTAACTCTGTATTTTAATCTTATATCAATTTTGCTGCGTGGTTTTATCCTGGTTGTGCTTTTGATACTGTATTTTGTATTTGTGTTTTTAACCTGTTGGTAGTTTTATTATGGTTTTAATTTTTGTGAACCGCCCAGAGAGCTTCGGCTATTGGGCAGTATAAAAATGTAATAAATAAAATAAAATAAATAAAAAGCATCCCTGACAGATGGCTGCCTTGCTGCCACTCTGGGATGATCGAGAAGAGATGCTGGCAACCTTTCATAGAATCATATCATAGAATCATAGAGTAGCAGAGTTGGAAGGGGCCTACAAGGCCATCGAGTCCAACCCCCTGCTCAATGCAGGAATCCATCCTAAAGCGTCCCTGACAGATGGTTGTCCAGCTGCCTCTTGAAGGCCTTTAGTGTGGGAGAGCCCACAACCTCCCTAGGTAACTGATTCCACCGTCGCACTGCTCTAACAGTCAGGAAGTTTTTCCTGATGTCCAGCCGAAATCTGGCTTCCTTTAACTTGAGCCCGTTATTCCGTGTCCTGCACTCTGGGAGGATCGAGAAGAGATCCTGGCCCTCCTCTGTGTGACAACCTTTAAAGTATTTGAAGAGTGCTATCATATTCTAGCAATCCTCTTAAATTTGTCTCCGGGGAGGTCTCTTCAGCTCTGGTCAGTTTCAACCTCTTTTTCATTTCCTCCTTCATCAGTATCACTTCTGATCTATTTCAACTCCCCCACTCCCTTTCCCTCTCTCTCACCTCCACCCAGGTGTTTTGGTACCAAGTGCGCCGGCTGTGCGCAAGGCATCTCTCCCAGCGACCTGGTCAGAAGAGCCCGGAGCAAAGTGTTTCACTTGAACTGTTTCACCTGCATGATGTGCAACAAACAGCTCTCCACCGGTGAGGAACTTTATATCATTGACGAGAACAAGTTCGTCTGCAAAGAAGATTACCTGAGCAACAGCAACACTGCCAAAGAGAACAGTTTGCACTCAGGTAAGGAACCGCCCGGACTCCCCCGTGGATTCACAACGCAGCAGGGAGAGAGAGACTTCCCATGCTAACGCCGGGGAAATCCTTTCCAGCTGCATGCTATAGTTAAAATGTTTGCTTGTTTTCAAAGGCAACCTTAGAGCAAGAAAGATTGAAAACTTCGGCATTTTTACACTGGCTTTCAAGAAGACGGCCACGAGCTTAGAACAGGGGTGGAGGTAGATGTAGAACTACCAGTAGATCTCTATTTGATCTGCAGTAAATCAAGAAGGATTTCTGATGGCATAATATATTCTTGGGATCTCCAGCATGGAGCCTGTGGACACCTCTCTCTGCAGCCACCAGGCTTCCCTGTTGATTTTATTTCTTATGTTTTTTTCTTTCTTTCTTTTTTAGTTCAAGGGCCTGTTCAGACGACACACTAAGCCACAGTTAGGCCGCTAACGCTTTTGCAGCAAGTGGTTAGTGAGTGTGTTTAAACCATGGTTATGTAGCCACCAGGGTTAGGGAGGGTTCACACGACACACTAAGCCAGCATGTTGGGCTCAAAATGCTGGAGCACCGTGGCGTAGCGTGGCGTCTGAACAGGGCCAAAAGCATGTTTATCCAGGAGGTTGGCCTGCTGCAAAATGGAGTCCCACCGCCCAGGGCTGTCTTTTATTTAGGTTCAAATGTTGCGCTTTCAGAGCTGAAATCTCTGTCTGGTACTTCAGTGGTTGGGCAAATATATTTGTCTTTTAGCCACACCAGTTTGCTTTCTGGGAAATGAGTGCTTGGTGACCGGCCGTGACCACTGTGGTGGCTATTTTATAAGTAGACAAGCCCCTCCCATGAAGCCATTTTGTGAGAGCACCCAGGACTCAAAATTTTATTTATTTATTTATTACATTTATATCCCACCTTTTTTCCTCCAAGGAACCCAAGGCAGCATGCATAATCCTCCTCCTCTCCATTTTATCCTCACAACAACAACCCTGTGAGGTGGGTTGGGCTGAGTGTCTGTGACTGGCCCAAAAGTCACCCAGTGGGTTTCCATGGCCGAGTGGGGACTAGAACCCGGATCTCCCGACTCCCAGTCCGACACTTTAGACACTACACCAAATATGCCCACCAACCCAAAAAGGTTAGGGACCCCCTGATATCTTCCTTTGTAGTAGACTTTGGGGTTGTTTAATGCAAGTTTCAAGATCCCCGGTTTCATTTCTTTGGAACGCCTCTGATGTGTCTCCCTCTACATCAGAAGCTGCTTAAAGACTGTGTTGCTTTCTTTTGTTTAATTTCAGATGTTCAAGTCCTTTACTCTCCTGTTTCAGAGTAATATGAGCAAACAAAATAACAACAATAACTACAACAACTAGTTTGACTCGCACAAACCACCTGTGCACTAGTACTTTATTGCTCAGTATCATACTTTTCCAGCTTTTCCACAGACACCCGGAAAAACCAGGCACAAGGCTTATGGGAAGTCCAGTCCATTGGACTACTCTTTCTCCCAGGCATTCTACCCTGCTCCCTCACAGTTGTTTCCCCCATTCCCTCCCAATGACTCCCCCTCCCCCCCCCCCGGTCCCCTGCCTGCTGATCCGTGGGACTTAGCTGCAGCCTGCACACGTCCCGGCAAGCTGCCCAGCCTCCTCTCCGGGCTCCCCCTCCCAGTTATTTCCCCCGCTCCCTCCAGGTACTCCCCCACATACTCCCAGCTGTGTTTATATATCCTGCTGCTTAGCCACACAAAGTTCTTCTCGTAGCTCAGAACCTTCAAAATTCAAAGTTCTTCTCATAGCTCGGAACCTTCAGCATTTGAAGTTCTTCTCATAGCTCAGAACCTTCAGCATTCAAAGTTCTTCTCATAACTCAGAATCTCCAGTGTGTCATAGCTCAGGACTTTGGTGCCACGCACTGCCATCTGTCACCTTAGCATTTTATGTATATAGATAAAATGATAAGGAAAAAAAGTTGATGATGAGAGACAGCTTAAAAAAGCAGGTTCAAATGAGTTGGAAACAGGCAAGATAAGACAGGTCTTCTCCTAAAGTGTTCGTGGGTAACTTGGATTGATAGCAAAAACATTAACAGCCAGTGTGGTGTAGTGGTTAGATCAGCACTCCAGGTGTTTTTTAGACTACACCAACCAGCATCCCTGGCCATTTGCCATGCTGGCTGGAGCTGATGGGAGTTAAACCCAACACCTGTTGGGTTAGGATTGAGGAGGCCTATGTCACCCATCGCATTAGGTAAAGTGAAGCAGACACCTCAGGCGGCAGAAGTTGGGAGGCGGCAGCAAGGTGTGGGAGGAGAGAGCTGAGTTCCACATGCCCTGCTCTGCACCCCGTAGATTAGCCTGGTGCCTTCCGCCAGCCCTGTTGACTATTTCTACATGGAATGGGAAGGGTCCCCTGCCTTGGGCAGTAAAAAATGTCTTGTGCCGGCCCTGAGTGCGATTTGCTTAAAACATATATATATATATATATATATATATATATATATATAGGATTATGTTGTTAGTAATGGGGCAATGTTAAGTTACATGTTGAGGTACCCTTCCCCAGCCCAGGGGTGGGCATCCTGACGACCCTCCCCTCAGCCCTAGCCAGAATAGCCAATGGCAAAGGATCATGGGAGTTGTAGGCCAAAACATCTGGAAGCCCCCAAGTTGCCCACACCGCTTTCATTTTAGTTGATTCTAAACCCTACATTAGCAATGCCATTGGTTGTAAGTGCTTTGTATTCGCAGCAGTAGCTCCGGCGCTGCTAGTAGTAGTAAGAAATGAGTATATGCCTCCAAAGCACAGTTTAACGGAAGTGCTTGGAATGTAGCCTCCACTGGTCTGATTCGGTCTCAGTGTCAGCGCTAAGCAGACGCATTGAGCTTTATAAGGTTAATTTGGTTGGTTGATGAGATGAACTGCTCTGTCCTGCTTAAACAGAGCAACTTGGATGGATGGATGGATGGATTGGTTTTATTTATTTATTTATTTATTTATTTTCTGATCTGTTGGGCTAGATTATCAAAGGCAGAGTGACCCTATGGAAAGGAGGACAGGGCTCTTTAACAGTTGTATAGAAAAGGGAAATTCAGCAAGTGTCCTTTGTATGTATGCAGCACCTGGTGAAATCCCCTCTTCCTCAAAACAGTGAAAGCCCCAGGAAGTATACTAGAGTGACCAGACACTAGGGTGACCCTATGGAAAGGAGGACTGGGCTCCTGTATCTTTAACAGTTGCATAGAAAGGGGAATTCCTGCAGGTGTCATTTGTATATATGGAGAACCTGGAGAAATTTCCTCTTCATCACAACAGAGGAAGAGGGCCTTTCACCAGGTTCTCCATATGTGCTCAAAAGAATTCATCTAAAACAGGGGTAGGCAACATGGTACCCATGAGCACCAATGGCCCCAGACACTTTCTTGGGTTCCCACCAATTTATTTATTTTATTTATTTATTTATTTCACTTATATACCGTTCCCATAGCCAGGGCTCTCTGGGCGGTTTACAGAAATTCTAAAATTGAGATAAAAACAAGTATACAAAAATTAAAATTCTAAAACACAGAACATACACACATAAAGCATTAAAAACTGTTAAAAAACTAAACATGTGGGTGATTAAGATGTGCCGCCATATGCCTGGGCAAAGAGGAAAGTCTTAACCCGGCGCCGGAAAGATAGCAGCGTTGGTGCCAGGCGAGCCTTGTCAGGGAGATCATTCCACAGTCTGGGGGCCACCACCGAAAAGGCCCTGTCCCTCCTTGCCACACTCCGAGCCTCTCTCGGAGAAGGCACCCGGAGGAGGACCTTAGATGTTGAACATAGTGACCGGGTATATTCACATCGCGATAGGCGTTCCGTCAGGTATTGTGGTCCCAAGCCGTGTAAGGCTTTATAGGTCAAAACCAGCACCTTGAATTAGGCTCGGAAACAAACAGGCAGCCAGTGCAAGCGGACCAGAGCAGGTGTTATATGGTCAAACCTTCTGGTTCCCGAAATCAATCTGGCCGCTGCATTTTGCATGAGCTGCAGCTCCTGAACCGTCTTCAAAGGCAGCCCTACATAGAGCGCATTGCAGTAATCTAACTTGGAGGTTACCAGAGCATGGACAACTGAAGCCAGGTTATCCCTGTCTAGATAGGGGCGTAGCTGGGCCACCAACCGGAGTTTGTAGAAGGCACTCCGTGCCACTGAGGTCACCTGAGCCTCAAGTGACAATATTGAAAAGCAGGACAGGGCTCCTGTATCTTTAACAGTTGCGTAGAAAACAGTATTTCAGCAGGTGTCATTTGTATATGTGGAGCACCTGGTGAAATCCCCTCTTCATCACAACAGTGAAAGCTGCAGGAGCTATACTAGAGTGACCAGATTTAAAAGAGGGCAGCTTTAACTGGTGTGATGAAGAGGGCATTTCACCAGGTTCTCCATATGTGCTCAAAAGAATTCATCTAAAACAGGGGTAGGCAACATGGTACCCACGAGCACCAATGAGCACCAGATACTTTCTTGGGTTCCCACCAAGACATCCTACTCCTCCCAGTGTTTATTTTTAAAATATTTTTATTTTTCCTTACTGGCAGCTGGGATTGTTTCTGCTAGGACTGCCTCCTAGCAGACTGAGGCTCCCAGTACAGAACCATCTCACCCCCAGCTGCAACATCTTTTGGGGACTGGGAGCTTAAGAGACAGGCTCCTTTGGGGGCAGGTCCACCACCAGCGGGGTCACCTCCGAAGGGGGCGACACCAAGGCGAGGAGGGCCTGTCCTTCCCCCTTTTTTTTTCTCCCCCTACTGACTTAGAATTTTGTTGTGTATTTTAAACTTCTTCTCTTTTTTATTGTTTCTTTTCCTAAGTTTTAAAACGTATGTTTTAAACTTTGTAATACCGCCCTGAGGCCCAGTATTGGGCAAAAGGCGGGATACAAATAAATATAATTAATTAATAAATAAATAAATAAATAAATTTTATGCTTGTGCCCAACGTCAGGGCAGCTTCTCAAATTTCCAAATGTGCCCACGAGCCTAAACGTTGCCTATAACTGTTGTTTTATACTGCTGTTTTTTTATATATATATTTTTGATGGTTTTAAATTTTGTATACTTTTTACAAAACAGGGTGTTTGGTATTTTGTTTTATTTTGTTCTGTACAGCGCCATGAAAACTTGATGGCGCTATATAAATAAATATTAATAAATAATAACAATCATAATAATGTTCATTGTTTTTCACTTTTGTAAACCGCCCAGAGAGCTTCGGCTATGGGGCGGTATATAAAATAAATAAATAAATTCAAATGACACCTGCTGAAATTCCCTTTTCAATACAACTGTTAAAGATACAGGAGCCCTGTCCTCTTTTTCATAGGGTCACCGTAGCGTCTACTCAGAACTAAGCCCTGTTGTCCAATAGGACTTATTCCCAAGGGAGTATGTGTTGACCCATTCATTTCAGTGGGTCTGCTCTAAGCGCGGCTAGGTCTGGATGCAACCCAAGTGGACTGTCATATACTTCCTTATTCCAAGTGCAAAGCCAGGGAAAATCCAGGAGCATGGGGGCGGGGGGACCATTTTGTTATTTCCCAGGTGGGAATCAAAGTCTCAACAGGGCAGAGGGAATTGGCAGCATCCCAGGCAAATATTTGAAGTGAGGTCTTGGAGTCGCTAGCTGCAATGCCTGATGAAATGGGTCCACTCCTTTTCATTTTGCTGGTCAGTGGCGGAGGAGGGGGTGGTGTTAAAGAACCCTGAGGCTGAGAAGATCAGAGGAAAAGCAGGGTGATGCAGAATTTGCTATCCACACTTTGTTGCAAACTATTGGGCGGAGCAGACCAGAGTGGGGTGTAGATGATCCTTTCCTTTTAAACCTTTGTAGGAAGAGGAACTGAACGATTCGAACCTTGGGTTTCCATTTTTAAGTGTTGGGGGGGTGGGGGGAAGAGAGAGAGAGAGAGATCAGAGAAACACACCTTCAGAGAAAGCGACAGACAGACAAGAGACTTCGGGTCAACTTTCCTGGCTGGCCTTGTTGTTTTGGAAGCCGGGTGAAGAAATTCGCAGGGCCCGGAGTTGTTTGGCCAGGCAGACGTGGGAGTGTGGTTGTTTGTGTCTGTTTCACACCCCCGTGTCACCGACCATGTGTAAAGTGTGGAGGCTTCTTGGGTGGGGTGGGGTGAGATGGAGGGAGAGGAAAGGGGGACACGGTACTAATTCTCACTCCGGCATGAGAAATTGTTAACACAACTTTGCCTTTCTTGAGTATGTTAAAGTGGAGGATTGAAAATGGTTTACTTACAAACAAACCCAAAACATAGGATCCAATTCCAACCCCATGGTTCCACCAAATCCTGAGACATGGTGCAATCCTGTAGTTGATTACCCAGGAGCAGGGGGGGGATCTACACTACTGCTTTAAAGCGCTTTAAAGCACTTTATAACAGTTTTGACAACTGTTGGGGCCCGGGACACACTGCATATACAGGTTTCAAAACATTTTCAAAGGGCTTTAAAAGCAGTAGTGTAGATCCCCCCCTAAGTCTCACTGAATTGGCTTGCTTCCGTCTAATGGTATCTTCATTTATGTAGTATCTTCGCTTATTTGGAAGCTGTCAATCCCACAGATTTCAATAGAAGAGATTTGAGAAGGTTTTCCTCTTCCTCTGTTTTGTTGTTGTTGTTTATTCGTTCAGTCGTTTCCGACTCTTCGTGACTTCATGGGCCAGCCCACGCCAGAGCTTTCTGTCGGCCGTCGCCACCCCCAGCTCAAGGTCAAGTCTGTCACCTCCAGAATATCATCCATCCATCTTGCCCTTGGTCGGCCCCTCTTCCTTTTGCCTTCCACTTTCCCTAGCATCAGCCTCTTCTCCAGGGTATCCCGTCTTCTCATTAACCCCTGTTATCCAGATAGAATTTAAAACAGGGACTCCGGAACTCTTTCATCCCATGGGCCGAATTAAATTTTGGGGAAGCACTCGGGGGCCCACATTCCAGTAGTGGGCAGGGCTATAAAACCAAAAGCACAATGAATCCCAGCCCTCAAGCTCTTACCCGCCAGTGACGACAACTTAGGAGAGATCTTTCGCCCCTTTGAGAATCGGAGAAAAAACAGTTGTAAAGCCAACTGAATGTCAGAGTTAAGCAGTAGAATTCAGCAGTACAAGATGGAGTGATAGCCACCCATTTGGATGGCTTTTAAAAGGGGTTGGATAAATTCCTGGTGGAGAAGGCTATCCATGGCTACTAGCCCTGATAGCTCTGTGCTACCTCCCGTGTCAGAGGCGGTAAGCCTGTATGCACTAGTTGCTGGGGAACATGGGCGGGAGGGTGCTGTTGCACCCTTGTCCTGCTTGTGGGCCCTTGACCGACAGCTGGTTGGCCGCTGTGTGAACAGAGTGCTGGACTAGATGGACCCTCGGTCTGATTCAGCAGGGCTCTTCTGATGTTTTTATGGATTGGGAAAAAGGAACGGGTGTGATCTTCTGAGGAATCCCACAGCATTGGATTGGGACGTGCTGGGAGTTGTAGGACTTTTTTTTTCCTTCTAAACATTCATAGGATTGCAGCCTTCATATGTTAAGGTGCCCTCTTTGTTATTTTTCTGCACCATGCGAACACGGTTACCCTGCCAGGAGTTCTAAAACTCGAGTAACAGGGTGTGTGCTGTACTGTAGTGCATGTTGCACAGTCATCTAACGTGAGTGAGTTACCTCCAAATACATATAATATTTATATAGCTCATTTCCTGGGTGATCAAAGATCATACATTATCTCTCAAACAACAGCTCTGTAAGGTAGGCCACTAGTTGCAATGTTTGTGCATGTAACAGGGTGCAGGGACTCCAACCCTCCTTTGGGGACAAGCATTAAAACTGCGGTGGCTTCAGTCATTCCAAAAGTAAAGGAAGAGTGATCTTGTGCTGGGACAAAAGGAAGACGGATTTAGGATTTGCAGACCAAATCTGTCTTTACTATATATATGTGTTTACTTAGAAGTAAGTCCCGCTGTGTCTAGAGAAGACACCGAAGAGAGAAGCTGATAGATCGCCCATCTGTAGACTAGATCAGGGGGTCACCCCACCTTTTTGGATCAGTCGGAAACATTTGGAAAGTTTGAGAGGGGGTTGTGGGTGCTCTCACAAAATGGCTGCGAAGGAGGTGGGGCTTGCCTGTTTATAAAATAGCCGCTGTGGTGGGCGCGGCTGCTCCCCCAAGCACTCACTTGCCAGAAGGCAAACTGTAGAGACTCAAAGAAGAGTCACTTGCCCAAGAACCGAATATATACAAGACAGAGGTGTGGGTCTGAGCTACAAACCTGCTCTTTGGAACTCAAAGAAGGTTGCCGGAGGACAGCCCTTTGCTTTGCAGACAGGCAGTCTCCCAATTAAAAAGTAATAAATACAGGTTCAATCCTACACATGTTTAGACAGGCAGAAGTCCAATAATTCCCAGCTTGGCTGTCTGGGGAATGCTGTGATTGTCAAACTTTTTCCTGGGGTCTAAGGGTACCAACTGAAGAGCCCAGGACTAGATGGACCGGTGATGTGATCTTCAGACCTCTCTTCCTTCCCTAAATTACTGTTGTTTTTATGTTTCTGATGGTTTTTAGGTTTTGTGTACTTTTTTAATGTTTACTGGTTTTAACTTTTGTAAACCGCCCAGAGAGCTTCGGCTATGGGGCGGTATATAAATGGAATCAGTTACCTGGGGACGTTGTGGGCTCTCCCACACTAGAGGCATTCAAGAGGCAGCTGGACAACCATCTGTCAGGGATGCTTTAGGGTGGATTCCTGCATTTATCAGGGGGTTGGACTCGATGGCCTTGTAGGTCCCTTCCAACTCTACTATTCTATGATTCTATGATTCTATGAAATTACAGGTTTATATAACGTACCATGATGAATCCCTTGATGGTTTATATATGTGGGTGTTTTCCCTCCCCCCTATTGCTGTAGCCACCACTGGCAGCGACCCCAGCCTGTCCCCGGATTCCCAAGACCCCTGCCAGGATGACGCCAAGGACTCAGAGAGCGCCAATGTGTCTGACAAGGAGGTGGGCAGCAATGAGAACGACGACCAAAACCTGGGGGCCAAGCGGAGGGGCCCCCGCACCACCATCAAGGCCAAGCAACTGGAAACCCTCAAGGCGGCCTTCGCTGCCACCCCCAAACCCACCCGGCATATCCGTGAGCAGCTCGCCCAGGAAACCGGCCTCAACATGCGCGTCATCCAGGTATGGAACGCCAGACCTGCGGAAGCAGGAAACCACTGAGAATGTCCTGGCAGGGCGGAACAATGGGGTTATAATGGGGCAGCGGAGTCTCTGATATTCCAAGCATCATATAAATTTGGGGGCAATTACATACGAAGCTGACTTTTTGAGTCAGGTGGTTTTCCTGCCGAACTTGGAGGTGCTGGGGGTCAAATCTGGGACCTTGAACACAGAGAGCTGGCACTCTGCCACTGAGAGATGATCCCTCCCCTAAAGAGAAAATAAGTTTCTAGTCCTCATGGTTCTCGATAAAGGGCTGCTTTAAGAAGAGACAAAGAAAATGGCTTTATACCAGGTCAGACCCCTGGGTCCATCTAGCTCAGTATTGTCGACACTGACTGGCAGCAATAGCTCTCCAGGGTTTCAGGCAGGGGGTTTTCTTACGCGGGGAAAAAAAATGTTCTCCGTCCTCAAGGAGCTCCCAGTTTACGTTTTGACAGTGGTGAACGTGACAAAGGGGGAGAGAAAAGGTATGAATGTGAGCGAATTTATTTATTGTACTTCTAGCTGGCCTTTCTTTCCAAGGAGCCCAGGACCAATGAAGGCTGTGGCTCCCATTTCGGTGGGGCTGCGAATCCATTCTGGGTTTCAGTCAGAACCAGACAGAACCCAGCCCCCAAAATAGGTTCAGCCCCTTGGACAGCTCCTTCAGAGTTCTGGCGGGTTCTGATTGGAAGCCAGCATGGATCCACTTCAGTACATTGGTTTCCCCCCACCCCGTTTTATCATCACAACAGCCCTGCATGGGAGGTTGATCTCACAGAAAGTGACTGGCCCCGAGGCCACCTGGTGAACCTCTTGGCTTGGCAGGGATTTGAACTTGGCTGTCCCCCAGTCCTTTCGGCACCATGGATTTGGATTTGACACCAGGATGAGGACTGAGGGATTAAGCATAAATTGTCTCGGAGAAGGTGGAGTTCACGGAGAGATTTGAAGGGGAAGAGCAGCCTTCCTCAACCTGACGTCCTCCAGATGTGTTGGACTACAACTCCCATCATCCCCACTGATGGCTGGAGGGATCTGGGTTTGTCATCCAGCACGTATGGATGGAGCTTGGTTGTGGGAAGGTGGAAAAGAGAGAACATTGACATTGCATCACTGTTCCGGGAGAGCATTCCAGACATTCCAGGTTGGTATGCATAGGCAGCTACCAAGAGACCACACCGCAGCAGGGGACCAATGACAAGTGTCCCCGGGGTCTGCTCCTCCTCTTCACCCTGGCAACCTGCTTCATCACCTGCATCTCACCCTGGCCCAGAGGACAGTGGTGGTAGAAGGAGGAGCTGCAGAGGGCAAGATCCCGGGGCAAGGGAGGGATCATCCCTCCCTGATCCCGGGATCCCCTGTGCGTCATGTGGGATGCACAGGGACGATCCCGGGTTCGCCTCGGGATAAAGCCCCATCTACCTATGGCATAAGCATCCCTAAAGAGAAGCCGTTAAGTTCATACTGTAGACCTAACCAGAGAAGGCTATCAATGGCTACTAGTTCTGATGGTTATGTGCTACCTCCAGTATCAGACAGAGTGTGCCTATGTACACCAGTTGCAGAGGAACATGGGCGGGAGGGTGCTGTTGCACCATGTCCTGCTTGTGAGTTCCTAGCCGACAGCTGGTTGGCCACTATGTGAACAGAGTGCTGGACTAGATGGACCCTTGGTCTGATCCAGCAGGGCTCTTCATATGTTCTTATGTTGCATTCTTATTCCCAGGCTGCTTAGATTTTGAGCGTCATCACGCAGGGGGGAAATTGCGTTGGCTTCCCGTTGCTTTTCCGCCCGCACATTTGTCCCTCGTTGCTTCCTCTTTGGAAAGAGGAAGTAAACGACGTGCACGTGGCCCGTTCTGTGGCCCGTTTTGATCCGCGCTGCTTCTCCTGCACACAGCAGGAGATAGTGGCAACTTCCGTCTTTTAAAATAAGTCGGACTTACTGGCGTGCGTTTTTTGTCACACGAAGAAGGCTAGAAGGGGCAGGGGGCGCACGGGAGGCAGACGAAGATGTGAGAGGGACCTGCGAAAATCCTTGCGTGCCCAGTCACGAGCGTGCAATAAAACGCTGGTCTGATGGAGCTCTTGGTCTTATCCATAAAAATCTTATGTTTTTATGTTCTTATGAGAAAGAAAATTATGTATGCAAGGGTGGTTTGCAAGATTTATCACGTGCAAAGCATTTAGGAAGAGAGGAAGCTGCCGTATATTGAATCTTTGATAAAAAAATAATTTGTTGTTTATTCGTTCAGTCGTTTCCGACTCCTCGTGACTTCATGGACCAGCCCACGCCAGAGCTTTCTGTCAGCCGTCGCCACCCCCAGCTCCCCCAAGGTCAAGTCTGTCACCTCCAGAATATCATCCCTCCATCTTGCCCTTGGTCGGCCCCTCTTCCTTTTGCCTTCCACTTTCCCTAGCATCAGCCTCTTCTCCAGGGTATCCTGACTTCTCATTATGTGGCCAAAGTACTTCCGTTTTGCCTTTAATACCATTCCCTCAAGTCTGGCTTTATTTCCTGGAGTATGGACTGGTTGGATCTTCTTGCAGTCCAAGGCGCTCTCAGAATTGTCCTCCAACACCACAGTTCAAAAGCATCTATCTTCCTTCGCTCAGCTTTCCTTATGGTCCGGCTCTCGCAGCCATAGGTTACTACGGGGAATACCATTGCTTTAACTATGCGGGCCTTTGTTGTCAGTGTGGTGTCTCTGCTCTTAACTATTTTATCAAGATTTGTCATTGCTCTCCTCCCAAGAAGTCTTCTGATTTCCTGGCTGCAGTCAGCATCTGCAGTAATCTTTGCGCCCAGAAATACAAAGTCTGTCACTGCCTCCACGTTTTCTCCCTCTATTTGCCAGTTATCAATCAAGCTGGTTGCCATAATCCTGGTTTTTTTTGAGGTTTAACTGCAACCCAGCTTTTGCACTTTCTTCTTACACCTTTGTCATAAGGCTCCTCAGCTCCTCCTCGCTTTCACCCATCTAACCTGCCTTATTTTCGCCATGTCAGACCCTTGGTCCATCTAGCTCAGTAATGTCGACACCAAGGATGATCTAGCTGGGGTTAATGGGAATTTTAACCCAACACATCTGAAAGGCATCCAGTTGGGAAAGTCTTCATGATATCAATTTAAAGTTGCAATCCTATGCATCTTTAGACAGGAAGAAAACCTACAACACCCAGTATGTCCTGTATAAATCATTATATTTTATTGCACCCTTACTAAAATTTAAGAGTGCAATCCTAGGCACGCATAGATAGAAAAATGTCCAACAACTCCCAGCATGTCCCATATAAATACATATATTTTATTGCATCCTTAATATAAATTTAAGTGTTGCAATCCTATGCATGATAAGACGGGGGGGAATCCCATGCTGAGAGTTATCGGATTTTTTTTCAGTCTAAACATACATAGGATTGCACTCTAGGTGATAGAACGTTGGCCTGTACCACTTCACACTGCAGGGGGGGGGGTTGTCCTGTTTTTTAACACTCATAGTATGTTCTTCACACACGCTCCACAAATCTTCCAGCAGAAAGCGTGCCGTGCAAAATGTTTGCCTCCGTTGTGCATGTTTTCTCTATGTGCACAGTTTGGACGCATGGCTGGGGGAGCATTTAAAAACACAACCCCTCCGTTCCGCACTGAAACGGTACCACCCGGAATCCTGTTCCCACTTTGTTCTAAGCCGGTGTTGTAGATCAGTTCTTACTTTCAAGTCAATTTGGTTGAAAGTGAGCTGCAAATCCCATCAATTTCGATAGGGGTTACACTGTAATCTAAACACCCTTACTTGAAAGTAAATCCCATTTGAACGGAGTGGGATTTATTTCTGACGAAACAGGCTTAGGAAGGATGTCAGGGTTAGCAGCTTCAGACATGCGTGTGCAACACCCAATCTCTCTTCCTGCTTGAAGTAGCAGCTGCACATGTGAACAGATTCCACTAGAAGGCATTTATGTTTGCGGTGATGAGAACCGAATGAAAATGGCCACCATCTGCTGGCGATGGCGGCCAATTTGACAAGTCATTATTTGAGGTTAAAGGTGATAGAGCAAAAAAAATATTTAGTTGTTAACTGGGCCTTTGGTTGTGGCCAGCATTTGCTGGATTGGGAGTGTGTTAGAAAATGTGCAGCTTCCATGCACATGCAGACACATTTCAGTGAGTGAGTGAGAGAGAAAGAAAAATATGTGTGGCTAATTTTTTTAATAATTGAATGTATGTTGATTTATGTGTGAAGCAAAATGGGGGGAAATAGCCTGCACTAATCGTATGTGAGCTGAGTAAATTCTTATTAAAGATTATGTGCGTGTGTGTGACAAAGAGTGAGAATTTGCCGTGTTGTGTATGATTGCCAACTGACCAGAATAAAACCACTTGCCCTGCTCTTGTGCATTTTAACAGCAGCCCAATGTGCAGTGAGGGGCATGCTGAGTGAAGCTCACAGGTTTGTTGTTGTGAGGATAACACGGAGAGGAAGAGAATGAGCACGTCTACTGTGGCTGTTGTTAAAGGTACGGCTAGGGTGGCTGGCTGGGAAGTTGGCAACCCAAGAGATATCACTGTTGTTGTGTGATAACCATCATTACTATGTTTGAGTAGCTTGGACTGTTGTGTGTGGGAGAAGTTTAATCATGTTTAATTTGAAGTTTCCACCTTATTCGTTGTAAGGCAAACATTCAACAGGTCATCTCCCCGAACCAACCCCCCATAATTGTATGTCTATGCAGGGCGGGAAGATGTATGTGTCACACAGCTGGTAAAGGCACAGGAGCGCTGCTAGACAGTAGGTGGCAACCTTATTTAAGGTCAACAGGATTTTTCTTTAGAGGGGTGTGCATGTGTGTTGGGAGGGTGTACTGGACAAATTAAACTGGCTGAGTATGTAAGAAACGTGGATGGAACCCAGTTTCAAACCAGATCTGGATGACCCAGATGGGAACTTTCTGGAAGGCAGTGTTACTCAAGTGTGCAAACATTTCAACCTCCAGAGGTGATAATCTCTCTCACCTCCTCTCCCCTTTGAAGTTAATGGCATCCAGGCCCCATTGATTTCCAAAAGATATTTGCCAGTTGCATCCTGCCTAGGGTCTGGGTAGTTCTCCTGCTGCTAGCAATACTAGTTACACTTCTGAGTAAAGCACTTCCCAGACACTATCCCAGTCATCCTTACAACAACCATGTCAAATAGATCAGTGCCGTTCATTTCTTTGTTTTAAATATTTATTTGCCACTCTTCCCCCATGGTTCTCTGAGCATCTTACAACATAGCCTTTACGAAATAACATAAAACTCCAGTGTAGCGAAACTGAGCGGGTGATTAAATGATTCAGCATAATATGGATGCAGGCCTAAAAGGCCTGGGTGCAATTAAGGAAGTGTTCACCTAATGGCGAAAAGAAAATCAAGATGTAAACAGACAAATCTCCTGTGTGGAGGGAGTCCCATAACCAGATGCTAAAATTGAAAAGGTTCCTGTCCCCAGTCATGGGTAGGGCAGACAAAGGAAAAGCACACATGTCCATATCACAGGGCAGGAGTCTGAGATGGACAGCTGATGGTTTGCCTAAGGTAGGGTGACCATATGGAAAGGAGGACAGAGCTCCTGTATCTTCAACAGTTGTATAGAAAAGGTTTAGTCTGTATGCATTTGTATTCAGCAGGTGTCATTGATATGCATGCAGCACCTGGTGAAATTCCTTCTTCATCACAACAGTTAAAGCTGCAGCAGCCCTGCCCTCACTTGTATCTGGTCACTCTGCTTAAGGAGAGAATTTCACCAGATTCATCTTCATTTGCAATTTGATCTATTTTAACTTTTTAAATCCCGCCCCCAGTTTTAACTATAAGTTGTCTTGGGCACCCTGCTAGGGCTGAAATATCTATCTATCTGTTTAGCTATCTTAGCTATTAACACAAGGGGCAGGCAGACTTCAGACGTGTGAGGTCTATTTCGTTTTATTTTTTATGGGAACTTTGAAGTACACCATCCTACAGCCACACCATCCTGAACACGTTCAGTATCGTCTGATCTCAGAAGCTAAGCAGGGCTGGGCCGAGTTGGATGGAGGACTGCCTGGGTATACCAGGTGCTGTATGGGAGGGGCCATAACTCTGTGGTAGAGCACCTGTCTTGTGTGCAGATGTTCTGGGTTCAATTCCCAGCGTCACTCAGTAGGGCTTGAAAAACTCCTCTCTGAAACCCTAGAGAGCCCTTTGCTACCAGTCACTGTCTGGCTAGATGGGCCCAGGGTCTGACTCAGGATAAGGTGTTCTTTTTAAATCAACCTTTTCTTCAGAACCATGAGGACTAGAATCTTACTTCAATTTTAGGGGAAAAGTCATAGCTCAGTGGCAGAGCACCAACTTTCCATGTTCACGGTCTCAGGTTCAATCCACGGCATCTCCAGGCCGGACAGGAAAACCTCCTGACTCAAAAACCAGGAGAGATACTGCCAGTGCGTTTAGCTTGGAAGAAAGGAGGCTAAGGGGAGACATGATGGAGGTGTACAAAATGATGCCTGGTGTGGAAAATGTGGATAGGGAGACCTTTTTCTCTCCCTCTCTCAAAATACTAGAAACCGGGGTCATCCCGTAAAGCTGGTTGGTGGACAAATAAAAGGAAGGACTTCTTCACACAGTGCAGAGTTCAACTATGGAACTCACTACCACAAGATGTAGTGATGGCCACCAATCTGGATGGCTTTAAAAAGGGGGTTGGATAAATTCCTAGAGGAGAAGGCCATCCATGGCCACAAATCCTGATGACTATGTGTTACCTCCAGTATCAGAGGCAGTGCGCCTTTATACACCGATTGCTGGGGAACATGGGTGGGAGGGTGTTGTTGCACTCATGTCCTGCTTGTGTGTCTCCCATCCAGAGCCCTGCTGGATCAGACGGAGGGTCCCATGGACCTTCGGTCTGATCCAGCAGGGCTCTTCTTAGGTTCTTATGTCATACCTTACACATTTCTAAACACCAGGGAAAGCACTGCTCAAGTGATACCTAGAGGTAAAAAGGATAGTGTCAGGAAACGGGGACTCATTGGTTTTTGCCCCTACACTGTGGCATCTCACCACCACGACCACGACAGAGTCTTACAGAGAATGCTTGCTTGGCCAAGGCTGGCCAAGGGCTTCGAATGAGTGAGGGCCTTTGACAAGCGGCCTTGCCTCATTCTTAGATTTAAGGACTGGTTGTTGTGTTGTCTTTAGCGCTGCGGCTGTTGTATTGATTTTAATTGTAGTGTGTCTTTCTTGGATTTGATTGTCTATTGGAAGTCCATCTGGCCGTAGCCGGTGGTCCATTTTGTTTGCTTGTATGTTTGATGAGAGTGCGGCGCTGGGCATGTTTAGACAGAAAAAGGTCCGATGAAAGCAGGACGCTAAGATTTTTAGCCCTTTTGAGGAGTGGAGTCCCCTGCTATCTTATCCTCACAACGACCCTGTGAGGGAGCTTAGACCAAGAGTTAGCAGCCACCCAGCGAGCTCCATGGCAGAGTTGGAATTTGAACTCTGCTCTTCCTCGTCTGTCCAACACTCTAGCTACACGCTGGCTCCCAATTTACTAATAATGAATAATCCTTCCCCACCACACATAAACACTCATAGTGACCCTACAGATAAATGACCTCTCTTTTAATTATTTGCAAAAGAGAATGGTGAATGATGATCTTTTGCAAAGGGGGAAAAATTCCAGAGAGGAATTTTAAAATCAAATAGGATCTTGTGGAAATGGGGGATGTTTTAGCTGTGTGGAAAGCAGAGGTGCTGGCAGAATTAGTTCCTCTGGTTTGTCCATGCGGTTACATACAGAAAAGATCCTTAGGAGCGCTGAAAATGCACAATAAACAAAACCCTGATATATTTATTGCCATTTAAGGTGTCATGAGACTCTTTGCTGTTTGGGCTAAATATGTTGGCTTTGATTATTTCCCGTTCATGTTCCTCATCCCAAGTTTCCTGGTCAGCATCACCCTGTTCGTTTACACGCTTTTATCCAAACTTCGGCTCCTGGGGCACCCCCTCCCCCAATCGATCCCCTTCTTTGGAATATTCCGAAGATTCGCTAAAAACACCGAGGGCCTCTTTACAGGGGGTTCAATCGATAAGGGACCACAGGGGGTGAGCCAAGGTGATTGTGGATTCGGATACTTGCTGGGAGCTGATTTTATTCAGGCTGAAATCCAGTGGAGGCTGGTGACTCCAATTTCAGTGGGGCAAAGAATCCATCCTGGGTTTCAGCCAGAACTCTAAAGGAGCTATCTAAGGTGCTGAATCCAGTTTGGGCCTTGGCTCAGTGCCTTGAATAGCTCCTTTAGAGTTCTGGCTAGTTCTGACTGAAACCCAGGATGGATTCGCTGCCCCACTGAAATCGGAGTTGTCAGCCTCTACTGCTCCTAATGCGAGCCACCATCTGGTCTACTCAGAAGTAAGTCCCACTGAGTTCAAGGGGGTGTTTTAAACAGCCATGAAGATGAGGTTGGGCAGGAAAGAGCTCCAAAGACTCACATAACAATAAACTCCCTTTTCCCCTTGACTTTTCACATCCTGCATTCATTAGCTTGGATCCAGATGTAGCCCTACTCATGCTTTGAGTAGATCCATTTGAATCAATGGGACAAGTAACTCATGACTAAAATTAATCTCCGTTGATTTCAGTGTGTCCAGTCTAGGGGGCAGGCAACCTGGTGCACTCCAAATGTTTTGGACTACAACTCCCATAATCCCCCACCATTTGCTGATAGGAGTTGCAGACCCATATATCCATCCCCATCCCAGGTCTAGAATAAGCATGCCCAGAGGTCCAGATCCAAGCCATAGTCAGGTTCGTGCAATTCCACGTGAGCTTTGTTGGGAGTAAACCCCTTAAAGTCAGCTGGGTTTACTTCTGAGTAAATACAGCCAGGCTCAGACTGTAAATCTGCAGTCCTGTCTACAGTTACTTGGGAAAGTAAACCCTATGGGGGATCCGGAGTTATTTACAGTGCAATCCGAGTACACCTCTACTCATAAGTCAGCCCCACTGAGTTCACTGGACATGGAAGAAAGGAAGACCTTGTGTAGAAGACTGCAGACGTCTGAGTCTGATGCACACTTAGGATCCGAGTGCATGAAACTGTGATGGCTTACTGGGGGGAAATTCACTCTGCATAGGCTCAGAGGCTCTTTATTTCAGGACCAGCATTGAAAACAGATCTGGATTAAATCTCGTGTGTGTGTGTGTGTGTGTATCAGATTTCAGCTAAATATTAGGAGAAATTTCCTAACAGTGAGAGCAATTCAGCAGTGAAACAGAATATTTCAGGAGGTTCTGGGTTCTCCTTCTCTAGAGGTATTTAAGCAGAGATTAGATGGCCATCAGTTAAGAATGCTGTAGTTGTGCCCAGTGGTTCAGAACCTGCACTGAGCATGGGGCTGGACTAGGTGACCTCTGAGGTCCTCCAACTCTATGATGTGTGTGTGTCAGTTGAGACTGATGGCTCCAATTTCAGTCGGGGCTGAGAATCCATTCCTGGTTTCAGTTTGAACCAGCTGGAATTCTAAGGAGCTATCCACGGTGCTGAACCCCAGGTCTTAACTAGTAGAAACTATTCTGGGTGCGTTTATTTTGGTGGTAGATCTTTGCTTGCCTTATACGTGCAATTCTATGCATGAGCCTACTCGGAAGTAAGCCCCATTTTGAATTCAATGAGACTTAGCACACACACAGCCCAGGGCGCTCTGAGTGGGCACCGTGGGGCTTACTCTGGAGTAAATGTGCACTGGACTGGGCTGTAAGTGCGGAGGTGCATATTGTGGGGAGAGGGAAGAAAGAATCATGCCCACGTGGATTTTTTTCTGCATAAAAGAAATGCCAAGATGCTTTGCAGAGGTGAATATTCACCAGTGGAGGCTGATGACTTCGATTTCGGTGGGGTTGTGAATCAATTCTGGGTTTCGGTCAAAACCAGCCAGAAATCTAAAAACAGCTATCCAAGGTGCTGAACCCTATCTCCAAATCAGCTCAACACCTTGGATAGCTTCTTTAGAGTCCAGAATGGACTCTAAATCCATTTAACCCTTAAAAAAAATAGGGTTAAAATTTAACCCTAAATCCAGAATGGATTCACAGCCCCACCAAAACAGAGCCACCAGCCTCTACTGATGTGTGTCCGAGATATAGATATAAAATTGGATCTTTTGGAAGATTGGAAAATCTTGTTGTTTGCCTGTGGATTTAGTGGATCTCTCTGGAGGTGCAGTCACCGGGGAGAAGAGAGAGAGAAATTGGCTGGAAATGTATGCCTGCACACAGGGAGTAGATGAAATCCATTGAACAGCAATCGCATATCATGTTCTAAGCAAATATATGTGCCTGTCTGTTGCTTATAGTGTTCTATTTAACCCATTGTCTTACAATATTATACACACATAGGCACAGTACATTACCGTGCCGTCCAATGCATGTTTTCTCAGGGGCATGCCCCACTGAGTTTAGTGGGACTTACTCCTAGGTAAATGTGTGGGATCACAGCCTTCGTTGTTATTTTTTTTAAAAAAAAAAAGATTTATTGTCGTGTTTTGAATCAAGCTAGTTTGCAGTAGATTGAAATAAGTCAAGAACCATAATTGTAATGTAATAAGGGTGATTTTTTTTTTTTTAAAAAAGGGGCCATTAAAACAGCTGAAATTAAACCTCTCTTTCTCGCACACACACACATTTACACAGATGTAGAGATCTCTGCAATTTGTAAAAGAATTGTTTTGGGCATGAACGATCAGTCCAAAAGTTAAGCACTAATACCTCTGATTGGCCGGGTTTGCATGTAATAAAACCTCAGCGAACCTGGTTCAGACGGAACAACAGCCAAGAATACAGGTCAAGTATGGATTGTTGTTGAATTGTGGATTGTTGTTACATGCAAATAGTGCACTATGGTTTAACTATGGGTTATAACCCATGAGAACCATGGGTGCTCTTCCTGGGTTGTTCATGTTAAATCCTAGTCCGTGGTTCACACGTAACAACAACCCATGATTCAACAGCAACCCATATTCAACCTGTACTCTGGTTTATTATTATATGCAATCTAGGTCATTGATTCTAGTACCAAGGTATATATGCTTAAATGAATCTCTCCCCGCTGAAATCAATAAGATTTAGAAATGCTGGGTGATGCCTCTAATTTATTGATAAGCTCAGATTGATCTCAAGGGCAGGGTAAATACTCGAGGCACTTATCCTAAACTCATTTACTTGGGAGTAAGTCCCATTGAACTCAGTGGGACTTACTTCAGAGTAAACATGCCGACACAAAAACGATGGAAGGCATGTCTCCCCTAGAAATTAGTGGGACTTAGAAATGGGCAGTCCAGTTTTTTTCTTTTTTAGCAGATTGAAGTAAATCCCATTGAAGTAAGTCAGTTCAATGGGGCTTACTCCTAGGTAAGTGTGTATAGGATTGCAGCCTGAAATACCTGACTCTGTCTGGATCGTGAGCATAATTCATGTATATATACCAATTAAACACACAGGCACTATTTTTAAAATAATAGTAATAATAACATAGGTGGACTTAATATTGTGAGTGTCTCTGTTTTACACACAAAGTGTCAGGAGGCATGTGGAAGGTCAAGGGAAAGAGGGAGTTTATTATTCTGTGAGCCCCTGGACCTCTTTCTTGCATTCATTTAAACCAACCTCTTGAACTCAGTGGAGGCTGGTGCCTCCTATTTCAGTGGGGTGGTGAATCCGCTCTGGGTTTCATTCCAAAGCAGTTCGAACTATAAAGGAGCAATTCAAAGTGCTGAACCTTAGTGAGTAGCCATATCTTCCCTCGTGGTGTGATGGACTACACCCCCAGAGAGAGAGAGAGAGAGAGAGAGAATCTGTTTTAATGTTGTAGCCACAAAGCCTTTCTTTGGTCACCATTTCCCCAATGGGCGGCTGCACTCCTTCCTGAACACACTTACAGGGGCGTAAGCCCCATTGCACATGGTGGGACTTCCTTCTTGAGTAAACTGGAACACAGTCTATGAGGGTCTTTGCAAAGGGAGACAGTAAGCCAGTGGAGGCCAACGACTCCAATTTCGGTGGGGCTGCGAAGTCATTCTGGGTTTCAGTCAGAACCAGAACTCTAAAGGGGATATCCAAGGTGCTGAACCTATTTTGGGGGATAGGGTTCAGCACCTTGAATAGCCCCTTTAGAATTCTGGCTGGTTCTAACATAAACCCAGGATGGATCCACTGCCCCACTGAAAGTGGAGAGTCGTCAGCCTTCACTGACTCCACATGTGTACTGAACACATTTCTGTTTAACCTGCCCAGCAGATCCAGATGTGGTTTGGCATGTGGGGTTGGGAGCAGTGTTGGGATCTTCCTCATTCCGGCCTGCAATCATGGCCTACAGTCTCTCATGGAACGCCCTGGCTTTCAAACCGAATCAAGGAGAATCAATGGATTTATTATGTCCATGTCCTCTGCGGTAGCTGCCTTGAGAATCCAAATGTGTGCATACAGAGGAGCATAAAATAGCATCTTGTACATAATGTATGTGTATACGATGTTTGCCTAATGTGCACATAATAATGTTAATAATAATAATAATGTCCATACATAATAATGTGAAAATAATGTGTATATAATGAGTACATAATGTGTCTTCATATATGAACATAATACCATAGGAGCAGAATGTGTGCACATAGGAGCATTATTATTATTATTATTATTATTATTATTATTATTATTATTATTATTATTATTATTATTATTATTTCTTTGCACAATCACATCTTGTAACAAATACACACACCTAACTTCTGTTTGGAGTCTCTAGAAATTCTTTTATTGGGTTGTATTAATGTTAGTCTGATTTAAGTCCCATTTATTTCAATGGGCCTACTCTAAACAAGACTAGCAATTGGATACGACCCATTAACTACATAGCTTTCTGTCCTAAAACTATGGAACCCTTTCTTTTTTTCCCCAGGGTTGTGTGTGTATGTGTGTGTGTAACTAATAACCCCTTACATAAATGCAGTATTATTTCTTCTGGATTTTCTTAAGGCGTTTTGCCTTGAATAAACACTGAATTCAGATCCACCTAAAACTGTTGCTGGATTACTTGGGGATAAAATCTCATCGACCAGAGTGGAGCTAATTTTCTAAACCGTGATGCAAAGGGATTGGGAGTGAAAGAGGCAGTGGAGGCTGGTGGCTCTGTTTTTGGTGGGACTGCGAATCCACTCTGGGTTTCAGTTAGAATCAGACAGGGCTCTATCTGTCATGTTTCCAAGCTCTCCCGCTGAAGTGCGAGACAATAAGGTCTGCCAAGTAATCCACAAAACTGTATTCAATACATAAGCATCCCTTTGCACTTCAAGAGAGTTTTTAAACCTTAAGAACTTTGCTCCAAGTTAACACTTCTCTTAAATAAGCGAGACAATTGTTCTTTCAACAAAAAGGGAAGGGCTTTTCTCTGAGTCTCTCACACTTCAAGGAGGATTTCTTTGAAGAAGTTTTTGGCCAGACGCTAGCTTAGCTGATCGCCTACTTTTAGCACTTTAGGACTCTGGGATTGGCCAGCTCTGAAGTTCTCTTCCCATCAGAGGATTCCTGAGTTCCCACAGACTGTGAATTGTTAATGTTTACATTGATAAGGTCCAGTGAAGATTCCTCCCTGGCTTGTGAAGAGCCTGGGAGAATCACCTCCCGCACTTCCTGTGTCAGCTGGGACGTTTCTGGTCTTGGCTCTTCTGGTTCAGAATCCGATTCTGATTCTGATCGATGGCCTTGTAGGCCCCTTCCAACTCTGCTATTCTATGATAGCCTGAAACTTCTTTCCCCCATCCCAAGGGGAACAGGCCTGATCACAGCACTATCCAAGGTGCTGAACCCATTTTGCAGAGAGGCTTCAGCACTTTGGACAGCTCTTTTGGAGTTCTAAGTGGTTCGGACTGAAACCCAGAACGGATTCCAGCCCCACCAATATCAGAGTCACCAGCGGGCCTCAAGTCATAGGGCGGGGGTGTGTGTCTAAATTAAATTACATTAAACTCTGCTGAATAGAAAATATCTCGAAAATAATATTTCAGTGAAGATCAGGGACCCCCAAACCTGGGTTGAACTTCTAAATGGTTTGCACACCCACTGACCCTGCCCCGTATGGCTTTATAAGGCTGCAACCCTATGCCCACTTATCAGGGAGTAAGCCCCATTGCACCTAATGGGACTTACTTCTGAGTAGACGCACCTATAGGATTGCAGCTGGCGGTCGAGAAGCATTTCCCGTTCCTGTTATTTCTCATTCCTGACCTCGCCTGATAAAACTGGATTAAGACTTCAACGGGCCACTTAGGAACGTGTAAACGTGGGTTTGAAGCAAATTCGAGCACTGCCTTTATTACACGCCTCTATATCTTTGGGGTGGGGGTAGGAGGTGGGCTTTGAACCTAGCAATTTTAATTTAACCTGCTCTCCCTGCCGATTGGCGAGATAGCGTCATTAGATTTACCTCCGAGTAAACCTGCATCAACTCGGATTGAGAGAGGTAGTTTAAAATAACCTGATCATAACTTGCTTGGTGGATCTGGACCATTTTGCAACTGATTTTTTCTTCTTCTTTCTCTATTTAGTCTGAGTAAAAAAAAAAAAAAAATCCGCTTCCTCGTTAAGGATTGCTTAAGGCCCCGATTCTAGACACACTGACCTCGGTCTGATTCCTTCTCCCCTGCCCAATAAATTTAAGGACTGAAATGTCAAATTGCTCCCAGCTTCTGAGGAGGTGAGGCTGTTTACTCCGGAGCGACTTCTTCTAAAGCCCACACCCTGGATTCTAACCTATATCCTATTCATTTCAATGGGTCTCCTCTAAGTAGGGCTAACATTGGATACTACCCTGAATATGTGTTTCCATATTGGAAACACCTCGTGTCATTTTCCATGGGGTTTGTACTGTACTCCCGGGAACGCGAACCTTGGATCGCAGCCCTCAGTCATACATGCGAATAGTAGAGTTGGAAGGGGCCTCTAAGGCCATCGAGTCCAACCCCCTGCTCAATGCAGGAATCCACCTTAAAGCATCCCTTACAGATGGCTGTCCAGCTGCCTCTTGAATGCCCCTAGGGTGGGAGAGTCCACCACCTCCCTAGTTTTACCCTACCCTGCGCCTGTTTACCCTACCCAGTGCCTGTTTGCATTCTCTTCCCCTCCTTATCGCTCTACTATGATTTTAAAAGAATGTAAGCCTATGCGGCAGGGTCTTGCTATCTACTGTTTTACGCTGTACAGCACCATGTACATAGATGGTGCTATATAAATAAATAAATAAAAATAATAATAATCTAACAATCAGGACATTTTTCCTGACATCCAGCCGGAATCTGGCTTCCTGTAACTTGAGCCCGTTGTTCCGTGTCCTGCCCTCTGGGATGTGAAGAGATCTTGGCCCTTGAACAGATGTGTTTCGTTTTCGTTTTCTAACGTGGGAGCGTGGGACCTTTGCAGAGTTGTGGAAAAATCATCCGCAGAAAGAGGGGGAAAGTGCTAATGGAAGGCAGAGGAAATTGACAAAGCCGGGAGAGCGGGCGAGGGTGGCCTGGTCAGTTTCACCTCCGGTCCAGAGCTTTACGCGTTCGTTCGCCGCCGCCTCTGGCGCGCGCCGCGCCGCGCCGCTTTCTCCACCTGCTCGCTGGGGCCTTTTTCGCCTTCTCCTCCCGCTCCCACGCTCTCGGGAAGAGAGAAGCGGGTGGTCGCCTAAGGAGAAGCCTGCGCCGTCGAGCCAAGGCCTCCTTCAAAAATAAAATCAAAAATAAAAACCACAGGAGAAAAAGGCCAAGGCGATCAGCGGAAGGGTTGTCCTCGGAAGAAAGAGGGGCGTGAAAAATTATAGTCTGTGGGTAAAATACAATGTCGTAGATATGCATGGAATATCTCAGACGCATCCCCCACGGCGCGGTCGGGATCGGGTCCCACGAAGTCCCAATTGTTTTCAGAGGTGATTTGGGGGGCACCGTTGAAGTCAATGGGAATTAGAGGTGCCTAATTTCCACCGATAGTTCTTGATGCTTTTCTCCCTTGCCTCTGTGTGTGTGTGTGTGTGAATCTAGATATGTATACACTAAATGCGTTTAGCACTAAATGTATTTTCAGATTGCTCTGTTATTAGTCTATCCATCTTTCACATATATGTGATAGATAGATAGATTATACTCAGACATGTATGTGCAGACACAGCCCTCTCTATAAAAAAGCATGCATTTTTGTGTGCATACTCCGTCTGTGTGTATATCTATATCTATGCGCTGTGTGTGTGTGTGTGAGAGAGAGAGAGAGAGACTAGTGTGTGTGTGTATCTCTATCTATCTATCCTCTGTGTGAGAGAGAGAGAGGGTGTGTGTGTGTGTTTATATATACTGTGTGTGTGTTTATATCTATACTGTGTATGTGAGTGTAGTGTATGTGTGTGATATACTGTGTGTATATTTTGTGTCCGCATAGTGTGTGTCTATCTATATATACTGTGTGTTTGTGTGTGTGACAGAGAGAGTGTGTATATACTGTATAATGTGTATATACTGTATATACACAATACTGTGCATTTGTGTGTATAGTGCACAGTGTGTATAGTGTGTGTATCTATATCTATACTGTGTGAATGTGTATATAACACACACACACAATACATATACACATCCACACACGCTCTCTGTATAAAAACATGCATATATGTGTGTATATTCCGTGTGTATCTGTATACTTTGGCTATTGGGCGGTACAGAAATATATACATAATGTGGGAGTGTGTGTTCTCTATCATATAAAGCGAAAGACGAGTGGGAGGGAGGGATTATTTGCTTTAACTGCATTTAAATGCCGAGCAGAGCAGATCTGGCCGCTGAAGTAGAAAGTCTACGGTTGAAAGACGGACTAGCCTGTTATTCAACTTTTTAAGGACATTTCTCTATTATGCCTGTGATGAAGATGGAGCCGTAAGCACATACTCGGGGGTAATACCCTTGCCGTGGTCAGTGGGCAATAAGACTGAGCTGCGTGGATCTCCTAGGAGAGGCTCCGATCCTCCACCGGTTTACCTTGAGAGTAAGCGCTGCCCCAGCGAAATCGGTAGGACTTCATTTAGGAACGGGGTGTGATTAGGATTCGGTGTCTTACTCGCGAGCAAGAACCTTGAAGTCCTGGGTTTAAAACCTGGACGAGAGGGGACGATCCTCGCTTTATTACAGCACCTAAGGTTGATCTACGCCCTGATTCCTGAGGTTATTAGGACTTGCTTCTGAGTAGACCTGCCTAGGGATTGCGCCGAGAATCGAATGCCTTGCTCTTCTCGGGTCTGGTTCGGAAAGAAGGGGTTGTGTTCAATGCAAACCTAGCTGAAGTCCCATTCATGTCAATGAGTCTACTCTAAGTAGGTCTACCTTTGGCTACAACGGGCCTTGTTTAATATTGGACTCGTTTCTATCCGGGGTCTGGGCAGAGGCATATTTCTGATTGATTTGGGAGAATAAGGTGAGGTGTCACGTCTGGACACGTTGTGTTGGTTCCTCTTGTAGGTGATTGTAGTTTCCACGGGGATGCAAGTAGTATTTGGGGCAAGCAGTGGAGGCTGGTGGCTCCAATTTTGGTGGGGTTGTGAATCCATTCTGGGTTTCAATCAGAAACAGCCAGAATTCTAAAAGAGTGATCCAAGGTGCTGAACCCTAGCCCCAAAATAGGTTTGGCCCCTTGGATAACTCCTTTAGAAATCGGAGCCACCAGGCAGATGTGTGTGACTGACTACGGTGTGTGTGTGGGGGGGGGGGGGGTCCCTAAGGTCTAATTTGAGCAGGAAAATTCTTTAATAAAGGTGGGGAGACAGTAGTCAGGGTAGGCAATCTGATGCCTTCCAGATGTTTTTGACTACAACTCCCATAAGCCCCAGCCAATGTGCCCAAGGGGTCAGGGATTCAAGAACATAGTTTTTTGTTTATTTTATTTACTTATTGCTTTTATACCCTGCCTTTTTCCCTCTCGCAAGGGGCCCAAGGTCACTGTCCTTTCCATTTTATCCTTGTAACAACAACCCTGCGAGGTAGGTCAGGCTGAGAGTCAATGATCGGCCCAAAGTCAGCCAGGGAGCTTCGTGACTGAGTGGGGACTAGGTCCCGGATCTCCCGATTCCCAGTCGAACACTCTAACCACTACACCACACTTCCTGCCACGTGTGCATGGCTGGGTCGGCATAAAATGAGAAATCCAGCCATTCAATTGTGTGCTCTCTCTAGCTGGGGCCAGGAGTGATTTTACTCACTGGTAACTGAAAAGCACTCTGTATATGTTCAAGGCAACTCTGCTTATCAAAGCTTCCTATAATATGACACTGAATATGCAGGTGTGTATGGTGGAGGGGAGACACACTCCCTGAGGCTGCTTGTATAAACTATTCTGGCTGCATTTATTTTAGGGCGGATGCTTGCTTGTCTTATACGTGCAATTCTATGCATGTGCCTACTCAGAAGTAAGCCCCATTTTGAATTCACTTATCTTCACGTGAAGCTTGCTTCAGAGTAAATGTGCACTGCACTGGACTATCTGCTAAATTCGGGTTCCCTCCTGCTATGTGTAAAAGGAGGGCGCCCGAATCCGGATCGGCGCGGTTTCCCTGGACCACAAGCGGCTCTGGAAAGCCGACCTCTCCAGCAAAAAGCGTTAAGAGCGCGCGTGGGGAGCTCTCTCCAATTTGCAGCTCCGGTTTGCTTTGGGCGCGCACACGCCTGTTTCACCGGAGATGAAATTGACAGAGAAAAGGGGACGGTGTCAATGACTCTGGCTTTGGTCCATGCAACCGCCCCCCGCCCCCCCAAACGCCGAGGTTTGCAAACCGAATTCGGGAGGATCCAGATTCCCTACCTAGAGGTTGGTGACTCCGGTGTCAGAGGAGCGGTAAATCCGCTCTGGGTTTCAGCCGGAGCTATCCGAAGTGCTGAATTCCCCCCCCAAACTAGGTTCAGCACCTTGGATAGCTCATTTTAATGCGCGTTCCTAGGTTGATATTTGGGCTCTCTGGAGTGGCCTCCGCTCTCTCCCAAGGGTGTTGGACTATAGCTCCCATCACCCCAAGTGTGCCAGCTGGGGTGATGGGAGTTGTAGTCCGACACCTCGGGTGGTCCCCGGCCCCTCTGGATGGTCTCCCTAAAGCCTCCCTTTGCTGATTCTCCAGCTCTTTGCCCAAACCTCCCTCCAAACAGGATTGATTCAGTGCGCCCCGGTTGCTCAGCGGAGACGCCCTCGCTCACCCCTTCCCCACCTCTGATTCTCGCTCCCAGTGGGGGGCGCCCTTCCCATCAGCCCCTCCTCTCATCTCTGGCTTCTCTTTCTCCTTCTTCTCTATGGCAGGTTTGGTTCCAGAACCGGCGCTCCAAGGAAAGGCGGATGAAACAGCTGAGCGCACTGGGGGCCCGCCGGCACGCCTTCTTCCGCAGCCCGCGACGCATGAGGCCGCTGGTGGACCGCTTGGAGCCCGGCGAGCTCATCCCCAACGGGCCCTTCTCCTTCTATGGAGGTGGGTGAGCGGGGGGGTTGTTCCTTGGGGGTGGGGGGGACACGCGTCTGCGGCATCCCCACGCTCTGAAAAGCACAGGGACGCAATCCAATCCACAGCCGCCTCAAGACAGAGGACTTGGATTTTACACCTCTGATAGACCCCGCAGCCAGAAATCTTGTGGTGAGCGGGGCCTTATTGGGGTGGGGGTGGGGGAGGTTCACTGCAAAACGGCCAAAAAGTAAATTAACATGTGCCAAGTGATTTAACTGTTTTCAATAGGAAAAACATTTTAAAATGGGTACCTTAACGAAAAGGCCTAACTCCAGCGCTCACGCGGCAAAGCAGTTGAAAGGTGAGGGAAAGCCCTATAAGTGGAATCCTTTGTATGTCTACTCAGGAGTAAGATCTATTACATTCAGTGCTATTTACACCCAGGTCAGTTCCCGTAGGATTGCCTCCTTAGTGAGCAATTTGGGACTGCTCTGCCTGTTGTAGAGATCTTTCTTATCTCTACAACATGGACTGTCATTCTTATTATGGATGAAAACTCAAGGAGGGGCCTGGAATCAACCCCCAATTATTGGGAGGGGGGATATGTGGGTGTTATGAAATCCACAAATTCCACTTAGCTTTTTGCTAATTCTAGCCAAATCTTTCTCTCTCTCCCTCTCTCTCTCTCTCTCTCTCACACACACACTGTATGAACAGTAGCTAAAGGGATCAGCACAAATGATAAATGAATTTAGCTGTCTAAATTGTTTTAAATTTTGTACGTTTATATTTGTATGCCGCATTTTCTGCTGTATTTTATTATCGCGTGGATCGTTGTAAACTGGCCAGACAGCTTCAGCTATTGGGCAGTATAGAAATAAATAAATACATAAATAAATAAATAGGGGTTTGGAGTCCCCTATAATGACTGCTGGCTAGGAGCCTGTGGCTACCTCTTTGCACCTTAAACCCATTCAACTGGGAGTAAATCCTATTGAGTTTCCATGAGATTACTTCCAAGTACTATCATTTGGAGATATACGAGCCACTGATTAAAAGCTGCAACTCTATGTACACACCTACCTGGGAGCAAGGCCCATTTAACACAGTTGAGTTTAATCCTGAGTAGGCATGTATAGGATTGCACCATAAAGGGATGCCCCCATCCCAATATTTCAGGTTGAACAGATTGTGAACAGGTCTGAGAGAGCGAGAGCTAGTTAGCATTCAATCCTATGCATGTTTAGACAGGGAAAAAAATACTACAACTCCCAGCATTCCCCAGCCAACTATGCTGGCTGGGGAATGCTGGGAGTTGTAGGACTTTTTCTTGTCTAAACATGCATAGGATTGTTGACTTTTTCCTGTTTAAACATGCATAGGATTGCAGGACTTTTTTCTGCCTAAATGTGCATAGGATTGTAGGACTTTTTTTTTGTCTAAACATGCATAGGATTGCACCCTTATATAATCAAGTCTCCCCATGCTATTTGGGCCACAATCATTCCTCTAAAGTAATCCCATTGTCTAGGAAGTCATTGTTCTGCAGTAATTGAATTGTGAGTGGCAGCTACTATGTCAGTTGCTCTAAATTTTAGAGTCTAAAAACCAAGGATGTATGAGAAATTGATTTCAGTTTGGTTTTGATCAGAATTTACCCAGTTCACACCTCCTGGAACTGAACACAAACACAACCTGCAGTTGACGTCTGTATATTTTCAAGCCTGCAATGCAATTTGTGGTACAACGACAACAACAAAAAGGCATACTTTTGAAAATTGCAAACAAACACATTTTAATCAGTGGGAGAGAAATGCATGTTGATATGTATATTTTGGAAAATGCACATGAAAGCACACATTAATTTCCATGTGAAAAGAGAGTGTGTGGGGGTGGGGAGCTTGATATTTCATATTATTAATATTATATTAAAATTAAATATTAAATATTATGTTTATAATATTAAATATTATGTTTAATATTTAAACATAAGGACTTTAACGTACAAAAAAATAAAACAGCTAAAACCAATTAACGATAAAATATGTTGGGATTTGATAAAACAACAAACGTAAACATTAAAATGCCCCATCAAATGCCTGGGAGTAGAGGGAAGCCTTAACCTGCTGCCAAAAATATGATAGTGCTGGTGCCAGGTAGTTCTCAGTGGTAAGAGCATTTTATAATCAGGGGGCCACCACTGAGAAGGCCCTCTTCCTTGCTGACATTCTCCAAACCTCACATGTAGGAGAAGCCTCAGAGGAGGGTCTCAGATGTTGACCGTAGTGTACAGGTAGGTTTATATCATGAGAAAGGCCCTACCAAGTATTTCGGTTCCAAGCCATGCAAGGCTTTATAGGTCAAATCCAGCACCTTCAACTGAGCTCAGAAATGGTGCCAGAATCAGTGTTATACACTCAGACCTTATGATCCACGTTATCAATCTAGCAGTCAAGTTTTGCCTTCAAGGGCAGCCCCGCGTAGAGAGCATTGCAGTAATCTCACCTGGATGTTACTGGAACACAGACTACTGAAGCCAGGTTATCTCTGTCCAGCTAGGGGCATAGCTGGGCCACCAGCCAAGGCTGGTAGAAGTCACTCTGTGCCACTGAGGCCACCTAAGTCTCAAGTGACAATGATTCCTGTAGAACTCCAAAGCTTACAAACCTGGTTCTTCAGGGGCAGTGCAGCCCCATCCAGAACAGGTTGAGCAGCCTCTATCATGAGTCTGAAGAAGCTTCCAGAGAACCTGGATGCCCTTGGTTTTTGCTGATTCGCACATATCAAAAAAAAACAACCAGTTACTGCTTCGCTTGAAAAAATAGATGTTGGCTTCTGATAAGCCGCCCTAGGTACCTTTTGAGGGCCGGAACATAAATAAAATAAAACCATGCAAGATGATGAGCGGGATGGAGGCCCACCAGACTTGTCATCTTGGGAGGTGTATTGCCTTCCTGGAACATGTCTTCAAGATATGAAGCAGAGGCTGTTGAGATCTGTAAGAACACGAGAAGAGCCCTGTTGGGTCAGACCAAGGTTTCATCTAGTCCAGCCTTCTACTAACCCAGTGGCCAACCAGCTGTTGACCCAAGACCCAGAAGCAGCACAGGAGTGCCACATCACCTTCCCGCCCATGTTCCCCAGAAACCGGTGTACATAGGCTTACTGCCTTTGATCCTGGAGGTAGCATATAGACATCGGGACTAGCAGCCGTCATAGCCTTCCCCTCCAGGAATTTATTCAACCCCCATTTGGAGCCTTCCAAATTGGTGGCCACTGCCACGTCTTGTAGTAGTGAATCCCAGAATTTCACTCTGCGCTGTGTGAAGAAGTCCTTCCTTTTCTCTGTCCTGAATCTCCCAACCATCAGCTTCATGGGATTGACCCCATTAGGTTCTAGTATCTTGAGAGAGGGAGAAAAATGTCTCCCTCTCCACATTCTCGACACCGTGCGTAATTTTGTACGGCCCTATCATGTCTTCCCTTCCTCTTTTTCATAACCTTCCTTCGATCGGCCAGCCAATTCATCTGAGACGGTGCAACACCTGTAGCTTTTGATGTTTATAGACACCCACCAACCAAAGGTTGAAATGTCTCTCCTGATAAGGCATAGTTGCCGGCAGGAAGAGCTTGACGCTAAAATATGCCAGTCGTTTTGGTAGGGCTGGTCTTCTTTGGCCCTATCTTCTTTTTACCTTCAGCCCCACTCACACTTGAATTCGCGTCCCCACCACACCCCTCTGAAATTGAATTCAGCCCTCAGCTGAAAGAGGTTCAATACCCCTGCGTAGAGTATGGGGTGAACTTGAAATCCCAATACGGGAAGGTAAATTCAAGCCGATAAGTAGCGTTGAGACTTGGTGGGACAGGACCTGTCCTTGGAATAAAGCAACTGAAGGGATACTTTGTTCCAAAGGAATAGGCCCAACGGGACGGGAGAGGGCATAGTGTTGTATGTAAAGAATGCATGCATCCGTGAACCGGGGAATGGAAGCCCTGTTGAATGCATCTGGATAAAGATGGAGGCAGTAAGAAACAAAAGTGGTATTGTTGTGGCAGTGTACTGCAGAGCGGCCACAAGACATGGATGACAGTTTCCTGGAACAGATGAGCAAACTTTCACAGCGGCGAGCCAAAGTAGGAGAGGGAGATTTCAGCTCTCCCAACGTCTGCTGGAAGTCTAACTCCGCTGAGAATGGAACAGCCAATACATTTTTGCTGGGTCTTGCCGACAACTTCAACTCTCAGGAGGTGGAAGAAGGAGCAAAGAGATCTGCTATCCTGGACTTAATCCTGGCTAACAAGGAAGGACTGGTTGATAAAGCGAAAGCGGCAGGAGCCTTGGAGGAAATTGACCACCTCACCTTGGGATTTGTGATAGCGAGAGCTGTGAAAAGGGAACGTGGCCGGATGCGTATGTAGGATTTCAAGAAAGCCGATTTCAAAAGCTCGGAGAAAAGTTGGGTAACATCCCGCGGCTAGAAATTCTGAAGGGGGAAAAAAAGAGTTCAAGCATGACAGAAGACCCTAAAGACTGAAAGCACAACTGCAAACTATTCCCATGAAAAGGAAAAGCCAGCCACATTTAAATAAGCCAATATGGCTGCACATGTAGCTCACTGACGAGCTGAGAATCAAAAGGGACAGATGTAGGAAAAGAAATGAGGGCCAAAATAATGCATTGATTACTAGGAGCTGGCATAGAT
Source organism: Elgaria multicarinata webbii (assembly GCF_023053635.1). Lineage (NCBI taxonomy): Eukaryota > Metazoa > Chordata > Lepidosauria > Squamata > Anguidae > Elgaria > Elgaria multicarinata. The sequence goes on along the minus strand of NC_086192.1, from coordinate 7,957,020 downwards.
TTGTCAGGAATAAGTCATTCCAGACCAACCATATCTCCTTTTTTTAAAATATAGAGTTACTAGTTTGGTAGATCGTGGGAATGCCATGGACATAGTATACCTTGATTTCAGCAAAGCAATGGACGTGTTCCCCGTGATATCCTTGTTGACAAGATGGTAAAAAAAGTGGGTTGGATGCTGCTACTGTTGGGTGGATCCACAGATGGTTGAGCAACTGCACTCAGTGAGTGCTCATTAATGGCTCTGCATTGACCTAAAGGGTCAATGCAGGGCTTTGTTCTAGGCTGTGTGCTCTTCCACATTTTTAGAATTGATCTGGACGAGGGTGTAGAAGGGATACATTTCAGCTTTGCAAATGCTGCGAAGCTAGGAGGCGCGGCCGACACCACAGAAGACAGGATCAAGATTCAAAAGGAGCTTGACGGGCATGCACCACGTCTGCCGCACCACGTCTGCTGTGGCACCCTGGTGGTGGAATGAGCTTCCCACAGATTGGAGAAAACAGGGGAATTCCTGCCCCCCCCCTTCCCATGCCTCACTGGACGCCTGTCTTCAGCTGTGGTGATGGGACAGCCCCCTCCACTGCACTGTAAGGCAGTGGGGTAAAATTAGGGGGCACAGAGTAGGTCTCGTGGCACACAGATCTCTCCTCCAGCACCTTGCTGCTGCCTTTCAGCACCTGCCGCCTGAACTCACCTGCGTATCTGACATCTTCACAGGTTATTTATTACTACATTTATGTGCTGCCTTGTTTCTTCTTGCAAGGAACTCAAGGTGGCTGATTTCGTCTGCCTCTCTTCGGTTTTATCCTCACAACAACCCTGCGAGGTTGGTTATGCTGAGAGTCAGTAGCTGGCTCAAAATTACCCAGGGAGCTTCATAGCCGAGTCGGGACTCGAACCCAAATCTCCCAACCGCTACACTACACTGGCTTTCAGGTTAAACCCAATTGCAGTCCATCTACAGTAGGACTTGTAGGTAGACTACAATTCCCATCGTCCACTGGCCATACTGGCTGGGAATGGTTATCCAGTCAGCATTACAGCCAACTGGAGATTTGAATCCAAATCTCTGTCCTCCTAGTTTGATGCTCAAACCTCTACGTCGAACCAAAGTCCAGAGCTCTTTGCTTTCCAGGGGCATCAGAAGCAAACTTCATTTCATTTCTGCAGCCGTGATGGTGTTATGATTTCAGTGAGTTGCCGATGCAAATCTGCACACGGCCAGATTATTATTACTATTTTAAATCAGGTTTGGCTAACCCTCTTGTTGTAATTATTAGAACCTAACATATCCGGATTGTAGGAGCAGTTGTAAAACATGGAATGGTGGTTTTATTTATTTATTTATTTATTACATTTTTATACCACCCAATAGCCGAAGCTCTCTGGGCGGCTCACGGAGAACGGCCCCTGTAGATGATCTTAAGGTCCGGGCAAGTACATATGGGAGGAGGCGTTCCTTCAAATAACCTGGCCCCAAACCGTTTAGGGCTTTAAATGTCAATACCAGCACTTTGAATCGGGCCCGGACCTGGACTGGCAGCCAATGAAGTTGTAAAAGGACTGGCGTAATGTGATCTCAGTTGGAGGAAAAGAAATTTTACATGCGTGCTTCATAACTGAAGTCACGCACCTGGCTGTCTAAAGGTGACACATACACACACCCGGTGAGAGGATTTGAGTCCAGGGTCCAAAATGACCTATCTACAGTATTGGCTCTCTAGGGCCTGCCTTAAATTTTTATCTTTCGTTTAAGGGCAAAGTCTCTCAGCCCTTTACTTAAAGAAATATAAAGGCGGGGGAAAGTGCAGATAGTTCATGAAATAAACCTGATCTTGCCATCCTGGGTCCTGGGAAAATTAGTAAAAAGCCCTAGGGGAAAAAAAAACATTTTCATATTTATATTTCAGTGAAATAATGTAATGCAGAGTTACTAGGGGTGCAATGCTATGTATGGTTAGACATGGGGGGCAGGGTGGGGGGGAGTGCTACAACACCCAGCGCTGCTGTATGGGGAATACTGGAAGTTGTAGCACCTTTTTTTCTGTGTAAACATGCATAGGATTGTAGGACTTTGTTCTGTCTAAACATGCATAGGATTGTAGGACTTGGGTCTGTTTCAAAGATATGTTTCAAAGTGTGCGGGTGAAATCAGAAACCACAGAAGTTACTGTAGAAGTCTTTAGGAGACCAAGGGCAGGAGTTCAATCTCCCGCCCTATTATCATTGAATCTGGATAAATTATGTAAAATTGGGGGGGGGGGGTTCAAAACTGATTAAAGCAAAATTGATTTAATTAGCATCTTATATACTGCTGTTTTACATAAGAACATAAGAAGAGCCCTGCTGGATCAGACCAAGGGTCCACAAAGTCCACCACCAATCCAACCATCTGTCGACCAGGGACCCACAAACCAGGACATGGTGCAACAGCACCCTCCCACCCATGTTCCCCAGCAACTGGTGTATACAAGCTTACTGTCTCTGATACTCGAGGTAGCACATAGCCATCAGGGCTAGTAGCTTTCTCCTCCAGGAATTTATTCAACCCCCTTTTAAAGCCATCCAAACTGGTGGCCATCACTACATGAACCGCCCAGAGAGCTTCGGCTATTGGGTGGTATAAAAATGTAATAAATAAATAAATCTTGTGGTAGGGAATCACGTAGTTTAACTCTGTGCTGTGTGAAGAAGTCCTTCCTTTTATTTGTCCTGAATCTCCCAACAATCAACTCCATGGGATGACTCCTCTGTGTTTGTGTGTGTGTGTGTGTGTGAGAGAGAGAGAAATGTCTCTCAATCCCTGCATAACCCTGCATAATTTTGTATGCATTTATTGTATTAATCATACCTGTATACCACTTAATATAATAAAAATTTGGCAAGAGCAATCCTATGCCTCCTAGACAGCGTCTTGGGGCAAGGTTAACTCAGATTCCCTTATTTGCAGGTCTCTGCTCTGAGGAGCTTACAATCTTGATTTCAATGAGGGGAAGAAAATGAAAGTGAAGGAGAGGCAACGAGGTGAACGTAAAAATAATTTTAAAATGCAATTAAACGCATTAAGGCTGCAATCCTAAACACACACACACATCTGGGAGTAAGCACCATTGGATTCGGTAGGGCTTACTTCTGAGTAGACATGTTCAACTTTGCTTCAGGGAGAGGGAAGAATTGAGCAGGGGGTTGGACTCGATGGCCTTGTAGGCCCTTTCCAACTCTGCTATTCTATGATTCTATGATTCTATGAAGCATAGTGAAAAAGTTCATCCTGCAGATTCTGTCCCTGTATTCACCGATCGAAGATCTCTATTAATATAACGACTGGGAAGGACCTCATGCTACTGTTGGTGGGAGATTCAGGACAAATAAAAGGAAGGACTTCTTCACGGAGCGCACAGTTAAATTACGGAATTCACTACCACAAGATGTGGTGATTGCCACCATTTTGGATGGCTTTAAAAGGGGGTTGGATAAATTCCTGGAGGAGAAGGCTATCCATGACTACTAGCCCTGATGGCTATGTGCTACCTCCAACATCAGATGCAGTAAGCTTGTATACACCAGTTGCTGGGGAACATGGGCGGGAGGGTGCTGTTGCACCATGTCCTGGTTTGTGGGTCCCTGGTCGACAGATGGTTGGCCACTGTGTGATCAGAGTCCTGGACTAGATGGACCCTCGGTCTGATCCAGAAGGACACTTCTTACGTTCTTACCATTCAGGAGAGGAAGCTGTGAAGGCTGGTGGTTCCCATGTCAGTAGGCCTGTGAATCCACTCCAGGTTTCATTCAGAGCCCATCAGAACAGTAAAGGAGCCATCCAACGTGCAGACCCACCTTGGAAGGCTCCTTTAGCGTTCTGACGGGTTCTGAATGAAACCCGGAGAGGATTCGCCGCCCCTCTGACATTGGAACCACCGGCCTCCGCTGATAGCAAGCCTATGCTGGGCCTGCCTAAGCCTGATGGTATAAGCCAGTTTTGTGTATTTGTGTAAGAGAGAATGAGAAAGGAAAGTCAGGCTTTGGTTTGGCCCTGAGATGCAACTTCCATTGTGGCAAATTTCCAAGCCATTAGCTGGTCTCCAATTATTACCTTTGAAATTTGGGTCAAGGACAGGGGTGAGCGACTTTGGAAGTTTGGGGCCTGCGTTGCCCCCTCCCCAGAGCCCTTCAGGGGCCACGCCCCTAACCCCCCCCCCACACACACTGCAAATGTGGGCATGGTGTAAGAACACACACACCCCTTAGTAAAAGGCACAATCCATTAGGAAAAAGAATCAACTATGGACCGACGTTTGTTTCTGAACCGCCCAGAGAGCTTTGGCTATTGGGCGGTATAGAAATGCAATAAAATAAATAAATAAATAAATAAATAATTTTTTTGCATGATTTATCCAGGGAGCTAGGTCCGGCTGTCAGCCATGCCCACTTCTGTTTTTCTTTGCTTTGTTACAGAATATTCGCGGTATGGCTTGAGAGAGGTTCTTGCATTTTATGGTTAGTGTGAATCACCTTGAACTGTTTTTTTTTTTTAAAAAAAAGGCAGGGTGTAACCTTGCTGTTGTTGTTACTTGACATGGAGGGGAAGAACAGGTTGGAAGAGATATCGGGTACTCGTGCTAGTGAAGACGGCGGTCTGCCCGACTTGTGTGAAGAAAACATCATTCCTCCTCTTACAATCCAGTTGCCACCTAGATGCCCTGTGTACCTTTTAACATTTGCCATTGTCATCTCGGGAGATAATTTATTCCCCTTGGTCCTGTCATCTGCGTCCTTTCTCCTCCGTCTGCTCACGGGGGAGATGGAAGATGAATTTATTCATTTCTTGCATTTCCGTACCGCCCAACAGCCGAAGCCCTCTGGGCGGTTCACAAAAACGAAAACCATCACATACAATTCAAGGTATAAAAGAAACCACAATATAAAAAGTGCAACCAGAGACAAGAGTGACCAGATGCAAAAGAGGGCAGGGCTCCTGCAGCTTTCACTGTGGTGTCGTCGCCAGCTGATCCAGAAGGGCCCTTCTTACGTTCTTACCATTCAGGAGAGGAAGCTGTGAATTATTTTATTCTCTCAGTATTTTAACACTTAATTTTGACTTAAATTTAAATTTTACTGTTCTAATTCTGTATTTTAATCTCATATCAATTTCTGCCGCGTGGTTTTATCCTGGTTGTGCTTTTTATTCCATATTTTGTGTTTGTGTTTTTAGACTGTTGGTTGTTTTATTATGGTTTTAATTTTTGTGAACCGCCCAGAGAGCTTCGGCTATTGGGTGGTATAAAAATGTAATAAATAAATAAATAAATATTTCCCTTTTCTATACAACTGTTAAAGATGCAGGAGCCCTGTCCTCCTTTTCATAGGGTCACCCTAGGGTCATGGCTTAGCGTGTTGTCTGAACAGGCCCATAGACAAGGCAGATTTCAACAAACCACACCATGGCTTAACATTATGTGTGAACCCTGTATAGGTAACTGAAAAAAATGTTTACTTTCCCCCCTTGTATACAACCTCTGTTTCCTTCCCCTTAACTTTGTTGTCTCCCGTGTATTGAACCATAGATAGCAAGACCCTTGGGGCAGAGGCAAAGTACTCTTTGTACTTTGTAACATGCAACGCACACAGATGGAGCTGTATAAATAATAATTTAAAGTGTGCTGTTACCTTTCCATTTTCAGTGAATACCGTGTCCTTGTTTTAATCTTTTTTTATTATTTCCAAACACCAGTAAATAAAAAAAACAAAATATAATAATATAAAGACACACCCACAAAAATGAGACAAAACAGAATCAAACAAACAAAATACCAAATAAAATGTTCTTCCAATATTCTCCCCAGCAAAAATATATAACAATGTTGTTGTCGTTATTATTATTATTTTTCTTTATCACTGTCAAATCCAAATCTCTAATTTCTCTCTCAACATTTTCTACACTATTGGTTGGATCCACAGATATACAAGTCGTTTTTTTCTCGTCCCTTCATAAAGTTTACCAAAGGTTCCCATTCCATTATAAATCTTACAGTCGATTTTTCTCTCATTATTGCCGTGAGTTTCGCCATCTCCGCTAGCTCAAACATCTTCAGTAGCCATTCCTCTGTGGTGGGCACTATTTTGCCCTTCCATCTTTGTGTATATATCAGTCTTGCAGCTGTCGTCATATATAAGAATATAGTCCCATGGTTCTTTTTCATCTGCTCATCCATAAATCCCAAAAGAAAGTATTCCGGTTTCAATTGGATATTAATTTTTTTGGATTACAGAATGGATTTGTATCCAGAAAGTCTTTGCTTTTTTGCAGGTCCACCATGCATGGTAGAATGTCCCATCCTGCTCTTCGCATTTCCAGCACAGTCCTTATGCCCTTTTATACATTTTGGCCAATTTTGCTGGTGGCATAAATACCGTGTCCTGTATGAACCCTGCTCCCCTCTGGCTCTTAAGAACTTCCACTCAGGGCCTTCTTTGTAGCGTCCCCAGGGTTGTGAAACTCTCTACCCAGAGAGATCCATCTAGCATTCCAAACATGAGCTAAAACCTGTTGTTTTGTTTGACGTTTGAAAATTACCTACTTAATGTATTTTGTTTTCTGGTTCTAATACGGATTTCTTTGCTGTACTCTTTCTTTTTTTTTAACGTTGTTTAGGTCTGTTCAGACTGTATTATTTTGTGGATGTTTTATTAGCAGCAGTAGTGGTTTATGAACGGATATTGCTATGGAAAAAGTGGCATGTAAATTATAATCTCAGGTTTGCATACATGGGATTTCACTCCACTTTATCCTCGCCACAACCCTATACGATAGATTAAGCTGAGAAATACAATAACTATCCCAAATCTATCACTTTATTTATTATACCACAATTGGTCCTCTTATTCACTCACAGATAACTTGCGGTGTTTCTCAGAAAACTCCTGCTTTCGATGGGAGACAAATGACGAGGCCTGCTAGGTAATCCACAAAGCTTTTATTAAGCAGCGAACATCTCTTCTGCCTGAAGAGTCTAACCTCTTGGCAAATTCTCCCTAGGCAAAACTATGCAAACTAAGCGAGATAATTATCCGACCAAGGAGAACAGGAAGCTCCTTCCCAAACGCCCATAACTTCAGAGAGCCTGGTGTGGAGGCAGGTTCTGGTGCAATCCTAGTCAGACCGACTTTCTCACACCTTCCTTCCACTCTGTGCGTTTTAGCTTCCGGCGGACCCTAGCATCACCTAGTTTGTCGGGGCGCTCCCATATGGAATAAAGCTCACTTCCCACTGAGTGGGTAGGATTTGGCCTTGAGGAAATAAGCTCTGGAGAGGGCTGACTCCCACCTGGGGAATCGCCCGTGAGAGCTTCCTCCCCCACTGGTACAGGCTGGCTGGTGTCTGGCGCCGCCACCTCTAGCTCCGAATCTGATTCTGATTGATTACCTGAAACACCTTCTCCCAAAACAGGGGCAGTAGGAGGGTTAGACATAACATAACTTGGCAGTACAGTGAGATTGGAGGGAGTTGGAATAAAACCCTTGCTTATGAGAACTATTTATTTATTTATTTATTTATTTATTTATTTATTACATTTTTATACCGCCCAATAGCCGAAGCTCTCTGGGCGGTTCACAACTATCTAAAGGTTAAAGGCTTCACAGTACAATCCTATATGCTGTGTACTCAGAGGTAAGTCTCATTGAGTTCAGTGGGGCTTACTTCCATGTAAGTGGGCATAGGATTGCAGCTGTAATATAGTTGAGTGGCTACTTCTGCACAGAGCGTCGCACTAAGGATAGCTCCTTTAGAGTTCTGACCAAAACCCGGAGCGGATTCACTGCCCCACTGACATCGGAGCCGCCCAGCCACAACTGATCGTCTCTGATATAGAACCCTGTGTTTGTATGAACTCTCCACAGAGGGATCTGTTTTGTTTCTGATATTAGGGAGCATTGAGACAGGGAGATTAGGGGTTCCTGCCCTAGGAAGCCTGCTCACAACGGATGTTCAGAGCCGGTGTGGTGAATCCTATCCCTAACATTGATAGAGCCAGGAAGCGATTTCATCCTGCTTAAGAATGTCATGTGTCAAGGGTTCAAGATGGCTTCTCTGCCAAAGGGTGGCTCCAGGTGGCTACATGCCAGATTTGCATTCCTTAATGGTGGACATCATGTGCTAGCGGCCAAAGGGGAAAACTTCCAACCAATGGAGCTTCGAATGTAACCTATGACTCATTGAGATTGTGCACCTTAAATTGAAAATTGAATGTAACTTAACTTGCCAATCCAGCACTGACCGCAATGCTATTTTTGTAACGGTCCAGAATTGGTACTCTGTTAGTGGTAATAAGTCGCTATGGCAGAAGAGGTAGCCATCCCCGTTGCCACGGAAATTAATGAAAGTTTGCAAAGCACTGACCGGGCAGATGTCATTAACTGGGGCATGGTGCAAGGATATTTTAACACCTTTACCCTCCTGGTCGGTCTTAGACCTCCTCAGCCGTATTGTAACCCCCTGGTCAGAGAGTGATAGGTCACTATATTGCAAAGCGTTATGTGAGAGGTCAGTTTTTGAGCGCCCTAGTAACTCTGATATCCGAAAAGCCCCGGAAAATGCCGTTACAGCTACTGCGTGGAATAATGCAGCCTCGTAAGACGAATGGCATAATAAAAGGGTTAAAAAGAGACTAAGACCCTCATGTAGTCAAGGCCTATATATACCGTGAGATTCCTTTGTTCTTGGTGCCTCCATTGTGTAGAACAGGAGAGCACTTCCATACTGCAGTATCGGAAGTAAATAGATTAAGAGCATTCTCCAGCCTCATGTGATTGATTGGCTACTAACGCACCGGGGTAGCAAGCCTTTAACCCCTGGTTGAGGGACAGCAACATTGGCTCAGCAACTTGGACAGCTCCATTACAGATTTGGCAGTTTCTAACTGAAACCCAGAATAGGATCACAGTCCCACTGAAATTGGAGCCACCAGCCTCCACTGGCAAATAATAATAATAATAATAATAATAATAATAATAATAATAATAATAATAATAATAATAATAGAATTTTCTCCAGCTTGGAATTGGACAGCAAGTATCACCAGGTGCCTTGAGGTTGGTTATCCTCTCCTATTGCGGTTTCCTTCACAAGACTGTAGTAAGGCTAAAATGGGGGCGGGGGGGGGGGTAATTGTAGGAAAAGAGACCTTAACATGCCAAGGACAGGATTAAAAAAAAATGAAATGAAACCACAACGCTCTAAAAATGGCTAGCAGAGCTGTACAAGGCCTAAGTGAAGGCAGCCAAATAGTAAAGCCCATATTTTCCACGTGAAGAACGTGGATAAGCCATTAGCACAGGGGTTCTCAACCTTCCTAATGCCGCGGCCCTTTAATACAGTTCCCATGTTGTGGTGACCCCCAACCATAAAATCATTTTCGTTCTTCTCTACACGATCCATTGTCATGGGATGGTTTGCTAATGAAAATAATACATAACAATAGCTTTAATAATACAAAAGATGATACATGACATAGTTCAGTCAATACAGTTTCCTAAGACCATCGGAAATATGTGTTTTCCAATGGTCTTAGGCGACCCCTGTGAAAGGGTCGTTCGACCCCCAAAGGGGTCCCGACCCACAGGTTGAGAACTGCTGCATTAGCACAAGGCCAAACGTAGCTAAGAGGGTTTAGTTGTTAACCGTCTTTATTGCTGTTGTTCAGGGCCTCTCCCTGCCTGAGGTGAAGGTCAAGGTCAAGATGGCGGCCCCTCCAATACCATGCACAAAAGCCGACTGGACTGGCAGTTGAGTCTTTCTTCAACTCTAGCTATGGGGCATCCTCCTCCACAGCGCCTGAAGAGAACAGGCTAGCTTAGAGTACACAGGCCCACAGCTCTCTCCACTAACAGCTTGCTGCCGCCTCCCAGCATCTGCAGCCTGAGGTGGCAGCAAGCTGCCTCACTCTGCCTCATAGTAGGGCCGGCCCTGCTGTTGTTAAACTATTGGGAGTCAGAAACCTCTACCACTCTACGCCTAATCACCCAGATATTAACTCTATATACCTCCTGTCAGCCCTTCCATAGGGTATCGCTAATAAATGACTGTTCCTTATTTTTAACCCGTGCTCTTTTCTCTTTTTCACCCGCCAGATTACCAGAGCGAATACTACGGACCTGGGAGCAACTACGATTTTTTCCCTCAAGGACCGCCTTCTTCTCAAGCTCAAACGCCGGTTGATCTCCCATTTGTGCCCTCCTCGGGGCCATCCGGAACACCTCTTGGGGGCATGGACCATCCTTTGCCGGGACACCATCCTTCCAGCGAAGCCCAGCGTTTTACAGATATCATGTCCCACCCGCCCGGAGATTCGCCAAGCCCGGAACCCAACCTCCCCGGTTCGTTGCATTCCATGTCGGCGGAAGTCTTCGGACCGAATCCTCCGTTTTCCTCGATATCCGTCAACGGTGGTGCAAATTATGGCAGCCATTTGTCACACCCGCCTGAAATGAATGAGGCCGCGGTATGGTAGCTTTAAACGCTGGGACTGGACTCAGGCAGAAATGGCTGAACAACATCCATCCTGCTTATATTGAGGTGTACAGAAACGAGTTCAAACAAATAGATCATTTTTTTTCCTGTCCTAAGACAATATATTCTGTTTTTGGGGGAGGGGGTTGCATTTTTTTTCCTTTCCCCCATCTTTTTCTTTTCTTCTTTTCGTTAGCCTTGGGAATTAACTGAATCATTCGTTTCAGATCAAAGCCCAGGGAAATTTTGCTGTAGACTGGGGACAATCTTCATGATATAGACTCAACTGGGAGGAAAAGGAAAAGAAAAAAACGTTTTGTACCGCGTGAAAAAGACACTGATGAAGTGGATGTGTTTCAATACTGCCATATATTATGGGATGGCATATACTGGGTACCCGTGTTCACTAGATGATCACTCTAGGAATCAAGATAAACTTTTCTCAGATAGGAAAAGAAACTAATATTGAATTAAAACGCAAGGTCAACTACAACGAGGAAAAGCTTCAAGGAATTCTAGCAATTTTTAAAAAATTATGGTTTATCGATTTGTTAATTTTGCCTCCAAAAATTGAACATGATCCACGAGGACAGACTTTTCAAGCCTCAGAAATGTCAGATGGGGCAAATAAAATGTAGTTTATTTTGTTGTTATTTTCGGGAGGGTTTTGAGATTTTTTAATTTTTTTTTTTTTTTGGCCAAAATAGCAAATATTTAAATGTAAGCCCTCTGCATCAACTCTTCTACCTTCTCCACGAGACACACACCAATAATCCTCAAAACCCAGAAGTCTTCTGCTAGACTTCTAAGTTAAAAAAAAAATGACTTGAAATGAACAACAAAGTATTCTACCTTCACAAAAATAAAAGCTAAACATACAAAAATAAAAATAAAAAAAGACTCTATGGAACTAGAAAAAAAAAAGCAGTCAACTGTTTACGTCGAATGTTAAATTCAGGAGTGCAACGTTTTACTAAAAAAAAATCCTGTTTTAGAACCTCTTGTTCAAAAGCAAAGTATTTTGAGCAATCAACCAAAATAATTCACTTTTTTTTTCTTTCCTTCTATCTCTCTTTTTTCCTTTTCTGTAGATGTTATAAGACATTACAGGGCTTGTGTTTCACTGTGCTAGTTTGTAAAAGTGGTGTTTACAGAAGGCAAAGAATAAAAACCTATAAAATCAGTTGCCAAATAAAACAATTCTATAGCACAAAATACTCTTTGGGATGTTGCAACCGCAGCCCAGGAAAAGCGTTTTAAACAAAATGTTACAAGGTTAAGGGGGGGAAAAATTAACATCTTTGCTAATGTTTAGTCCTGTTCAACATTAATGGAATTGTTAATATGACTTATATAGACCCACACAGGTTTTATTTTTGTGTCTTTAAAAGAAAAAAACAAAGTCCAAAATATTTAAATTTTATGGTCAAATATGCAGTCAACAGCTGCTACTTTTTTTTCTTTATATATTAAATTTCTCATATGTCTTTTATTGTTCAAATAAACCTAAGCTTGTGTGACCTCCAGTGCATATTAGACCATTCACTGTATGAAAAGGGGGAAAAGTCGGATTAAAAAATTTGTGAATTTTTAATAAAACTAGAAAATCTGATGTTTAGATAACCCGTGTTTCATTCAGTGCTTTAAATGGTTTATGACATATTATTTGGGGTGGGTTGTCATGGTGGGGAGAGAGGACCTTAATATGAGTTGACACTTGAAATACTGCCCAAATCCAAAATTTAACGTGTAGGTTCTAACTCAAGAAATTCTTTCCTCAGATTTCTTTTCTTCCGATTTCTGAGGGAAGATAACCAAGGTTTGATAAGACTTTCAACATTTGAGGACGTTCCACATGTCACTAACTTCCACTCCAAATTCAATGTGGATTTGGAGATTTCTCCTCGCGTGCCATTTTGGAGAAATTCTGAGGAAACTACTTTCGAGAAGTCTTTTTGACGTGCAACTCCTTTACTAGGGGAAACTGCACCAACTGTCTATTCGCTACTGGGCCAGGTTTAAGGTTTTGCTACTAGCATATGAAGTCCGAAACAACTTGTTCACCATTCTGGAATCTGTCGCCCTGGCCGTTGCCATACCTCACTAGAGTTTAATCGTTTATATCTCTTGTGTTAGAGATGGGGTTGGTTTCAAAGCTTGTACCGACCTGACCCGCTCTTTCCCTCCCTCAAAAAGCTACTGAGCAACATGGGGACGTTGCCTGAGGGCCAACAAAGCCATGCTCGTACCGCCCACAAACAGGACAATGGAATACGACGACTGGAATGGTGTTACCTCAGGTTGGCATAGGGATCCTAGAATACAAGCCCACAGCCATTGCATGGGGATAGGATCGTGCCATAAACCAAATCCGGGGATCCGAATTTGATCCTCCGGGGTTCCCCCTAAGACCACACCGTATTACCCTGTCTGGAACCACAATTTGAGGGGGTGGTGTCTCCTGGCTATTGTGCAGGGTTTTTACCTATTCTAAAAGGTTGAAATGCCTGTCCTAAGGCCTAGTTACTGATAGTACGAGCTTGAAGCTAAAATAGGCGGGTAATTCTGTCCTCAGACCCCTTTGGCCCCACCCCTTTTGCCACCCCCACAATATGGCCCCCGAGAGCTTCTCCACATGCAGCTCTTTCAGGCAGGATGAGGTTCTGCACCCCACTTGTGAACTTAACACTGCAAAATGTCTGTCTGTCTATTTCTGTAACTGAAGACCAATTGGCAATACTTAGGACAATGTCCACCGAGCTTACCATCTTTACAGCGTCCACTTTTATACCTATGCTCAACAAACCAGGACAAAAAGGCCTATGTTGCCTCAAAAACCATCCTCCCTAGTAGCACCCCTAGTAGGAAGTAAGTCCAGTTGAACTTAGTGGGGCTCACCGTCCAAGCCCTCCTGCCAAGATGCAGCACAATAAATAGGTCTGCCATGCAATCCACAAATCTTTATTTAATAAATAGACGTCTCTTAACACCTGAAGGGAGTGTGAATGCTAGGAGCTATCCTTCAAGTGCAATTAGTCTAACAAAGCAAGACAGTTGCCTATCAACTAAATGGACAGTTTCCCGCTACGCCCGACAGGCTTTTACCAAACCCTTCCTTCAGGGAGGGTCTTCAAGTTGAAACCTCTGGCAAGTGGGTAGTCTGGCGGACCGGCGACCTACTCCTTTCAAATCCGCTCGCTTGACCCTGTGAAAGACTCTGGGATCTGTCGATTCTAATGTTCCGTCCCACTCCGACAAAGACTGACTTCCCAGGGAAGGGGAGGATGACCTCTGAGCCTGAGCTTCCTGATCGATAAACTCCTGGGAAGATTCTTCCTTGACTCTTGGAATGTCTTGGAGAATTTCCTCCCCTGCTTCCTGTTTTGGCTGGTCGTCTTCTTCAGGTTCCAAGTCTGATTCTCATCAGGCAGACCAGACTTGATCCTGACACCTACTTCTGAGTAAGCGTCGATCAAAATGTCCACCCAGTGTGCGGCTACTGTAACAACAACAACAACAACAATAATAATATATTTATTTATTTCTTACCCGCCTTTCCCTTTGTATCGAGGCAGGGAACAACATTAGTGCAGGAATCAACACATCTTTAAAATTCTTGATTTTACATTAATCTGGGTAGGCCTGCCAGAAAAGGCTAGTCTTCAAAGCTGCCTTAAAATCACAGAGGGAGTTAATATTATGAATCTCCTCTGGCAGGCCGTTCCATAATCCAGGGGCGACAGAAGAAAAGATCCTCTGGGAAAATGATGTCAGCCTAGTCTTGGCTGGCTGAAGGAAGTTCTCAGAGGACCTGAGTGTGTAGGGCGGACTGTATGGGAGAAGGCGATCCTGCAGGTAACCTGGACCCAAACCATTTAAGGTTTTAAAGGTAATGACCAACACTTTGTACTTTGCCCGGAAACTAGTTGGCAGCCAGTGGAGTGATTTCAATGTTGGGGTAATATGCTCACCCCTAGATGTACCGGTGCCCAACCTGGCTGCCATATTTTGAACTAGTTGAAGTTTCCGAACTAGGTACAATGGTAGCCCTATGTAGAGCACATTGCAGAAGTCAAGCCTTGAGGTTACCAACGCGTGCACAACCATCTTTAGGTCTTCTGACTCTAAGAAGGGGCGCAGCTGGCGTATCAGCCGAAGCTGATAGCAGGCACTCCTGGCCGTCGCGTTTATCTGGGCTGCCATTTGGAGCGACGGATCCAAAAGAGGCAATTTCCATGCTAGGCATAATTAGGAAAGGAACTGAGAATAAAACTGCCAATATCACATTGCCCTTATACAAATCTATGGTGTGACTAAACTTGGAATAGGGTGTACAGTTCTGGCTGCCATATATATAACGTAGAGCTGGGAAAAGTGCAGAAAAGGGCAACTGAAATGATCAAGGGGCTGGAGCATCTTCCCAGTGAGGGAAGGTGACAACAACGGGTTGTTTTGCGTGGAAGAAAAGGTGAGTGAGGGGAAACATGATTGAAGTGTACAAAACCATGCCTGGTGTGGAGAATTTGCATAGGGAGACATTTTTCTCCCTCCCTCATAATTCTAGAACCTGACAAAGTCTTCAACACTGACAAAGCGGTTGCATCTTTCACCGCACCGAAGGCAGCAGGGTAACTTTGGGAGTACCCAGCAGGCCGCAGGGCACCAAGGTCTGTCCTCCAAAACTTTGCTGCCGCCTCGCAGCAGCATCTGCTGCCTCTGGCGACTGCCTCACTCTGTCTAACAGTAGGGCCGTCCCTGCTTGGCAATAATCTTCCTCTTCTCAATGGTTTTACCTCTTCTCAATGGTTCACAATTTGACTTTCTTGCTTTCGACACCTCCTTATTTTGGCCTTCTGGGCAGGTCGCTGGGCAGAGCACAAGAAACTCCAGAGTTGAGCGGCAGCCACTAAGAACCCACTGCTATAAGCCCCCATTGTTTGAACTTGGAGCAAAGATGGCCTTTAAGCAGCATCACTACCCAGTATGTACTGGTTTAGCAGCAATTCCCTCTCCCCAGGAAACCTTGGGAAATACAGTTTTGTAAGCAGGGGGAATAGGATTCTCTAACAGTGTTTTTTACCAAATTGAAATTTCCAGGGCTTTGAGGGCAAAATCATCACAACTAGATTGATATATGGTTATACTGTAGATTGATCTTAATGTCGCAGAGTGACATAGACAAGGAGCCAATAATAATTAGTAGTAATACACTAATGGATCTAGGCCATAGTGGACTCTGTAGCTGTATCCTATGGTGGCATAAATCCTACATCCACTCACCTGGGAGTAAGCCCCTCAAATTCAATGAGGCTTAGTGCTCAGCAGGCATGTCTAAAAGTGTACTATAAGGTTATTAGAAAGAAAGAAATAAGGGTGTCAGATTGTTGGATCTGTGTAGCTCAGAAAACAGCATTGGCCATGTAAATTTAGCACCCTGAAAATGTGTACTTTCATTTAAAAAAAAAACCCATAAGTTTCTAGGCCCTAAGGCTTGAAAATATGGGCAACACCCGGTAGAATTTCAGAAACTAGGGAAAGCTATCCAATAGCCAGGGTTGGGTCTATAGTGCTGGTAAACCGTTTTTTCCCTCCTCATGAGTATCAGAATAAATTATGCTAAATAAGTCAAAGCCTGTCATTTTACCTTAATTTGTCTTATGTAAGTCACAAATTCCACGTTTTCATGGTGTACGATTTGGGTAACTGTGTCATGAAATTCTGATCATTACTATATATCCATAGCACTGGGTCTATTTTTTATGTTTATTTTTGGGAGGATTCCTATTTGAGATTCCTCGTGTGTATATTTGACAGGCATTTAGGATTCAAAAAACAGGACCAGGTGATGAAGTTTACAAAAGAAAGGTGTACAAGAGCACAAACCATTGTGTGCATGCCTATGTAGATGGTACGTCTCACTGAGTTCAGTGTGGCTTACTCTCTAGTAAATGTGGTTAGGATTGTGGCCGCCCAGGTGGACAAGAAACGTAGCCAACACCCACTGAGAATTCAATAGCAGATATGGGTAGTTACGGAAACATTCAGCCTTGTGAGAAAACAATGCCAATATATCGATCTGCGTAAAAATTGCATTTCTAACCCCCTAGAGCTCAAGATTAATGCTTTTCTTCCCAATATAGGAAAGCAGTAAATATTATGGGAAAGCATGCTTTGGTGTGCATATTTCAAAGGAACAGAAGAACGTAAGAAAGAGCCCTGCTGGATCAGACGAAGGGTCTCTCCAGTTCAGCATTCTGTTCACAAAGTGGCCAACCAGCTGTCAATCAGGACACGGGTGCAACAGGACCCTCCCACCCATGTTCCTCAGCAATCGGTGTACATAGGCTTTCTGCCTCGGATTCTGGAGGTAACACATAGCCATCAGGACTAGTAGCCATGGATGGCCTTCCCCAGGAATTTATCTAACCCCCTTTTTAAGCCATCCAAATCCAAACTCCCCTCCCTCTTTCCCCGATAGCAATAAATAAATGTAATAAAATAAACTCTGCACCCTTATTCCTCTCCCCATCCAAATTCTCCCTCCTTCCCTAATAGTGATAAATAAATAAATGCAAATAACCAAACTCTGCTCCCTAATTCCTCTCACTATCTCATCCAAATTCTCCCTCCTCCCCTGATAGTGATAAATAAATAAATAAATAAATAAATGCAAATAACCAAACTCTGCTCCCTAATTCCTCTCACTATCTCATTCAAATTCTCTCTCCTTCCCTGGAACTGATAAATAAATGCCAATACATTTTTGTGAACTGCCCAGAGAGCTTCGGCTATTGGGCAGTATAAAAATGTAATAAATAAATAAATAATAGAAATAATAAACAAATAGATATAATAACTAACTCTACCCCCTTATTCCTCTCCTCATCCAAATTCCCCTTCCTTCCCTGATAGTGATAGATAGATATATAAATTAGGGTGACCATATGAAAAGGAAGACAGGGCTCCTGTATCTTTAACAGTTGTATTGAAAAGGGAATTTCAGCAGGTGTCATTTGTATATATGGAGAACCTGCTGAAATTCCCTCTTCATCACAACATTTAAAGCTGCAGGTGCCCTGCCCTCCTTTGAATCTGGTCACTCTAGTATAGCTCCTGCACTTTAACTGTTGTGATGAAGAGGGAATTTCACCAGGTTCTCCAAATATACAAATGACACCTGCTGAAATTCCCTTTTCTTTTTTTATTTCTTTTTTTTTATTTCTTTTTTTATTTTATTTATTTATTTATTTATTTGAAATTCCCTTTTCTATGCAACTGTTAAAGATACAGGAGCCCTGTCCTCCTTTTCATAGGGTCACCCTAAATAAATAAATAAAATGCCCAAGTCTGGCCAATAATTCCTCTCACTATTCGCCCATCCAAACTCCCTTCCCTCCTTGCCCTAACGGTCACCCGACTTCTCTCAACCGCCTTTCTCCAACCGCCGCTAGCTCGGCCCAACGTTCCATTCTGGCCCGGGCTGCCAATCATTCCCTCTTCTGCTCCACGCCCTCTCCACAGATTTCCCTCACGCCGGGCCCCGCCTTCCCCTCACCCCAGCTCCGCCTCCTTCGGCGAAGCCCCGCCCTCTCGTCCCCGCCTTCTCCTTCTCCTCCTTCTGGGCGGGCGAGGAGAGACACAAAATGGCGGCGCCCATAGCTGAGGAGCTGGAGCGCCTTCTCAACCCGCTGCCCAGCGCCCCGCAGGACCCGGAGGACGACCCCGAGGAGGGTGAGGAAGGAGCGGGGGGGTCGTTTCTTTCCCGAGCTCCAGCTGGCAGGGGCCCAGGCCTCGCACGCGCGTGTTTTACCAGCTGTGAGGAAGTGACCCTAGACACGTGTGTGTGTGTACGGCTGAGAGAGATAGTGAGGGAGGGGTGCGTGTGTCGAGCTCCACCGGCGGGCAGGTGTGGCGTGGGTTTTCACAATTGTGGGGGAAGAGACTCTGGACACGTGTGCGTGTGAATGAGAGGCTTTGAGGAGGGAGGAACGGGTTGGGGAAAGGGGGATATTTTGAGCTCCAGCTCACTCTTCGCGTTGCCAAGGCGGCCACTGAGGCGACGCGTGCGTGTGTTTTACCAGGTGGGGTTTAATAATTGTGGGAAACAGGTCCTGGACACGCGTGTGCGTGTACACTAATGAGAAAGGTGGGGGGCGGGGTGGTTATTTCGCTCCCACACGTGGGCAGGCGAGACGCTGAGGTGCGCACGTGTTACCGTGTGGGTTTTAAGAAGTGTGGGACACGTGTGGGTGTGAATGCATGAGAGACTTGGTGAGGAAAAACGGTTGGTGGGGGGATAACTTGAGCTCTAGTTCACTTTTATAGTTGCCAAGGCGCTGCTGAGGTGTGGCGTGTGTGTGGGGGGGGGGATAAAGGGACCCTGGGCACGTGTGTATGAGAGAGATGGTGAGGGGAAAACGTGTGCGTGTGTGTGTGCACGTGTGAAGTCTTACCTCGCTCCTACAACTGGAAAAGGGCAGCTCTGGCATAGCTACGTAAGTGTGTGTTTGGCCATATATAACCACTTGGGTATTAGCAATTGTTGGAATTAGTTTCTTGGCACCTGTGTGTAAGAAAGGGCTGGTGAGAAGGAAATAAGGGGTGGGTGGGTGGGCAGGCTTCATTTGAACTGGATCTCCCTCCTGCAACTGGGAAGGAACAGCTCAGACATAGGCAAGGTGGGGGGGGGGTGAGAGAGAGAAGGAGAGAATTGCCCTGTGGGTTTTAGCAATTGTGTAAAGTGTCCCTAAACTGTGAGTGTATCTCTTCCTCTCACACTCGTTTTCCCATCCCCGCAGCAGTAGAATGAGGTGAGAGAAATCTGGGGGTGGGAGCGTCCCATCACCGCCTGCATTTAGAAAGTGTGGCATTTAGTGCTAAACACCTGCAACAAAATGTTGCAG
The DNA here is from genome assembly GCF_023053635.1 of Elgaria multicarinata webbii. Classification (NCBI taxonomy): domain Eukaryota; kingdom Metazoa; phylum Chordata; class Lepidosauria; order Squamata; family Anguidae; genus Elgaria; species Elgaria multicarinata. The sequence continues at coordinate 7,937,608 of NC_086192.1, read as the reverse complement.
TGTGGAGTGTGACCGCGCGTGTGTGTGTGTGCACACCAATGAATTAACCCCTTCCCTGTCTCTACCCCCCTTTCTGCAGCCACTTAATACACTCCCCTCCCCTTTTAAGGTTTTTTGCGCTTCTGCAAATGTTGGGATTCTCCCAAGCTTACCAGTATCTTCTTTATCATGTGGGTGATGCTATCTTAGTTGCATCAGGATCCACATATGGAGAATTACAATTGCTGTTAGCCTACGGAATCATGGGGGGAAACAAGAGGTGGTGAACTTAATTAAATCTATAATTTTAGTTCTGTTATTATTTGATGGTCCACATAAGCATGTGTTTTACACAGAGCTTGCTATGTGTCATGTTGGTGCCAGCTCGACTCCCAATAGCCAAAAGGTGGAAAGATTCTAGCTGATTCTGACTCTTTCACTTCTGGCCTTTACATGGGAACTTGGTCAATGACTTACCTGAGGTGAGCTAGTAGATTCGTAATTGACTTGCACTCCCATTTTACAGTAGCCAAGTTGTTTAATTCTCCATCCTCCTTTTATTGTCATGAATGTAAAGGACTACAAAAAACACGGGTATTATTATTATTATTATTATTATTATTATTATTATTATTATTATTATTATTTATTTATTTATATAGCACCATCAATGTACATGGTGCTGTACAGATAACACAGTAAATAGCAAGACCCTGCCGCATAGGCTTACAATCTAATAAAGTTGTAGTAAACAATAAGGAGGGAAAGAGAATGTAAACAGGCACCGGGTGGGGTGAAGCTAACAGTATAGAGTCAGAACAAACTCAATATTTGAAGGCTATAGGGAAAAGAAAAGTTTTTAGCTGAGTTTTAAAAGCAGTGATTGAGTTTGTAGTTCTCAAGTGTTCTGGAAGAGCATTCCAGGCGTAAGGGGCAGCAGAAGAAAAAGGACGGAGCCGAGTAAGGGAAGTGGAGGTCCTTGGGCAGGCGAGAAGCATGGGTAAGGGTTCAGGAGCACACCAAAATCTCATGTGTTTCCTTCCCTTGGTAGTGTTACCCATGCTGAAGCACACACATGGAGCCCTCTTCTGACATGGCCTGTGGTGGTGGGTTAAGAGTTTGCCATTTCCCTTTTGGTGATGGGGGGCATTAAAATCCTTTTCCCCCATCAGCAATCTCATCCCTTGATCTCAGCAGGCAGGAAACCGAGGTTTAAATCTCCCTATCCTGATCTTTGCATGCTGGGGTGGGGGTTAGGAAATTTGTGGCCCCGTAGGGCAAAAGACATTGCTCACTCTGGTGTAGTGTTACATCAATATAAAGATTCAAGGTGCTGGTTTTGACCTATAAAGCCTTACACGGCTTGGGACCACAATACCTGATGGAACACCTCTCCTGACATGAATATACCCGGTCACTTGTTCAACATCTAAGGTCCTCCTCCGGGTGCCTACTCCGAGAAAGGCTCGGAGTGTGGCAACGAGGGATAGGGCCTTTTCGGTGGTGGCCCCCAGACTATGGAATGATCTCCCTGATGAGGCTCGCCTGGCACCAACGCTGCTATTTTTCCGGCGCCAGGTTAAACGGCTTTTAATGCTTTATGTGTGTATGTTCTGTGTTTTAGAATTTTAAATTTTGTATACTCGTTTTTATCTTAATTTTAGAATTTCTGTAAACCGCCCAGAGAGCCCTGGCTATGGGAGCGGTATATAAGTGCAATAAATAAAATAAATAAATTAATGCCAACCATGGTTAGTAAACTGGCTTCAAATCCTAGTTAGAAGCTAACCATGTTTAGATGTAAGTGTAATGCTGCTGCACCATGGTTAACTGACAAGGGGAAAGAGCTGGAAATTTTTTGCACATGAGGGCCAGGACTGCATTCAAGCCCATATCATGCATCCAGGTTCCTTACCCAGCCCAAGAAAGCCAGAAAGCTGTGTCTTCGCTGACGCTTTCTGAAAATGCTATGGTGTGCTTTTACCCTTTCTCTAGAAGTTCATTACTTGCTTAAAAGCTGTGTAAAACCTTCCTGACTTGCAACAAAACTCTGTGAAACTCCTGTTTTGTTAGTTCCTGATTTTCTCTCTCTCTACCAGTTGCAGTTCAGTGTCCTCTTGAGCATTTAAGGACACTTTAATCTTGTGTTTTATTTTCAATCTCCCCCCTTCCTAGCAAATAGTCTCCATAAATGAGGCATTAACACTCTCAAAGTCACATTAGAAAAAGCACTTAGCGATGTCGAACCAATCGGATCACTCGATTGGGTAAGCAGCCCTAACCCTATAATTTTATGTATGGGGTGCTGTGTGCATGAATGAAAACAAAGCGAGAGCAGAATTTAATAAGGATTCTGGTGTGGCGTAATAATCTGTTCTTTGGGTCTTGACAAGAGGAGGTGGTGTTGAAGAGGGTAAGAGATATGCAATTGCTATAGAATCCCGATCTCTTAACTGTGTTGTTTTTGCCTGCTCCGACTAACCTTGGGCGGGTCAGGCTCCCCCCACTATCTTAAAAACTGAAATATTGGTACTTATGGAAGTAAATAAGAAAAGGACGGTGAAGGACTTGGTATGCTACAAATTGTGTGTGCGTGTCTTGACAGAGATCTATTGAACTATCTCACAGTGGGCCTGTTCAGAAGACACCTTAAACCCTGCTAGTTATGGCTTTTGGTTAAGCAGCAGGGTTTAAGGTGTCTTGTGTGATGCGTTTTGCGTTTCACTAACCACAGCAGGGTTAGCAGCTCTTAACCATGGCTTAAAGTGTTGGCCCCATTCAGAAGACACTTTAAATCATGGCTTTAACCACAGTGGTTAAGCCAGAAAGCTGGCCTGTGTTCAGAAGACACCTTAAACCACAGCTTTAACCATGGTGAATAAAGCAAAAAGCCTTATTCACCGTGGTTAAAGCCGTGGTTTAAGGTGTCTTCTGAACACGGCCTGGCTTTCTGGCTTAACCACCATGGTTAAAGGTGTTGTTTAAGGTGACTTCTGAACGGGCCCGTTGTGTTCAGTAGCATGGCTTGTGGTTAATGCTCACCACAGTTTCACTAACCACAGAGCCTGAAGTGTCATCTGAACAGGCCCAAGTTGCTTCTAATAACAAACTCAGGTGGTGAGTACCGATAGGATTGTAGCCAAAATGGAGCCACTGAGAAGAGAGGGGTGTTTGCATGCTCAGGGATACCCCAAGATTTGCAGGGAAACATAGCGGAAGGCAAAGATTAGATTAATATGTGTTGGAAGCTGGTGTTGATGACTAGAACAGAAAGACTTTGATACACGTGTACCATCATTAAGAGGGTAACTTGAGAATAAATGAGGATTATCAGGGGAAGTAAGTATGATGTGGGTCCTGAATAGTTGGGGGAATGGTGGCAAGACACTGCATGGTTTAAGAAATATCGCAGCCAGGTTGGTCACTGGTACATCTAGGGGTGATCATATTACACCCGTTTTAAAATAACTACACTTGCTGCCAATAATTTTCTGGGCGAAGTATAAAGTATTGGTTATTGCCTTTAAAGCCCTACATGGTTTGGGTCCAGGTTACCTGCAGGATCGCCTTCTCCCATACAACCTGCCCTGCACACTCAGGTCCTCTGGGAAGAATTTACTTCAGCCAGCAAAAACTAGATTAGCAACTGTTACCCAGAGGACCTTCTCTGCTGCTGCTCCCAGACTGTAGAATGACCTGCCGGGAGAGATCCGCCAACTCAATAGTCTTTCTGAACATAAAAAAGCAATAAAGACTGATCTCTTCCGGCAGGCCTACCCAGTTGAATTTGAAGATGTCTGGCTGTTATTTTAATAATGTCTTAATTTTTATATGTTTTAATCAGTTTTATGTATTTTATAATGTTTTGTATTTTATGTTATTCCCCGCCTCGATCCGGAGGGAGAGGCGGGTAATAAATAAATAAATTATTATTATTAAACCCTTTCCGCAGAGCTGCGTTTTAAAGGCTTTGAAAGGGAGATTCTCTTGGTGGAACAGGAAATAGTCTAAGCGCAAAGGGGGAAAACTTTTGGGCTCTTGGAAAGTGGGCTATAATCCCTTCAAAACTAATATCACCTTCCCTTTTTTCCCCCTGTCCAGCCACCGTAGCCAAAGTTGTTGACAAGTTCGATGAAGGAATCCTCGAAGATGACATCCTTTCTGTTGGGCACATACGGAAAGGTGTTTCTGCCAGCCTCTTGGATGCCGATCAGCGATACCATGGGAAGGCCACATCTCGCAAAGCCTTGGACGAAGAGCTTTGGGGCGAGGCTGAGCTGTCGGGTGAGGCCCTGCACCGCTGCCATGGGATTTATTTTTGTTTTAGAATCATGGAATAGCAGAGCTGGAAGGGGCCTACAAGGCCATCGAGTCCAACCCCCTGCCCTTTGCTGGAATCTACCTTAAAGCACACTTGCCACACTGCCTTGTGTCTGGGAGCCGAGGGTTGACGTTGGAGCACATTTGTGCTACAGGAGTTGAACCTGTTTCCAAACTGACATGGCTTCCAAGCCAAGGGGCTTTGGTAACTGGAGTTCTTTGAATGAGGGTAGGGCCCTCTCTCAAAGAAATTGCTGCGGCCTTGCAAAACGGCACTTTCCAGGAATCTTTAGGGCAGGGGGTGGGCAATTTGTGGTCCCCCAAATGTTTTAGCCTACAACTGCTGTCATACTTCAACATGGGCTCTAGTGTCTACGAATGATGGGAGTTGCAGGCCAACACATCTAGAGACCCACATGTTGCCCACCCCGCTTTGAGGAAAATCATGCTACTTAAAAGCATCCTCGAAACTGATATATATTCATAGTATAGATGACTCCTTGGCTGGTTGGTTAACGTTCCTGTTATTTATTTATTTATTTATTTATTTATTTATTTATTGCATTTCTATACTGCCCAATAGTCGTAGCTCTCTGGGTTGTTCATGAAAATTAAAACCATGAAGTACAATTCAAACTATAAAACAAGCCACAATATGAAAGCACAACCAGGATAAAACTGAGCAGTAATGCAGAGATTTATACAACCCACAGCCCTATGGTCGCTAGTAGTCCTGCCCCTAAGTCCCCTCACCACAGAGGGGGCTCGCGAAGTGTGAATGTGGCTCGTGCACAGTGAATCCCCCCCCCGAAATGTGCGTACAGTGCAGCCCCTCCCTCGCACGCCCTGATTGTCAGCCTTCTGTCCCCTTCCCCCCTCCCTACTGTCAGCGACAGCTGCGCCTGTGGCCCGCCTTCATGCCACGCTGATTGGTTGAGCAGGGCTGTCCATCATCCAGCTGGCTACCCTGCCTGTTAGGTGTGGAGGAAACGAATCGCGATTGAAGCTCGCGTTTTGGACTTTTTCGAACGTGCTAAATTTTCTGCACGTCTGCGCTGCTCAACCTTCAGTTTAAAACGAAAATGAGCAAAATCGGTTTGGCAGGTCTCGAGTAATAAACCTTACACTACTGAGTTCTTATATAAGATGTTTTTGTCTAAGCCACTCTTCAGGTCCTCAGACTTCACTGTAATATGTTCCTGTTGCAAAGGGTTCATCAGGCCTGCCCTGTATCAGTGGGAGAGAAATCGGCAGCTGGTTCTTTTCTCTCTCTCTCTCTTTTATACACTGATGGATCTCTCAGGGCCTATATCCTGCTCATGTACGATTCCCCTGCCCCCTCCTTTATAAAGATGTACGTAAGGGAGCTTGATCACCTTGTAATGCTTGCCCATTATCTCATTATTTAATGGGAAAGGCTGTCAGCTAATCAATGGGTCTGATAATCAGTTCAGCCACTGCTGCTGAACGGAAGTGTGAATTTGAGGTTTCAATCTGCCCAAGATGTGCCAATTGTCTCTAATCCCTGGGCCCAAATTTTGAAAGCCGTAGTAGGGGAGCTATTCTAAGAGGTGACCTTTTTAGGGATGAGAAGTCTGGACTGTTATCACGATTATTTTAACATTAACTCCAATAGCCAAGAAGTACCAGATAGTATCAACTTGGGTGAGTAATTAGGTTTATTGAAATTTACATGCCCTGGTGATGTCTCAGGGCAAGCGAGTCCCCTGGTTCTTGGAGCGGGACTGGTTTGATGGAACGGGAGGAGCCAGAAGGTCGATTGGGATCTGCTGATAGAACTCGGGCAAGGGATTCCGGATGTCGATTTGTTTAACAATGGTAACAACCCAAATTCCTCCCCCTGCAAATCTACTTTATTTTATTTAAAACATTTCTTGGCCGTCTTTCAGGGCAGAATTCCTCCCAAGGCAGATTCCAGCAATAAAACCATGTCTGATTCCCTTCACCAAAACCCCTTCCAACCCGTGCTATTTATTTAAGCTAACCTTCCCCCCTACCCAGCGCCCTCCAGGTGTGTTGGACTACAATTGCCACCATCCCTTAGCTGGGGGATTTGGGAGCTGTAGTCCAACACACCTGGAGGGTGCCAGGTTGGAGAAGGCTGTGTCCCACCTGTCTAATCAATAAGCCTTCAAGAAGGCTTGTCTAATCTAAAACTATAAGACACACACACACCTGGCTAAAACAAATAAAACTCCTTTCCGATACATAAACAACATAAAACCAGCAGAAAAGAAGCAATTTCACTCACTATCTCGCTGGTGTTCTGAGGTGTGTGTTTTTTTCACCCATGAACTCAGTTAAGAGCTGTCTTGGTTACGGATGGCTGCAGTTCATACTGGACCGGCGTTAACTGTCGCCTTTTTGTAATTGATAGATGAGCAAACCTCTGGCGAGGAGGAGACGAGTGAAGGTGACCTCAGCGGTGAACCTCCGGAGGAAGTCTTGGATGACGAGAGTCCAGAAGTGGAGGAAGAAGAGGAGCCCACTGGCCCTGAGAGCGGCCAGGAGGACGACGGAGAACCGTCGGAGAACCTGAAGAAACCAACTCTCAATTTCCAGGCCATTGACGATTTCGAGAAATTCGCAGAAGGAATGGATGAACTAGGGAGTGGGGGTGAGGATGAGGATGAGGATTCCAGCATGGGGGAAGGCAGCGGAGATGAAGCAAGCTCAGAGGAAGACGCCGAGGAGAGCGAGGAGGAGATGGCCAGTGTGGACGGGAGTCAAGATGATGACGGGGCGATGTTGACGTTCTCTAAAGGCAAAGTGGCCGAGGAAGTCGCGAAAGGGAGAGCTGTGAAGAATCAAATAGGTCAGTAGGCAGCATCCTTTCCAGCACGGATGAGGTCTCTGCATCTTCCTGCTCAGAGCATCAGGTCCATCTTTTAAAAACCAAGCAGGCACCATCATTGAAACAGGGATGGAAGTCCTTTCTTCCCATGCCTGGCAAACGGTCCTCTGGGTAATTGTACCCTTGAAGGGGGACCTCTGCTGCAGTTCTTAAAACATGAGCAGGTTCATTATGTGTCGGAACAGCAGAAATGACAAAAATTTCCTTCATGGTTTGGGGGCTGGGCTACTTTGAAGCATTGCCTACACTCTTATGAGCCTACCTAGGCCATAATATTGACCTCAGGGCTGCTGCTCTCTGGCCTGCCATTAAAAGCAATCAGGCTGGCCAGTTACCAAGGACATAGCCTTCTTTGTGGTGGCCCCATGCCTTTGGAACTCCCTCCCCTGAGAAATCTGTTTGGCCCCTTCTCTTCAGAGTTTTAGGTGGGCCCTAAATACGCTTCTGTTCTGCCTGGCCTTTGGGGTGATTGTGTTGCTGGCTTTTATTTATATTATCTTACGGCTGTCCTTTTTTGTTTTTGTAATTGTGATGTGGTATGATTTTGTCATGTATTTTTACTGTATGCCCCTTTGGGAGGGCTTGACCTCAAAGGCGACTTATAAATAATAAGAGTGTCTGAGCATTTGCATTTTACTCAAGTTAAGTGTATCGCTTGCAATGGTTAGGAAGTTCTTGTTTCTCTCACCCCTCCGAGGGGGGGGGAGGGGAAAGTAGGTAGGAAATAGGGAATGTCTTTTCTCCGATACGTTTTCTCTGGTGTGGCTGCAGAAAAGGGAGTGTGCTAAGGCCATATTTTGTTTTCTCTCCCCCTTTCCGAAAGCCCTGTGGGATCAGCTCTTGGAAGGGCGAATCAAACTGCAGAAGGTCCTTTTGACAGCCAACCAGCTGCCGCAGCCGGATACTTTCGCTGAGTTTAAGAAACGAGGCGGGCAGGAGTTTGCCGATGCGCTCAAGAACAGTAAGTGTTTCTCTTCTCCTTGCAGACCAAGCAGGGCATGTGCACGTGTATTGTGTGCTTAAGGGGGGGTGTGTGGGGGGGGAAGACATCAAAATTTGGAACCAAAGCGGTCCGTGTTTTGTCACATGTTTAAACTATTCAAATTAAGCCAGTTTTCCTCTGTGTGCCGCGCTGCAACATTTATTTAAGAAGGAGGAGTTGAGCATGGTGCTGAAACCCCACTTGGAACCACTGGAAAACCTGCTCAATCACCTCTCTGGGTTTTTTCCCCCTCTGACATGTCGCTAAGCATTGCCTATATACCTTCAGGCATACCTTAGGGCAGGTGTGTGGGATGTCCAGTCCGTGGAGTGTCTGCATCTGGCCTTGGCCCCTGGAGGAATCTTGGCTAGGCTCCACCCCCTTTTAAAAACAAAAAGAAAATTAAAGGCCCTGCTGTGGCTCGCTCACCAAACCAGATTCTGTGTTTGCACAACAGAATCATGAAATTACGATATAAACCAAGCTTTGCTTTTTGATGCTCAAGGTTGCAGGATTTGTTACGTCGCTCTCGGTGCTGCTAATGGACACCCGCTGCTCTGCCTTCAGAGGTTACTGCATCTAGAGCAGCCTCCTCCAACGTGGGCGGGGTGGGTGGGCGGCTCCAGATGTGTTGGGACTGCAACTCCCATCATTCCCAATATCTGGAGGGCCCCCAGGTTGGAGAAGACTGCTCCAGGGTCTGAGCCGAGCAGCAGCTCTGAACCATGGTTTTTCCCATTGGCATGTTTGGAATCTCGAGGTGCGGTTTGGATTCTGAACTGTAGTAAGCGCAAGCCATGGCTTGTCATCTGAATGGAGCCCGAAAGAGCTGCCCTCTGTGGCCAGGTTTACCAAACCCCTCCTCCCTTCCGCCTGTCCTCCCTGCGCTCTTGCGCCCTGTGTCATGCGCCGACAAGCCCTTCCCATCTAGGAGACGAGAAGGACCCATGCCCTCAGTGGTCAAGCGCATGCTTCGGATGCAGGAGGTTGCAGGATCATTCCCGGGCATTTAAAAGGACGAAGTGGCAGTCATGGGCCAAGATCTCTGCCTGCGATTCAGACAGACAGTGGCTCTGCAAAGTTGACACACACACACACCCATTTAGACAGACTAGCAGTTTGGCCTGGTTTAATGCAGCTACTTGTGTTCCCTCCCTCACCAGAGTGACCCGTTACTTCAGGGGTGTTGAACCTTGGCAGACGGAGGGTGAGGCTGAGGCCAGGGAAAGGGGCATGGCCGTCTGGGGAGGCCCAGGTAGCCAGATTCCGCCCCGGCCCTGAAGTTCAGCATACCTGCATTTCTTTGACGGACATCTTCAGAATCCTTTTTCTTCGCTTGAGCTATAGCTGGGATGAGCTAGACCCCCACCCTTTGAGCCTGCTTGTGGATTCCCAGGTGGGTGTTCCCTTTGGAACCACCACAGCTCTGGAGTTTTGTTGGTTTGTTTCTGAAGTATGCAGTGGTCTGGAGCTAAAGGGCCTTTTAGATGAGAGCTTGAGAGGTTGTGGTTTGAGTGAGAGAGGGCCTGTGGCTCTCGGGTAGAGCCCCCGCTTTCCATGCCAGAGGTCCCGGGTTCAATTCCCGGCATCTCCAGGTAGGGCTCGAGAAACCCCTGCTTGGAACCCTGGAGAGTTGCTGCCAGTCAGTGTAGACAATACTGAGCTAGATATTGAGAGCAGAGAAGTGTGTGAGAAGAGCGGGTATCTGTGCATGTTGTGGGTCTTAATGGGCCTGTTCAGGCTCTGTGGTTGGCGAAACTGTGGTTCTCCGGGATTAGCACTAACCACAAGCCATGCTGCCACACACAACATGGTTCGAGCCACTAATCCTGCTGCAGGGTCCGGCTGTGGTTAGTGAGTGAGCAGGGTTCAGCAAAACGCATTGCACAAGACACCTTAAACCCTGCTGCTTAACCAAAAGCCTTAAATGGATACTGTTGTTTTTATACTGTTGTTTTTATGTTTCTGATGGTTTTTTGAATTTCGTATACTTTTTAATGTTTACCATTTTTGGCTGTTGTAAACCGCCCAGAGAGCTTCGGCTAAGGGGCGGTATATAAATGTAATAAATAAATTAAATTAACCAGCAGGGTTTAAGGTGTCTTCTGAACAGGCCCATTAAGAACTATAACCCTGGGGTTTGGGTGGGGAGCCAGATAAATCAAAATAGTGAGCAAGCTTTTGCATTCCCCAGAAAGACTCTTCAGGTTGGATGACGTATGCACACACACACACACACACACACACACACACACACAAATATACACATATGCACACACAATACACACACACGCCTTGCAGTCTACCATTCATTGCTGTCAAATCTTTAGATGTCAAGGCAACCGGGCGCCTGGTTCCCCACCCACCCCCCACCTTTGGTGACGCTGTTTATAGGATCCATGAAGGCTCTTCATGACAGATTATGATGCTAATTCAGCGGTGAACAACATAAGTGGTTCCTCAGTGCGTTTGCAGATCTACATCAGGTGAAGTGCTTTACGCTTCACGGTTAGCTGTAGCTTTAAACCAAACCTCGTTCGTCTGGGGTTTTTGCTTTTTGTGGGGGTTTTTTTGGCTTTAAAAGGCAAAGCCCCACCAATAGTAAGCCTGACCTTTTACTAAAATGTGTGCCATTAACGTATTTAATGAGATGCATTACAAACTGCAGCGAGCAGCGTGTTTCATTACAGGTCCAGAAACTGCGATATCATTAAAGACCTTTAACAGAAACAATGGTTGACATTTTGATATTTCCCATAAGCAAAACACAGCTATGAACATAGAGTTTAATATATAAATATATAAATTCTGTAAAGAGGTGGATATATATATATATATATATCTGCTGGAGTGTTAGAAGAAGATTGTGCTCGTTGGCATAAGCTCAAAAGTGACAAATATTTAAAGGATCTATATTTTTAAAATTCCATTAAAATAAACTCGTCGTTGGCTTAACCGTGGTAGTTTGGATCCTGAAAATTTGCTAGAGGTTTTAGGCAGCTGAGATTGGTTCTAGTCTTACACATATGTGTCTTACAGAACAATCCCAGGCATGCTTATTTATTTATTTATTTCTAAGATTTATTAGTTGCCCTATAGCTAACAGCTTTCAGGGCAATGCATAGTAAAAACGCAAATAAAAATCAAATCTGTATAAATCAGAACAAAAGCATTATAATAAAACAATCAATTAAGAACATAAAGCGGAGCCCTGCTGGATCAGACCAAGGTTCTATCTAGTCTAACATTCTGTTCGCATGGTAGCCAACCAGATGTTGCAATAAGAAACGCACAAGCAGGACATGACTACTACAGCACCTGCATGGCCATGCTCCCCAGCAGCTGATGTACGTAGGCCCCTGATAGAATCATAGAATAACAGAGTTGGAAGGGGCCTACAAGGCCATTGAGTCCAACCCCCTGCTCAATGCAGGAATCCACCCTAAAGCATCCCCGACAGATGCTTGTCCAGCTGCCTCTTGAAGGCCTCTAGTGTGGGAGAGGCCACAACCTCCCTAGGCAACTGATTCCATTGTTGTACTGCTCTAACAGTCAGGAAGTTTTTCCTGATGTCCAGCTGGAATCTGGCTTCCTTTAACTTGAGCCCGTTATTCCGTGTCCTGCACTCTGGGAGGACCGAGAAGAGATTCTGGCCCTCCTCTGTGTGACAACCTTTTAAGTATTTGAAGAGTGCTCTCATGTCTCCCCTCAATCTTCTCTTCTCCAAGCTAAACATGCCCAGTTCTTTCAGTCTTTCTTCATAGGGCTGTTTCCAGACCCCTGATCATCTTGGTTGCGCTCCAGCTTTTCTGCATCCTTGAATTGTGGAGCCCAGAACTGGGCGCAGTACTCTAGATGAGGCCTAACCAGGGCCAAATAGAGAGGAACCAGTACCTCACGTGAGATACTGGAGGTTATATATAGCCATTCAGGACTGGTAGCCCCTGTAGCCTTCTCCATGAATTTATCTTAGTCTGCTTTTAAAGCCATCCAACTCAGTGGCCATTACTGTATCTCGTTGCCGCAAATCCAATAGCTTAAGAATGTGCTCTGTGAAGGAGTGCTTCCTGGAAGCTTTGTTTTCCCAGGTAGCCCCCCCCCCCGAAAGGCCTCCAGATGTTTTGGCCTCCCTTCTCATTGGCCAGACTGGCAGGGGCTTCTGGGAATCAAAGTCCACAACATCTGGAGGTCTCCCTTACGCCCATCCCCACCTTCAGAGGCAGTGTACCCTTTTCAGCACCAGATGCCGTTGATAAAAGGACAGGGCCTTCATATCCTCCTTGAGAACTGCCCGAAAGCATCTGTCTGGTTGCTGTTAGATGCAAGATGCGGAATTTGGTGGGGATTTATTTTTGTCCAAGAGAGCAGGGCTCTTATTTGTCCAAGCCAAACAGCAACCCCTTATGAATACTGTTTCCATATCCACAATAGTTATAGGGCAGTCTCCCCAACCTGGGTCCCTCCAGATGCGTAGGATTTAAATCACCATAAAATTGTGCTTTAAAGGGTTTGAGGAAGTGTACGGATCCGGGGGAGGAGGTGGGCAGACAGAAACCCGCCCGGTGGCTCCACCGTTCTCCCCTTAGGTGGTATCTTTTGTAGCTTGGCTCACGCAACCCAGCGTGGTCCTCCTGTTCTTGGCTGCCTGTGGATCTCGGATTCTGGCGGATGATTTACTGCAAAATTGCTTATAAATTGAAGTAGAAAATGTTTTGCCGACGTGGCAGCTTTCAAGCTTCGCACCCATTTGTCACCCAGCATTTCCCTTTGTGTATAGAACAGGAATTAATTAGGCTGCACTGCAGGAAAAAGTTTATGGCCATAATTTATATAGGATGAATTTTTGTTGTTGTTTTTTAAAGGGGCAGCAGCGTAGCTTTCTGGGGGCTCTTAAGAGTTTGAGAATGGAGGGGGCGCCTAGATAACGTGCACCCCTCTTAAATTCAGATGTGGGCATAATGAGCCTCCTGTACAGAGGTGCAAAAGTCCTGGTACCTTAAGGAATGGGTAACTGAAGTGGGTGGCAGTGTGGTCTAGCCGTCAAAGTTGCATAGTAGTACTGGGGAGACTTGGGTTCAGATCCCCACTTGGCTCTGAAACGTGCCGGTGACTTTGGGCTGATCATTATCTCTGAGCCTTGCCTACCTCACAGGGTTACTGTGAGGATAAAAATGGTGGCTGTGGTTGAGTACAGTAATTATGCACACTGTCTTTAACTTTGTGGAGGAAAGGCGAGGTATAAAAGGACAGTGGTGCAGCTAGGCCCGACTTTACGGCCAAAGTCCAGGACCCTGCAGCCCGGGGGGCTACCAGATGACTCCCCCAGAGAGAGAGAGAGGCAGGTGATGAGGGCAGCAGAACCAAGCTCCATTTTATCCCTGTCGTTATGATGATTAAATGCAAAACTGCACAGGTTGAGAGGCTTTCTTTAAAAAGCTAATAAATAAAATAAATGTGTTGGCACACTTTTTGTCATCCTAACACATCCTTAATCTGGAAGCAATTGTCAAGCTTGGAATGATGGTGTAATAAGTGTACTGTTGTTGTCATTACACATTTCTGTCCCACTTTTTTTCGTCTTGCAAGGAACCCCACGTGGCGTACATAATAAGTCCTCTCCACTTTATCCTCACAACAACAACCCTGTGAGGTAGGCTGGGCTGAGAGTCTGTGACTGGCCCAAAGTCACCCAGTGGGTTTCCATGGCCGAGAGGGGACTAGAACCCAGATCTCCCAGTCCAACACTCTTAACTGCTACACCACACTGTTTCTCCACACTGTTGTGTAATACACATGGCTGTTTCCCCCCTTCCCCTATAGCAGCCTTCCTCAACCTGGGGCGCTCCAGATGTGTTGGACTACAACTCCCAGAACGCCCCAGGGGGCATTCTGGGAGATGCAGTCTAACACATCTGGAGCGCCCCAGGTTGAGGAAGGCTGCCCTATAAGGGTAATTAAGTCCAGGTTCTAAATTTACGCAGCAGAACTATTGTAAGGGAACTACCATGAGTCAGCAGCCTAACCCTCCAAACCTGCAAGAGGCGGGATATGAGGACTTGGTTCCTGACACACTCAGCCAAGCATCACAGAGGGCATAGTTAAATTATGGGAATCGCTACCACAGGATGTACTGACGGCCACCCGTTTGGATGGCTTTAAAAGGGGGTTGGCTAAATTCCTGGAGGAGAAAACTATCAATGGCTACTAGTCCTGATGGTTGTGTGCTACCTCCAGTGCTCAAGGCCTGTGTGCTGGGGAACATGGGTGGGAGGGTGCTGCTGCACTCATGTCCTGTTTGTGGGTCCCTGGTTGACAGCTGGTGGGCCACAGAAGGCTGGACTAGATGGACCTTTGGTCTGATCCAGCAGGGCTCCTCTTAGGGAAGGAGCAGTTGTAGGGAACTGGTTCCCCCTCCCTGCTAGAGTGAACACCCCACTCCTCCAACTGTCTGTAAGCCCTGGGTCAGTGGAAGGAAGAGGGAAGACCGCTTTGCCCTCCATCCCTCGGCCAAAGGAACAAGAGCCACCAATTGCTATTACAGCAAGAAGATCAGCCCCCCCCCCCCCGCCCCGAAGTGCCTTGAAACACTCACCACTTTATTTCAGGCTTGAAAAACTCACCTCTCGCTTCTTCCTTCTCCCTCCACCCTTGTGTGTCTTTCATTTTAGTTTGCAAGCCTCAAGGCAGGGCCCTCTCTCTCCCCCTCCCCCCTCTCTCCCTCCCCCCTCTCCTATTGCTGTGAGCAGCATCAGGAGACAATAATTGACTTAAAAGCGGGATAGAAATATACTTATTGTCATCTTTTTTGTGAAGATGTCTGCAGGACAGGGGCTTCTCCATCCTAAAACCTCTCTGCATGCACAGAACTGAATTCTGCTTTTTCTGCCTTAATGGTTGGGGGGGGGGGCATTGCAAAGAGTGTGTGTGTGTGTGTGTGTGTGCATGCGTGCATCTTGCTTGCTTTCAGTCAGGCAGAGTCTTTGGTGCAGGTACTTTGGATGACTTTCTCCCCTCTTCCCCCAGCAAGATAGATATGTATTGGTCTCATATCAGGCACGCGAGGGTGCCTGAGTTTAAGTTCTTGCATGTTCAATTAATGTCCCCTTCTCTCTCTCACCCCCCCCCCCCCCCCCCCGGTTTCCATAACCAATGCAAGTCAGAACTAGCAATCTGAGCTTGATTTGCACATTAAAGAGACCCATTAATTAAAAAACCCACTCCCTGGTATGTTCCCCCCAGGAACCCTCTATTCTTTACGTAGAAAAGGAGCACTGGGGTGCGTGATTCTCTGTTGGGTGTTCATGTCAATTGCACGCCTCGCATTGATCTTTTCTGTTCGGTGGTGGGTTTTTTTTAAAAAACAACACCACCTTGCTGAATTTCCATAAAGCTGTGTTGATTTCCTCCCCTCACCCACCTTCCTGGCCAGAAACATACCCAGGTTATTGAGGGGAAAGAAAGTAAGGGATATTGACAGGGTAGGAAATTCAACTGCAGAAACTCAGCAGTGTGGGAAAATATTGTCATTGCTACTGGTTTTAGATAAAGATGTTGCGGGTGGGGGGAGCCAAGGGCACAGTTTTTTTCTCTGGGTTTTTCTGGATTATTTTTTTTTAATACTCTCCTTTAAAAGGGGGTTGGATAAATTCCTGGAGGTGAAGGCTGTCCATGGCTACTAGCCCTGATGGTTGTGTGCTATCTCCAGTATTCAAGGCAATAAGCCTGTGTGCACCAGTTTCTGGGGAACATGGGTGGGAGGGTGCTGTTGCACCATGTCCTGCTTGTTTATCCCTGGCCGATGGCTGGTTGGCCACTGTGTGAACAGAGTGCTGGACTAGATGGACCCTTGGTCTGATCCAGCATGGCTCTTCTTAGGTTCTCATGGGTTTTTTTTCCTGGCCTTCACATCTCTAGTTCTAGGATCGTGTAGCCAGGACAATGGATATCCAGTGTATTCAAAGTAAGGAATAGAATTTGTCTTCATGAGAGTGATGGTTGTAAGAACATTAAAAACTGGTCATGTGTGCATAGCTATAGCTCTGGTGTTTGTTTCAGAATGGAAGACATAAAATAGGACTGGTGAAATAATCAAAGAGCAGACTTTATTTCATCGTTGTCATCGTTATTATTCATAATAATTTGAACGTTTCTTCGATGCCTTTCTGGAAAAGAAGAGAGACTCAGGGTGACCAACCATAGGAGTAAAACGTGGAACGTTTCCAACAGCTGCCACAATTATCCATGGAAATGCCACGATCGTAAATGGCTTGTGGCAAGTTGCCACGCTAGCCCACTGCAGCCTTTGCCGTGGGGGTGGGAGGAGACAGATATTTTTAAAAGGGGCTCAGTGGGGTATGTTAGCTGAGGGTGTTTGCTCCCCTGGCTTAATCTGACACTCTAACTGCTACACCACACTGTTTCTCAGGCTGTATGCTTGGGACCCCCACCCCCACCCCGGTTCAAGGATTGTACGTTGCAGAGATAAGAAGAGGACCTCTGAGAGCTGCTGCTGGTCACAGGCACCCTTTGAGATGTTTTGGAGTACAACTCCCATCATCCCTTACCACTGGCCATGGTGGATGGGTTGATGGGAGTTGTAGTCCAAGACATCTGGAGGGCAACAGGTTGTCTGCCCCTGCTTATAAATACTAAGCTGGGGTGGAGCAGAAGCCCACTTCTCCATGGCCTACTGGCCTCTCGAAGAACGGAGCAATCCATCCCTCTGAACCCAGCTTCTAAAAGGAAGTGGGCTGGCTCAGGAGGGACAGAGTAATCTCTCCCTCCTCCTCTTCTGGCCCGCTCAGTTGCCCATGTGGCATTCCTTGACTGCATATGGCTAGCAGTTGGCTGGTTTAATACAAAGTTGGTATAAGGCATTTCCTGATTTATTATGTATTGGCTTCTGGATAAGATGCTGAAACCCAAAGCAAAAACACAATCAAACAATAGGGGGGAAAGTGGTGTAAATGAAAGCAAATCCAAAAATCCTTTAAAGGTCTGGGAGAATAAAGCGGACTTTCTTGGCACTGAAAAGATAATCGGGTAGGGAGGCATTAGGCAAGCCTCCCTCTGGGTAGAGTTCCCCCAGACACGGGGCCACTTGAGAATCCCTTCTTCCCCCAGTTGCCACCTGTCTCTCCTTAGACAGCCAGGTGTCTCAGAGGGAGGACATAGGCAGATCACCGCAGAGTACCGGTGGCTTTTGTTTTCATTTATTTAAGGTGTATTTCCCCAGTCTTTCAGGGTGCACTGCCCTCACAAAGCAGCTTATAAGATTACAAAAATATGAACATATGAATAAACACTCATATATGCAGGAGCAGCAGCTAATGATTTTTATGCACCAAATGCAGACCGGAATAAACGAGTCTTCCGTTGTTGTTGTTGTTTTAAAAAGCCAGCAGTGATGAGACCTTGCGCATCTCACTGAGGAGGGTGTTCCAATGGTGTGGGCCACCACTGAGAAAACCCTATCTCTAGTACCCACTAGCCTAATGGTGCTTGCTGGTGGGCAGGGGAATTGATGGGGGCGAAGGTGTTGCATCAGCTGCCTGGGTTCCTAGCCGTGTAGAGTTTTATAGGGAAGCGCCCACACCTTCGATTGAACTTGGAAGCCAGTAGAGTTCTTTCAGTAGCAAAAGTGAAAAGCGGTCTCTGTAACGATTAATCTCACTTCGTGCAGGACAGCCACAGCTGCATTCTTTTCTAACAGTGACTGGGGCCACAGCTAGACCTAAGGTTTATCCTGGGATCATCCAGGGTTCGCCCCTGCCTGAGCACTGGATCCCCTGTGTGTCACCTAGATGAACAGGTTTGACCCCTGGACGATCCCGGGATAAACCTTAGGTCTAGCTACGGCCTGGGTTTGCATGATCAAACAACCCATGGTTTGCGTGCAACCCCCTGCTCAATGCAGGAATCCACCTTAAATCATCCCTGACAGGTAACTGTCCAGCTGCATCTTGAAGGCCTCTAGTGTGGGAGAGCCCACAACCCCCCTAGGGAATTGGCTCCACTGACGTACTGCTTGAACAGTCAGGACGTTTTTCCTGCTGTCCAGCCAGAATCTGGCTTCTGCAAATCTGAAGAGGAACCATAGCTCAGTTGCTAGCATCTGCTTTGATTGCAGAACGTCCCAGGTTTGACCCCTGGTCTCCCTAGTAAAAGGATCAGGTGGTGCAGGGGGGAGCACAGGAGGAAACCTCTCTCTGGGATCATGAAAAGCTACTCCCAATCAGAGAAGGCAGAACTGGAACAGATGGACCAATAGTATGACCCAGGATAAAGCAACTCCCTGTGGTGCTTGGGATCTCCATCCCGGATTATTATTTTCTAACTTTGGTTTTGGAAATTAACCCGTGTAACTCGCAAGACCTGACGAGGCTTAATTACTGACTCTGACTCCTTCCCTCTGCTTACAGTTCCAAGCTTTTATTTTTATTTATAGCTAATCTTCAGTGGGTACTGTTTCAATCACTGCTTGAGCTGGGAGCCTATGCTTCATGCTGCTGGGGAAACAGCTGGGAATCCTAGTTATTTAAACAATATATAAATCATTTAATCTTGTAATGAGGAGGTGTAGGGGGGGTGGGGAATGTGGAGCTCTGAAGCGCAGAACCAATATGGGGCGAGAGCAGAAAAGCACGCTGGGAATAGGAACAGCAAGACACTTGAGGCGCGCTCTCTCTCTCCTTACCGTGTTTGTCAGATTTCTCAACAAGACCATGCGAAAAGCAATAGAAAAGAAAATAGTTTATCTCTTGACTTCCAGCAGGCTAGAATGACCCTTTGTGAATCCCATCTGACTGGGCCTGTGGGGGGATTCTGGAGGGGGCAGGTAGGGCAGAATCGAAATGCTGCATCAAGAAAAGTTGGACGTGTGCAGAAATATAGGTTGCAACATGTGTATGTATGCATATAAACATGTATATGAACATAATAGCCATGCTGCATCAGACCAAGGGTCCATCTAGTCCAGCACTCTGTCCACACAGTGGCCAACCAGCTGTCAATCAGGAACCCACAAGCAGGACGTGGTGCAACAGCACCCTCCCGCCTATGTTCCCCAGCAACTGATGTACATAGGCGTACAGCCTCTCGATCCCGGAAGTAGCATACAGCCATCAGGACTTGTAGTCATTTGATCGCCTTCTCCAGGAATTTGTCCAACCCCCCTTTTATAGCTGTCCAAACTGGTGGCCGTCGGTACATATTGTGGTGGCAAATTCCGCAGTGTAACTCTGTGCTTTGTGAAGAAGTCCTTCCTTTTCTGTTTATTTTCTGTATTTTATTTATTGCATTTAAATACCGCTCCACATCTAGACGGATTCTGGAGCGGTGAACAATAAAAGGTACAAAATAACATAAAAGAGTAGAACTCCCATGTTAAAGAACTTTAAAGAAAGAAAAAGAAAAACAGAATTCAGATAACACCGTGCCTTATATATCTTGATATCTGCACCATTCTGTTTGGTTAGTCATGGGGATGTGGGGAGAAGCCAAGATCCACCGCACACAGCACCGAAGCGCAAAACCCTTAGAAGGCCTGCCCAGGGCCACAGTAGCGTCTGATGCATTTTCTACTTTTAATCCCCTATGCTTTCAACCCTATTTCTTTAGCCATATGGGTCTACAACACTTCTCTGTTCCTCACAAGGAAAACGAGCAAAACTCCCTTTGTTCTCAGAATGAAATCTCTGGTTCTTAGGTTGTTGAAGTCTGGGCTGAGCTCCACATTTGATGGGATGTTCTTCCCCACAGGCACATGGGAAGCTGCTTTGACCCAGATCAGTCTGTCCACCTAGCCGAGGATTGTCTGCGCCAGGGTTAAGTGGCCTGGTGCTCTCCAGGCATTTTGGACTAGAGCTCCCTTAAGCTCTAGCCAATATGACCAACCGTCAGAGATTATGGGGCTTGTAATCTAGGGCTAGCAGTGGTGCTCAGGATCATAGACAGAGTCCTTTTCCACCCCCTGCCACCTGATCCTTACATGGTCCTCCTCCTCTCCTGGGTTAGGGTCAGCGACTGGCCCAAAGTCATCCAGTGAGCTTCACCGTTGAGCGGATGCTGGAACCCAGATCTCTAGAGTCCTAGTCCAATGCTCTAACTGCAACCTAGCGCCCTCCAGATGTGTTAAACAACAACTCGCAGAATCCCACAGCCAGCACAGCTCTCTCCCCAGCCAGCACTGAGCTGAAGTGTGGCTGTTGGCTTTGAGCCCCATGCTTGCTACCTGGGAACCCGGTTGAAGGCCTTGCATGTCTACCTTTTGGGGGGAGGCGCCATAGCTCAGCGGTAGAGCCCCCACTTGGCTTGCAGAAGGTCCCACCCTCAATCTCCGGCATCTCCAGTTAAAAGGATCAGGTCGCAGGTAATGGGACCTTTCTCAGCCTGAGTCCCTCTAGGTCCATTGCTAGTCAGAGCAGGTGATATTAGGCTTGGTGCAGAAAGTGTCTCACCTGGTATGAGGCTTCTTCCTAGCGTTATTCAGCCTGGAATTGCCGGTGTGAGGAAAGCTTGAGGTTTGTGTAGTGATCTGAGATAACCACCCAAATTCTCAGCTGCAATCCTCTTCTACATTTTGTATTTCGTGTGTGTGTGTTTTCAAATTGGGACCATCTTTTTAAAACCTCCTTGTTCCTTTTTAATGCACTCTCTGATAAAGGCTTTGAATCAGCCTCTTCATCTCTGGGCAGGAGGCATCGTCTAACTAAATTCTGCCACTGGAGCTGCTACACAGGCATCCAAAATAGCGAGGCTCATGATGAAGTCTACAACAGTGCACGGCTCTTGATCGTGTAGTCGGAACGGACTTGCCAGCAGCAAGTCTTTTTATTTTAAAAGGGAGGTGCATGTACCCCCATGGTGAGCCAACAATATAGATCTCCACGCACTCGTTTCTAAAGACAATGTTGATAATGGCGGCTGCTACAAACAGGGAGGCCTTAAAGATGTTCTCTCATTAGTTTGGCTCTCCCGCGAATGCCAAGATTCTGCACAGTTTAGTTATTTACTTATTACATTTTTATACCTCCCAGTAGCCGAAGCTCTCTGGGCGGTTCACAAAAATTAAAACCATGAAGAGCACAGTAAAACAGCCAACAATCTAAAAACACAAATGCAAAAGCACAACCAGGGTAAAACCACACAGCAGAAATGGATATAGGTTAAAATACAGAATTAAAACAGAAAAGTTTAAATTAAAGTTAAATCAGGTGTTAAAATACTGAGAAAATGAAAAGGTTTTCAGCTGGTGACGGAAGGAGTACAGTGTAGGCGCCTGGCGAACCTCTCTGGGGAGCTCATTCCACAGCTGGGGTGCCACAGCAGAGAAAGCCCTGCTCCTGGTAGCCACCTGCCTCACTTCCTTTGGCAGGGGCTCACGGAGAAGGACCCCTTTAGATGATCCAGGCAGGTACATATGGGAGGAGGCGTTCCTTCAAATAACCTGGCCCCAAGCAGTTTAGGGCTTTGAATGTTAGTACCAGCACTTTGAATTGGCAGCCAATGAAGTTGTAAAATGAAGTTTCTGGGCCACTCTTGGTTGCATTTTCTCCTGTCACTCAGAATACTACAAGATGGCCCGTCTTTATTTGGCATGCTCCGTGATTGCCCCGAGAGCGAAGAGGCTGCCTTTTGACTTAGAAGAGCAGGTGCAAAATCTGCAGGAGGATTTGAGCGGTGTGGTTTTCCAGACTTTTTGACAAAAACATTTTTTAAAAAATGGCCAAGATTCAGGGAAGTAAAGAGATGATACTGCTGTGTGAATTGAATGGTGTGATATGCGTTGAATTGTAGAAGGTTTATGTGTGCTGTGTAACTTTGAGTCTCGGCTTCTGCAATGCGCGCTGCACAGGGCTGCCTTTGTGCCTAGTCCGGAAACTTCAACTAGTTCAAGATATGGCAGCCAGGTTGGTCACTGGTACATCTAGGGGTGACCACATGATACCAGTTTTAAAATCTCTTCACTGGCTGCCAATTAGTTTCTGGGCGAAGTATATAAAGTGTTGGTTATTACCTTTAAAGCCCTACGTGGTTTGGGTCCAGGCTACCTGCGGGATCGCCTTCTCCCATACAATCCGCCTCGCACACTCAGGTCGTCTGAGAAGAATCTACTTCAGTCAGCAAAGATTAGGCTGACAACCATTACCCAGAGGACCTTCTCTTCTGCTGCTCCCAGACTGTGGAATAGCCTGCCGGAGTAGACTTGTCAGCTTTGACAGTCTTTTAGCATTCAAGAAAGCTATCAAGACTGATCTCTTCCGGCAGGCCTATCCAGTGGAAGGATGTTTTTAACATTGTATACTATGTTTTTAATCAGTATTTTATGCTTGCTGTTGGTAAGAAATTTTATCATTATTATTATTATTATTATTATTATTATTATTATTACCCATCTTGAAACTAAAGTTTATTTAGCTTGCTCCTTGGCCAAAAAGGTTCTTTGCTATCAATGGCTACTAGCCTTGATGGTTATGTGCTACCTCCAGTATCTGAGGCAGTAAGCCTGTGTGCACCAGTTGCTGGGGAACATGGGTGGGAGGGTGCTGTTCCACCAAGTCCTGCTTTGCTGGTCCCTGGTCGACAGCTGGTCGGCCACTGTGTGAACAGAGTGCTGGACTAGATGGATCCTCGGTCTGTTCCGGGATCTCTTCTGATGTTCTTATGGAGTGGCTTACATACAGTCAGTAAAACAAGGCAGTCCCTATCTGCAGGCTTACAATCTAGAGCAGTGGTTCCCAAACTTTTTCAAGTAACCGCCCCCTTGGTTCAGCAAACTCATGCCCAGTGCCCCCTGCGCACAGCCCCTTTAAATGGGAAGCACCCGCCGCAGGCTTGCTGAGGGAGGGAGGGAAAAGAGAGCAAACGCCTCTGTTTTGCAGCCGGCGTGGCGGAGCACACGAAGCAGGCTATGTCTCTTCATTAGTGTTTTGGTGCTTTTGAAACATTTCAATTCACCATTAAAAGGACTCTTCTTAAACAGTATTAATACATGTGTGGATTCTCCCCCTATATGGCTTGGGACCAAACTACCTTCTCCCATAAAAATGTCCCTGGGTCTTAAGACCTACTGGAGAGGCGCTTCTTGGGAAAGCCCCCCTGCCAGCCACCCCTTTGCCTCTTAGTGCCCCCCTATGCAATCCCACCGCCCCCAAGGGGGCAGTACTGCCCACTTTGGGAACCACTGATCTAGAGAGACAGGGCACACAAGGAAAAAGGAATGGGCAAGGAAGAGTGGGATTGGGGGGGAAGTAAGTCTTTCAGCATGGCTGGTAGAATGGCTCTACTTGTCACTTTCACCTCCCTCAAAGCTTGCACATGGCCGTGTTCATGCAGGAATAAGCCCTTCTCTTCTTCCCCTGTCTCATTTTATTTATTTATTACACTTATATACCGCCCCCATAGCCAGAGCTCTCTGGGCGGTTTACAGAAATTCTAAAATTGAGATAAAAACGAGTATACGAAATTTAAAATTCTAAAACGCAGAACATACACACACAAAGCATTAAAAGCCGTTAAAAAACTAAACGTGGGTGATTAAGATGTGCCGCCATACGCCTGGGCAAAGAGGAAAGTCTTAACCTGGCGCTGGGAAGATAGCAGCGTTGGCGCCAGGCGAGCCTCGTCAGGGAGATCGTTCCATAGTCTGGATCCTTTATTTATTTATTTATTGCACTTATATACCACTCCCATAGCCAGGGCTCTCTGGGCGGTTTACAGAAATTCTAAAGTTGAGATAAAAACAAGTATACAAAACTTAAAATTCTAAAACACAGAACATACACACATAAAGCATTAAAAACCGTTAAAAACCTAAACATGTGGGTGATTAAGATGTGCAGCCATATGCCTGGGCAAAGAGGAAAGTCTTAACCTGGCGCCAGAAAGATCGCAGCGTTGGTGCCAGGCGAGCCTTGTCAGGGAGATCATTCCACAGTCTTGGGGCCACCACCGAAAAGGCCCTGTCCCTCGTTGCCACACTCCGAGCCTCTCTTTACTTATGTGATTAACCTCTCATTTTTCACAATGTTTTAACAACTTTTATATTATGGTATTGTCCAGATGAATTTGGGCATGCGTGTTTATTAATCTGTAAGTAAACACTAATACATGTATACATTTTCTGTTGAATACAGCCCCTGAAGAAGGATTCCCGACATCCGAAACGTTGGGCTTTTTTATATTAAAAAAAAATCTTTTAAATAAAAAAAGTTTTTTTAAACAAGAAAAATAAAGAAACCTTTCACCAGCACCAGAGCTAGTCTCTCCCTTTTTTCGCGTACTTTAAAATCAGAACCGGCTTGTTTGCCCTCTCAGTGGATGAATTCTTAAGAGGAAGAGACAGGAAGAGAATTGGATTTGCCATGTGCTCTTTACAAATTCCGTGCTTAGGCATTAAGAAATCAGCATGTTCTGCTTGACACGAGGCTGCTGCTTAGTGGTAGACTTGTATTGGGTTTTCTATCACCCCCATAATGTTTTGGCACGCTTCCCTATGTTTGGGATGTCATTGCAGTGTGCGTTTTCCGTGTGGCACAGAGTGGTAAGCGGCCTTTACTGCAGCTGAAACTCTCCCCACGGCCTGAGTTCGATCCCAGCGGAAGCTGGTTCTCAGGCAGCCGGCTCAGGTCGTCTCAGCCTTCCATCCTTCCAAGGTCAGTAAAATGAGCAGCCGGCTAGCTGGGGGAAAGGTAACTGCGACTGGGGAAGGCAACCGCAAACCACCCCGCTACAAAGTCTGTCAAGAAAACGTCAGCGAAAGCAGGCGTCCCTCTAGGAGTCAGTAATGACTCAAGTGCTTGCACGAGAGGTTCCTTTCCTTTCCTTTCCTTCTGCTGATAGAGACAGCGAAATGCATGATAAGACGCAATGGGGCAGGATAGGCAAGCCTAAATATTATAGGGAGAAGCTCCACATGGAGCAACAAGGGAGAGGGCCTTTTCAGTGGTGCCCCCCCCAATTATTATTATTATTATTTATTACATTTGTGCACCGCCCCATAGCCGAAGCTCTCTGGGCGGTTCACATAAGATAAAACACTTAAAAACAATATACAAAGATTAAAAACCACAAAAACAAGCAAACTATTTATTTATTTATTACATTTCTATACCGCCCCATAGCCGGAGCTCTCTGGGCGGTTCACAAAAATTTAAAACATTCAAAGTATAAAACAACAGTATAAAACCATAATATAAAATGCAATATAAAAGCTCAACCAGATCAAAACAGCAGCAATGCAAAATTACAAATTTAAAACACCAAGTTAAAATGTATTTATAGACTTAAAATGCTGGGAGAATTAAAAGGTCTTCACCTGGCGTCTAAAGGCGTATAATGTAGGTGCCAAGCGAACCTCCTTAGGGAGCTCATTCCACAGCCGGGGTGCCACAGCAGAGAAGGCCCTGCTCCTGGTAGCCACCTGCCTCACTTCCTTTGGCAGGGGCTCGCGGAGAAGGACCCCTGAGGATGTCCTTAGGGTCCGGGCAGGTACATATGGGAGGAGGCGTTCCTTCAGATAGCCTGGCCCCAAGCCGTTTAGGGCTTTAAATGTTAATACCATCAAACTACACATACATTTAAAACCACTATAACAACTTTAAAAACTATGAGTCTAAAAAACAGACCCAGGTTCTGCTAAATGCCTGGGAGAAGAGAAAATCTTGACCTGGCACCAAAAAGATGACAATGTCAGCGCCCGGCAGGCCTCGTCCGGGAGATTGAGGGGCCACCACTTTATGGAACGAGACCCACTGGGCACCAACATTGTTATCTTTTTGGCTTCAAGTTAAAACTGCCCTCTTCTCTCAGGCATTTGGCAGCCCATAACGAGTTTTTAATTAGGTTCTGGTTACTTTTTGGCTGTTTATTTTAAAAGCATTGTTTTTTCGATACATTTTGTCTGGGTGTGTTTATGTGTGTTTATGTAAATGGTTTTGCACCTTGTATTTTTAATGGTTTAATTTTTTTGTGAACCACCCAGAAAGCTTTGGCTATGGGGCGGGATAGAAATATAACGAATGAAATGACTACCAATTTTGGCAGTGAGTCTGTGGAGCATAATATGTAGTTATACATAGAGCATGCCATGTAGTTCCATCAAACTGTGTGGTTGGGGAAAGAAATTTTAAACTGCTTACTAAAGTATCTAGTGGAAAGCTAAGAAACCCCAGGCCTGGAATAGTCAAAGATTCTTATATTTGGTGCCCAGGAATTTGAAATACATTTATTTTTAGCCTGTTTTGTGCAAGGCCTGGGCTTTTAGTTATTTAAAATTAATTTACAGCCCTGTCAGAAACTGGCATGGCTGTCCTGAATTTGGAAGTGGGAAATGGCCCGGCTTTCCTTGAACACCGTTGGGCATTTCTCCCAACCTTCTTTCCCCTGGGGTCCAGTGGGGTATCTTCAAAGGACCCTAAGGGCTCTGTTTTGGCTTCACTTCCATGGCCACGCTGCAGAAATAACTCAGAAGTTAGCATCCACAGGAATTAAGGTAAAGAACAGCGTTTTGGACTCTTTCCTTTATACTCCAACCTCCAAGGTGACGCTGGGGTACGACAAGTGACAGGGAGGGACACGGCTGGTTCTAGAGCAAGCTGGAAAAAAAGCCATCGCCCAACTTCAGGGACGGTGACGCTCCGGAGCGTAATTCTTTGTCGCTGAAGTTAGAGGCCTTAAAATGTTAAAGCTTATTGTTATTCTGAGTTGATAATCTCTCCCTTGCTTTAATAATTTTTCCTCATGCCTGGATAGCCCGCGAGTTGCACGATAATCACTCACACAGCTTTGTAATCAATGCCCAAAGTAATAGGATTCCGCTGGCCAACGGCAATTAATAAATTTGTGTCTTTTTTTAAAACACTAGCAAGTCGGGCCTGAAATACGACTGACTGGCTTTTGCTCATTTGCATATTTATTGCAGTGGAAAAATTCTCGCGGAATGATTGATGTGGAGCTTGCCTCTTGAATTCCAAGCAGCGCATTATTATGAAATGAAAAATGCCGGCCATACAGTTGATTAAAGTTGAAGACAGTGGAATCGGTGTTTTTTAAGATTGTGGGAGAATTAAAGGCATATTTTAATAGATGTTGACAAGAAGTGAACTAACAAAAGCAAAGCAAAGGATTTGCTTGAAAAGATTTAATCAAACGTGTTTCTTGGGGGATTAATTGCCGGGGATGACTAGCGCCCGGGGTAGGAAGAGGGGGGGGGGAGGGAGAGAAAGGCAGGCGATTGCAGGGCGGGAGGGGTGTGTGTGTCTGGCTTGTGTGCTTGAATGAGAAGTATTGTTCTTGGGCCAATGTATTGAGCGTTGCGTTTGACCTACGGTTTAACTCCGGTCCCGGAGACGTCTGTGAAAAGGAAAGGAAACAGGCACTCTTAATCCTAAAGGTCCCAGTCGGACATTGAGGAGTGACAGATATTCTGGGGTTTGCCTTAGTAGCTTGTTTCGGAGAGAGAAAGCGAGGGAGAGAGAGAGAGCAAAAAAATCAGACGAATATCTTCAGCTGAGTCTATATTTGTGCTATTTTTTAGTTCTAAGTCTGAAGCGAGTTATCTTCTTCCCACCCGCACCGCTCTTTAGATACACGCAGTTAACACTTACTGTTTACTAGCAAAATAACTGTTTGTCAGGAGGGGTGAGGAGGCTGTGGAGGGAGGGGTTGTACGTGCTAAGGACCTCCCCCCCTACACACAAGAAGGAGCAGTAAGGGCGCAAGCCAATGCATGTTGAGACAAAAAAAGAGAGTCTTGCAGCGCCCAGCGTTCCCTAGCCAGTATGGCTGGCTGGGGAACACTGGGAGTTGTAGGACTTTTTCTTTGTCTCGACATGCATAGACTTCTGCTCTAAGTCACAGGCATTGCTCCCATTTGTGGGATCCTTGTCAGCAAAAGCCAGGACATCCAGTTTTGGAGTTAGAGGGGCGTTCCTTCAGCTTTCCCCATAGAAATGAATGGCAGCAGAGCCGTTAGGTAATTTTGGCCGCTGCACTTACTTGTCTTAGACAGCCATACATATTACTGCAGTTGTGAAGCACACATTTGCTGGGGAACAAGCACCGTGTTGTAGGAAAAGGTTAATATATTTTAAAAGCAAATAATAATAATAATAATAACACCGTGAACCCGTGTAGCTCTGTGCGTACCTGGTCAGCAACCCCTTGACTATGGACCGTGTTTGAAAACAAGAAGAAAGGATTTATTTATTTATTTTATTTATTACATTTTTATACCTCCCAATAGCCGAAGCTCTCTGGGCGGGTCACAAAAATTAAAACCACAATAAAACAACCAACAGGTTAAAAGC
Organism: Elgaria multicarinata webbii; assembly: GCF_023053635.1. Taxonomy (NCBI): domain Eukaryota; kingdom Metazoa; phylum Chordata; class Lepidosauria; order Squamata; family Anguidae; genus Elgaria; species Elgaria multicarinata. The sequence goes on along the minus strand of NC_086192.1, from coordinate 7,909,143 downwards.
ACAATTACAAAATACAAGTATAAAAAGCACAACCAGGATAAAACCACACAGCAAAATGGATATAAGATTAAAATACAGAGTTAAAACAGTAAGATTTGAATTTAGGTTAAAATTAAGTGTTAAAATATTGAGAGAATAAAAAGGTCTTCAGCTGGTGACGAAAGCAGTACAGTGTAGGCACCAGGCGGACCTCTCTGGGGAGCTCATTCCACAACTGGGGTGCCACAGCAGAGAAAGCCCTCCTTCTAGTAGCCACCTGCCTCACTTCCTTTGGCAGGGGCTCACGGAAAAGGACCCCGTAGATGATCTTAAGGTCCGGGCAGGTACAAATGGGAGGAGGCGTTCCTTCAAATAACCTGGCCCCAAACCGTTTAGGGCTTTAAATGTCAATACCAACACTTTGAATCCGGCCCAGACCTGGACTGGCAGCCAATGAAGCTGGAAAAGGACTGGCATAATGTGATCTCATCGGCCAGTCCCTGTTAGTCAACGGGCTGCCCTATTTTGTACCAGCTGAAGCTTCCGGACCGTTTTCAAAGGCAGCCCCACGTATAACACATTGCAGTAATCCAAGCGAGAGGTTATCAGAGCATGGATCACTGTAGCTAGGCTGCACTGAGACGTGTCAACCTCCGCGTGCCCAGGCGGGCGAAGCTGCTGAGCCTGTTTGCCACGGCCCCCTATCACTACCAATTTCTGGGTATGCATTTGTCACGCACGCAGCTGTAGGGCCCTGGATTGGGCCCAAGACCCAGGCCTATTCCTGTTGACTCCCATCCTTGAGAAACTGTGCAGTTTTGCCTCTTTGTTCTGTGTTGTGTTTTCCTTGGTCACGCTAGACGCAGCCTTCCTCAACCTGGGGCGCCCCAGATGTGTTGGACTACAACTCCCAGAATGCCCCAGCCTGCATTCTGGGAGATGCAGTCCAACACATCTGGAGCGCCCCAGGTTGAGGAAGGCTGCGCTAGAGTGTGATGGAACGTACCATGTATTTATTTATCCCCGTTTCATTTCTATACCGCCCAATAAGTCGAAGCTCTCTGGGCTGTACAGCATTTATTTAAAGCACTGTGGGTAGGTGTGGTTGTGTTTTTAACGCACTCCTTCGCTGAAAAAGTGCCCAGAGCGGCTTAGGTAAGATCAATAAAAGCAAGAGAAGACAAAAGGGATCTGGGGGTGATGTGGGGTGGCGATGAAAGTGAGCAAACCCAGGTACCGATTCTTCAAGTTACTTTTTATTTTTATTTTTTTAAAAATATATGTTTAAAATGACTTTTAAGCTGCCTTTAGGAGTAGAGCCCTCTCAAGGCAGCATACAAGATAAAAGCAATGCAAAACGGTACGAAAGAATTAAAATAGAAAAATCAGTCAATCCGTATTCAATCAAAATGCTATTAAAAATCGCGAAAACAAGGGGCTCTTCAGAGAGCCTTCCTGCAAAGCAGGCGCCTGTGGGCAGAGCACACACTTTGCTTTGCAGAAGGTCCTGGGTTCGATCCTCGGTGTCTCCCAATTAACTGGATCAGGGAGCAGATGATGAGGTGCAGGAAACGCTTATCAAATTAGCAGATGACACAAAATTGGGTGAGATACTTAATACCCTGGAAGACAGAAACAAACTTCAAAGTGATTTTGATAGGCTGGAGTACTGGGCTAAAAACAACAGAATGAAATTTAATAGGGATAAATGCCAAGTTCTACATCTAAGATATAGAAACCAAAGGCACAGTTACAAGATGGGGGATACTTGGCTCAGCAATACTACAAATGAGAAGATCTTGGAATTGTTGTAGATCACAAGCTTAATATGAGCCAACAGTGCAATATGGCTGCAAGAAAGGAAAATGCTATTTTGGGCTGCATTAATAGAAGTATAGCTTCCAAATCACGTGAGGTACTGGTTCCTCTCTATTCGGCCTTGGTTAGGCCTCATCTAGAGTATTGCGTCCAGTTCTGGGCTCCACAATTCAAGAAGGACGCAGACAAGCTGGAGCGTGTTCAGAGGAGGACAACCAGGATGATCAGGGGTGTGGAAACAAAGCCCTATGTGGAGAGGCTGAAAGAACTGGGCATGTTTAGCCTGGAGAAGAGAAGATTGAGGGGAGACATGAGAGCACGCTTCAAATACTTGAAAGGTTGTCACACAGAAGAGGGCCAGGATCTCTTCTCGATCCTCCCAGAGTGCAGGACATGGAATAACGGGCTTAAGTGACAGGAAGCCAGATTCCGGCTGGACATGAGGAAAAACTTCCTGACTGTTAGAGCAATACGACAATGGAACCAGTTACCTAGGGAGGTAGTGGGCTCTCCCACCCTAGAGGCCTTCAAGAGGCAGCTGGACAACCATCTGTCAGGGATGCTTTAGATTGGATTCCTGCATTGAGCAGGGGGTTGGACTCATTGGCCTTATAGGCCCCTTCCAACTCTGCTATTCCATGATTCTATGATCCTTGACTTGCTGAGATTGGTAGTCAGCCTAACCTGGTATAAATCCTCTTCCTATGAGATGTATGAAGCCCACAAGAAGATTCCTGCTGGAGTGGACCAGAACCTTCCCAGTCCAGCATCCTTTTCCCCCCGCAATGGCCAAGCAGATGCCTCTGGAAACCCACAAGCAAGCTGGAGGTAGCATATAACTATCATGACTAGTAGCCGTCAATAACTGTATCCCCATCCATACGTCTAATCCCCCTTTAAAGCAATTCATAAGACATTCCGAGAGCCGGTTCGATGTGATGTTGCAGCAGGGATTACTCAGCCCTGATCCCATGTTTTGAAACTAGTTCTGCAACGGATGGCCCTAATTGTGGGTGAGATTGGGTGTGAACGGTTTTAGTACAGAGCCCACGAAAAGCCGAATCCGTGTCCCTGCAAAGCAGGAACATTGCCAAATTCAGCATGAAGAGCAGTGTTATGTAACTCGGTGAAACTGCACACAATTCTGTTGCATTGGTCCGATTTATTTATATCCCGCTCTTCTGCACTCAAACTCTTAAGTGGCTTGCAAACAAAATACCCGTACAAGAACTGCAAAAAGCACACACGGTCCCAAAATAGGTGCATCAAAACTTCAAGCAGCAATTAAGAACCAGACACACATCAAGGCTAAAACTTGAGGCACTAGCAGAAAAATCAAATATTAAAAGTCTGTTAAAAAAAAAAAAAAATCAGAGATGATTCCAGTCTAGGCCAAAAGATAATACTAATTTAGCTGCTCTTAAGAGATGGTTTCGTAAGGATTGCAACAATATAAAGCCAGGATGAGCAACTTGTAGGCTGCTGGAGGGCCCACAATTCCCATCAGCTTTAGCTAGCATGGCCAATGGTCAGGGATGGTGGGACTTGTAGTCCATCAACGCACGGAGACCCGAATTTGGGAAAGGCTGCCCTGAAGATAAAATGGCAACTTTGGTTTTATGTACTGAAAAAGTAGCATAGGCTATTGGTTTGGTTTGCTGCTTTATCTGTGGATGTATTTCATGCGTCATCTGCTGCTTTTTATAATTCTGTTTGCTACCTGGGTGGGCATACCTTTTGGCCCTGGGGGGCCATGTGCAGTGCTGGAGGGTGATTTTGGCATGCGCACTCTTCCCTCACTAACTCAGTGCATGGGGGGAGTTTAAAGCCTCTTCTCCCCCCGCCTTCCCGGTGATCCTGAAATGACTATCTCTGCATCAAGATTGCTGGGTAAGGAGACTTTAACTTTACCCCCTTTCCAGCAATATTTGCATCAAGAGGAGCAGAGCGGTTAAAGCTACTCTATTCCCCACCCTCCATCTGATGAGCGATCAGCTGGGTAGCAAAGAGAAGTGGACGGGGCATCCTGGGTCTCTGGAGGCCACATGTTTTCCTATATGTGCATTAAATTCTTGTGCTGCTATTCGATTTTGGAGGAGGCCGAGTTCCTGCTGTTGTATTTTAACTGTGCTTTTTTCCTGGTCTAAATTACTTTTGTTGCACATTTAGCTTCTTTTTTTAAAAAAAAAAAGCAGGACACAAATCCTGTCTAATCCTATGCGGGATTAGACAGAAAAAGCTCTGATGCTTCCCAGCATTACTCAGCTAGCCATGCTGACTGGGGAATGCTGGGAGTTATAGGACTTTTTTTTCCTGTTCAAATATGCATAGGATTGCACCCTAAGTGTTATTGGTAAGTTCAAGCAAATGCTTCGGTGGGGTATTTTGTGGGATAATAGATCTCTCTTTGACCAACGGTGGGTTCAATAGTCAACAGTCGGTTATTGTGTCGTCTGTCGGGACTTTTTCACACCACAGTTGCTTATTCGGCTGAAATAACCAACACAAAACTACCAACGCTGTGCAGAGTTGATTATTTGAACAACCATTGGTTATTGTGTTGTGTGTCGGGCACTGTTGACTGTTTGGTGATTTCCGGCGACTACGGAGTCCCCTGGCAAGAGCGACCAAAATGGCGTCTGCCCTTATAGTCCAGCCAGTAGAACTCGCAATGACTTATGGGATACCAGCGAGAAGACTGGGGGGTGGGAGGCAGAGGGCAAGGGATGTGTCAATCGAACACAACGTTGACTATTAGTCATCTTGACACTGGCCTTGATCTACACCACGGTGGATTATAATCATGTCGTGTGGGGATACCTCCCTCGATAACCAACCGTGGAGTTGACTATGAACCCACCATTAACTATTGCGTTGTCCGAACGGAACCTCTTTCTCTCTCCAACCTGTATAACTTCAGCAGAGCCAACCCATTCTCAGCTCACCTGTTCAGAGAATGGCTTTCAGACGACGACATAATCCATCCAACGCTGTGTCTTTGCGTACGCTGAGTGTCAGCTGCGGCCACTGTGAACCCACCCACCCCCGGGGCACCTTAATATATCTTGCAACACTTTTCACCATTCAGGAATAAACGTGTAATGTGCTCGCTGGCGAAAATAATTCCCCCCCTTTATCTCCGCTTCGTTGCCTCCTCCCTCGGAAAGGCCTGCCAGCCACTCGTCACGCAGGCTGACGCGATTGCGCTCCTTTTGTACTTCTCTCGTAAGCCCGTTTGCAACGGACGGGCTTCCTCTTTTGATGCGAGATGGCAAGTGGGAAGATGTGTTGAGGGCGGGGTAAGAGGAGAAATGAGTCCATACGGGCCACCGTGTTTCCACCCACGATCCAAAGATGTGGGCTCGCAGGTTTGGGACGCAATCCTATGCCTGTGTAGACCGCAAAAAGTAAATCCCGCTCAGTTCACTTTCTAGCAAGGGTGTTTAGGGTTACAGCCTAAACCCCATCGAAACCGCTGGGATTTACAGGTCTTGACTTGAAAGTACCAGCTGATCTACAACACCGGCTTAGAATGAGATGGGAGTAGGGTTCTGGGCGGTACCATTTTGGTGTGCAAAGGAGGGGTTGTGTTCCTAAATGCTCCCCACCTGTACGTAGGGAGCAAGCACAAGGGAGACAAACATTTTGTATGATTTGTGGCGTGTGTGTGTGAGCATGCCGTGAATATTTAAAAATATGTTATTTATTTATTTATTTGTGGCATTTGTATAGGACTTCCCCCCACTCTTCAGCCTGAAGTAGAACAGGCCAATATTTTATCACTTAGGGTACAATCCTATGTATGTTTAGATGGGGGGGGGGGAGTCCTACAACTCCCAGCTTGACTGGGGCATGCTGGGAGTTGTAGGAGTTTTTTCCTGTCTAACCATGCATAGGATTGCACCCTTAAAGTATTAAAAAAACAACCAGCAATCTGTCCCCTCCCCAAATATCTACGTTTTGTTAGGCAGATAGGTGGCCCTATGCTACTCACCTCGAAGTATTGTGTCCAGTTCTGGGCCCCACACTTCAAGAAGGAGGTTCAGTCTCTATGAAGAGGGACTGAAACAACTGGGACTGTTTAGCCTGGAGAAGAGAAGATTGAGGGGAGACATGAGAGCACTCTTCAAATACTTGAAAGGTTGTCGCACAGAGGAGGGCCAGGATCACTTCTCGGTCATCCCAGAGTGCAGGACACGGAATAACGGGCTCAAGTTAAAGGAAGTAGAGAAAATAGAAGGCTGTGGTTGAAATAGCAAAAACACAATTGGGGTGCTCAGAACCCCAATTGTGTTTTTGTTCAAGTTCCAGGAAGCCAGATTCCAGCTGGCCATCAGGAAAAACTTTCTGACTGTTAGGGCAGTACGACAATGGAACCAGTGACCTAGGGAGGTGGTGGGCTCTCCCGCACTAGAGGCCTTCAAGAGGCAGCTGGACAACCATGCTTTAGGGTGGATTCCTGCACTGAGTAGGGGGTTGGACTCGGTGGCCTTATAGGCCCTTTCCAACTCTACTATTCTATGATTCTATGAAGGATGCAGACAAGCTGGAGCGTGTTCAGGGGAGGGCAACCAGGATGATCAGGGGTCTGGAAACAAAGCCCTATGAGGAGAGACTGAAAGAACTGGGCATGTTTAGCCTGGAGAAGAGAAGACTGAGGGGAGACAGGATAGCACTCTTCAAATACTTGTAAGGCTGTGTTCTTCCCTCCCCCAGTGCTCTCAACCCCCCCCCCCTCAGGAAAGTTGTTCCCTTCTGCCTTCCTTTATTTACCACTTTCTCGACTCTGAAACCTGGGAGCTATCTGAAGAAGCACCTCTCCCTCTGCCAGGCTGCCCACGCTCTTAGATCTGGTGTCAGGTGGGGAGGCTTGGCTTGACATACCACCAGGAGGGAAAGTACCTAGGTGGCTGCACAAAATAGGGCCTTCTCCATGGTGGCACCCTGGCTTTGGAATGCCCTCCCCCGAGAGGTACAGCTTGCACCAACTTGATTGACATCTTGTCTCTGGGCTAAACCCCATTCATTGTAAGCCTACGCAGCAGGGCCTTGCTATTTACTGTTTTACTCTGTACAGCACCATGTACATTGATGGTGCTATATAAATAAATAAATAAATAATAATAATAATAATAACATTTACCTGGGCATTTTTGTAGGCTTAGTTGCTACTACAGTCAGACATGCTGCTGATTGTTCTGTTATGTGTTTATTGATGTTTTGACGTCGTCGTTACCTGACCTGGTTTTTGTGTTGTTGTTGTTTTAATGTAGGGTGGGATATATATAAATTGAATGGATATTTATTTTATTTTATTTATTTTTTATTTAAGGATTTTTATGCCGCCATTCAGCCAAAAAAGGCTCTCACGGCGGCTTACAAAAGTATTTCTTGACAGTCCCTGCCCACAGGCTTACAATTTAAAAGACATGACACAAAAGGAAAGGGGATTGGGAGGGAGGAGGAGGAGGGGGGAAAGGAAAGCAAATTCAGGCACTACAATCTTAGTTGCAAAGTTCAGCAGTTACAGTTGACAGCAGGAGGGAGGGGGCTCTCAGCTGGAGCTGGACCCAGGCACGGTGGAGAGGTGCCAGGCTGCTGCTTCCTCCCTCACTGGTGGCCTCTGCAGAGACAGTTGGTAGCAGGAGGGAGGGGGCTCTCAGCTGGAGCTGGACCCAGGCATGATGGAGAGGTGCCTGGCTGCTGCTTCCTCCCTCACTGGTGGCCTCTGCAGAGACAGTTGGTAGCAGGAGGGAGGGGGCTCTCAGCTGGAGCTGGACCCAGGCACGGTGGAGAGGTGCCTGGCTGCTGCTGATATAGCCTGGTGGCATTGCTTTAGGAGCAAGTAACGTCGCCTTGGTTTTGCTCTGCAGATTACAAAGCCCTGAAGGCCTTGCTGAGAGCCCTGGCGGATCTTCAAGATGAGCTGCTGCATCAGTACTCGGGCACGAGACACCTGGTCGATGGACAGCAAGCGAAAGAGGAGAGGTACATGCGAAACGCTGGCCGGTTTGAGAACTCCTCTAAGCTCGGCCAGTTCCGCTTCTGTTTAAAAATGTCCTCCTCGCCTTGGATTGGGGCACCTTTCCAATGAGGGCAGGCGAAAAAGTTGGGAGCATTTTAGTTTTCAGTAGCCGTCCCAAAGTTTGGAGGCCTTCTAGATCTTTGGGATCTCAGCCCCAGCCAGCATGGCCAATGGGTAGGAATCCCAGGAGTTTATTATTATTATTATTTAGACAAAGCTTGTCTAAAAAGATGTGCGTTCAGGAGGCATTTGAAAGATGTAACCATCTGTCAGGGATGCTTTAGGGTGGATTCCTGCACTGAGCAGGGGGTTGGACTCGATGGCCTTGTAGGCCCCTTCCAACTCTGCTCTTCTATGATTCTATATTTTCCGCCTCCTGAACCACACGAGGGCAGCCCCACATATAACGCATTGCAGTAATCCATACGAGAGGTTATCAGAGCATGGATTAGGGGTGGGGAGGTAATTCTCCCTTGGGCTGCCTGAAATTGCCCACCTTTGACTTAGATGAGCAGATCCAGCCAGAGACTTTCTCTTATGTCATGTCTGGGCCGCCCCATTTGTTGGGGGAAGCAGGCTGCTTTCCCCCCCCCCCCCCCCGGCGCTGAAAGCCTCACGATTTTGATCTTATTCTCAGCGGTGAAGAGATCCCAAGTAGCCATGATGACGGCACCGACGAGGAGGAAGGCGGCAAGGCGAGGAAGAGGCCGCCGCCACGGCCGCCCAAGCGGAAGCTTGAGATGGAGGACTACCCGGCGTTCGCGGCCAAGCGGTTTGCCGATTTCCGGGCCTATCGGAACAGCACGTTGCAGAACTGGCACGACAAGACCAAGTTGGCCTCCGGCAAAGCGGGGAAGGCAAGAGCGGCTCTTTACAGGGTTGGGGAAGGCGCAGGCCAGAGTCCGCGGCGTACCTTGGCAGGCGGCCGATATCGGTGCGTAAGCGGCATCGAAAGGCAGCAAGCGCGCGTAAATCTGCTTGCAGGTTTACACAGGTCACGGAATCGAGTTTTCCTAGTCCAGAATTTTGGATATTTTCACAGGGCGGTGTAAAACGCAGCCCTGGCCAATCGGTGCCCGTTCGCCCAGATGGTTTTGTTTTGTTCATGCAGAGAGGCAACAGTAACTCTCTCTGCCTCACTGTGCCTGTTAGGATTGCCACAGTGAGGACCGCAAGGCACCCCCTGGGAACTGCCTTGTTTTGTCTTCTGTACTCTGCACCCAGCACGCTGTCGGTGCTAATTAAAAACTTGAGGAGGAGGAGGAGGAACGAGACGAGCTAATAGAAATAATTAATACCGAGACAGGGCGGGGGATGGCAGATGCCTTGCCATAACATTGGATTAAGGAATTTTAAAAATAGCATGGAAGTCTTGGCCGAGGAAGTGAAATGCGCGCTCACCTCACCCGCCTGCTCGGAAGGCGAGAACGCCGTCTGCGGATGGAGGGAAATGGGGGGACGACAAATGCAGGGCACGCATGCAGAACGGCAATCGGAGGGGAACTCCAGCACAGGTGAGGCTTTCGCTCCCACGGTTGGGGCTCTGCCAAGCCTATCCTGACGATAAAACCCCGCAGCAGACGTTAAAATAAAGACCGAAGGCTGGTTGGTCTGCGGGGGGGCCACCACCTGCAGGACGCTGGTGCGGTTCTCGCTCCCGGCCGCGGCTCACTCATACGAATTCTGGCTCCGGCAGGAGTAGCTTCCCTGCAGGAGTGACGTCATGTCAGAAGAGCAAAATCTCTGCTGCAGAGAGCAGAGCTGCAGCGCTGGAACCCGGAGGGAGTTTGCTGCTGTGATCTTGAACAGCAGTATCGTCTCCTTTCGCTTTTCCCAACCGTGCCCCTTCCAGATGGGGGATTCTGGGAGTTGTAGTCAACACATCTGGAAGGCACCAGGTTGCGGTAGGCTGGTCTAGGCTTGACAGTGGGGTTCCCATCACTTCCCACCTGATCCTTTTTTAACTGGAGGTGCCGGGATCTGAACCTGGGACCTTCCGCGTGCAAAGCGGCTTCTCTACCGCTGAGCCATCATCCGAACCAACTGCCCTGTATTGCTTCCACTGCCGCTGTTTTACATTTCGCCGCCCCTTGAACGACTGCCAAGAGAGGTTTGTGCAGCCAGCGTTAAGACGTCAACCCTGGCGGTGCGCGAGGTGTGCTTGCGTCCGCCCTTGGCAGTTGTGTCGTTGCAACAAGTCTATTAAGCAAAGCTTGCTTCTCTCTGCTTGCCTTTGGGACCGTGTTTTTATATCACTAGTTATGTAAATAAAAAACCGTGCCGCACCGAAATCCCACCGAAATCCCTAAGTAAAACCTCTCGCGTAGGAAACGCTTTCTGCTTTTCCGCTGACACAGAAAGATAGAGTGGGTGGGGGGAGACACGGATGTTTGTGCTTTGAGCTGCAGCTTCCCCCCCCCCCCCCGCTCTCTGACACTGCTTAATGTTCTTGCAGGGTTTCGGCGCCTTTGAGCGTTCAATCCTGACTCAGATTGATCATATTCTGATGGACAAAGAGCGATTACTCCGCCGGACGCGGACCAAGCGGTCGGCGTACAAGGTGCTAGGGAAGGTGCAGCGAGCGGCCGAGACACTTTCAGAAGTTTTGCCGGGACAGACGGTAAGAGGGGGTTCACGGCCGGGGGATGGGGAGGGACACAAATTGCCTGTTGGTTTTAACTGGGGGCAGAGCCTTGTGTGGCACAGAGCGGTAAAGCAGCAGTTTCTGCAGCCGAAACTTTCCCCACGGCCTGAGTTCGATCCCAGCGGAAGCTGGTTTCAGGCAGCCGGCTCGGGTCGACTCAGCCTTCCATCCTCCCGAGGTCGGTAAAATGAGTACCCAGCTAGCTGGGGAAAGGTAATCACGGCCGGGGAAGGCAACGGCAAACCACCCGTCTGGGCAGGTACATATGGGAGGAGGCAATCCTTTAAATAACTCGGCCCCAAGCCGTTTAGGGCTTTGGATCTGTTAGAGTAGCAGTTTCTGGGGAACATGAGCGGGAGGGTGCTGTTGCACCCATGTTCTACTTGTGGGCTTCCCATGGGCAGCTGTTTGAACAGAATGTTGGAACTGATGGACCCCCGGTCTGATCCAGCAGGGCTCTTCTTACATTTCTTAATTGGTGGGCCAAATGGCTCCAGGAACAGGAGGAGGTCGGAGGGGTCCCACGGCTGCCAGTTGCTGACCCTTCGAGACTAAATCCTTAAGACACATTGAGTATATTTTAAGAAGAAAAGCAGGGCATGGATTTTAAAAGAATAAGCAAATTAAAATGTGGTGTAGGCTATCTCGGCTTCTCAAGAGCTGTGCGGTCATGGAAGAGAGCCTTTGAGCGTCGGCGCGAGTCCACATTAACGTGCTCTCTCTTTCTTGACTTCCAAGGAGGCCCTACCGCCAGCGCCGTCCAACGCGCACCTTAAAGACCTGGACGAGGAGATCTTTGACGACGACGATTTTTACCATCAGGTGGGACCGCGTTGTGATTCCGGAGCGCTGGGATTAAGCCGTCTAAGCAAGAGCTTGCCCAGGCTCGCTCCACCCGAACATCTCAGGGCTCTGTGGGCACTCCGAGGTGCGCACGGAGACAGCAGCAATGGCATTCAATGCTTCCGCCTCTCTCGCAGGTGGAGAGTCTAGTATATGGATCATCTGCGCGGCTATAGGAGCGTAAGAGGCTGGCTATTGAAATGCCGTTGGTGCTGCCGCCTCCATGACCAACCACTGGCAGCAGGGGGCTTCCCTGCCCCCTCCAGCCCCCTGAAAATGTAATAAGGAGAATCAGGACACCTTGCTGAATGGGGTGGGCTGTGATGTGGGGGGGGATCCCCCCAAATTGGGAAGGCGGAACCTTCTGCGAAAGGAGCCCTTCCTCTTATGGAAGGCTCCTTCCTCTTGCAGAAGGCAGATCCTGGACCCAACCATAAATGCTCAAGGCAGGCTTCGAAAAAACCCACCCACCCACCCACACAGAAAGCTTAGAAAGCATGAACATCCAAGGGTCCCTGGCTTAACACAAGCAGGAATTCTCTGCGTCCTTCCTTCAGCTTTGGGCTCCATACTAACCAGTTGATGAGCCCCGTGTGACTTGTAAATGTAACTTTCCTTTGCATTCTGGCATCGTGGTAATAAGAGATAGCAGGCTCTTGTCCGGTATAGCAGATCTCTCTTCTTTTTTGAGGGGGTGGAAAGAAATGCTAACATGTTACAGGAAGCCAGATTCCAGCTGGACATCAGGAAAAACTTCCTGACTGTTAGAGCAGTACGACAATGGAATCAGTTACCTAGGGAGGTTGTGGGCTCTCCCACACTCGAGGCCTTCAAGAGGCAGCTGGACAAGCATCTGTCGGGGATGCTTTAGGGTGGATTCCTGCATTGAGCAGGGGGTTGGACTCGATGGCCTTATAGGCCCCTTCCAACTCTACTATTCTATGATTCTAAGATCAATATATCAATATACTAGCTGATGTACCTGGTGTTACCCTGGTCCCTGAATAACGTGAATATGTGACAGCTAACAATGATCTCTGTAGTCCACTCCACTCCCCAACTGAGAGCATTTTGAAATGAAAAGGAGCAACTGACAATTCAGCTGGAATTCAGAGCATTGTTGGGTAGGCCTGATTGTGACCTCAGAGATTCATACATGTCAGTACTTTAAAGGGATATACCACTTTTTCCTCTGCAGTTTACCAACATGAAGTAAAAATTACAGCAATAGATGATTTCTGATTTTGGCTGGCTTGTGGACAGCAGGAAAAACTTCCTGACTGTTAGAGCAGTGCGACAATGGAACCAGTTCCCTAGGGAGGTTGTGGGCTCTCCCACCCTAGAGGCCTTCAAGAGGCAGCTGGACAACCATCTGTCAGGGATGCTTTAGGGTGGATTCCTGCATTGAGCAGGGGGTTGGACTCGATGGCCTTGTAGGCCCCTTCCAACTCTGCTATTCTATGATTCTATGTCATTGATTGACTGGTTGGCGAGGAGCAGAAATCAGTGAGGGTTGTGGGACCGAATCCAGCACACTCTCTTTCCTACTTGTCCTCCCCCACTTCTCTTCCAAATGGCCGCTCGATGGCATTTCAGCTGGGGCGAGGCGGGTGAGCATCCAAGGCGAACACACAAAAAGGGACAAAAGTCTCGGGATGCTGTAGACGAATTTAGAACACGCACACGGCAGCCCGTTTGCGTGTAGTCCAAGATGGATTGAGCCGACAGGGTTTGCGTCCTGTTATTGAAATCTCTTTAACGTGCGGCGCACCAGACACAATGCAGCACGTAATTAAGTGTGCCTAAGCTGTATTGATTTAATTTGGCTATTCTCGGGACGTGTGCTCGATTGCACCAGTTCTCTTTCGGGGCCCCGATCCCTCTCTAAATTCACCGTGCAACTGTCCCGCAGGGCGGGTCTTCGTTGCTTCTCCTTTTGCAGATGTGGAAGCGAGAGAAATAGGGTTTGCCCAAATGTAACATATCCCAACGGCTGCGCTCCTTTCAAAGTCTACAATTTGTTCAGGCTTTTAAAAACAACAACACCTTGCGGACTAGAGACTTGGCTGACATTTACTACTAAAAGCTAAGGTTCTCAGGAAGGCAAGCTTTCGCTCTAGATTTCTGCATGCAGGAACCAGGCGGAATAATATACATACGTAACATACCTGGTTTTGTCTCCCATTGGCGTAAACCGGAGGTGAGACCCCACTCTGTTGGGGCTTCCAGTTTGTAGCATCCGCTCGCTCTGGGCTCAGGGAGTCTTCAGCACTTTGATGCAGCTTTTATTTTTATTTATTTATTTATTTATTTATTAATTTAAGGATTTTTATGCCGCCATTCAGCCAAAAAAGGCTCTCACGGCAGCTTACAAAAGTATTTCTTGACAGTCCCTGCCCACAGGCTTGCAATCTAAAAGACATGACACAAAAGGAAAGGGGATTGGGAGGGAGGAGGAGGAGGGGGGAAAGGAAAGCAAACTCAGGCACTACAATCTTAGTTGGAAAGTTCAGCAGTTACAGGTGACAGCAGGAGGGAGGGAGCTCTGAGCTGGAGCTGGACCCAGGCACGGTGGAGAGGTGCCTGGCTGCTGCTTCCTCCCTCGCTGGTGGCCTCTGCAGAGACAGTTGGTAGCAGGAGGGAGGGGGCTCTCAGCTGGAGCTGGACCCAGGCACGGTGGAGAGGTGCCTGGCTGCTGCTTCCTCCCTCACTGGTGGCCTCTGCAGAGACAGTTGGTGGCAGGAGGGAGGGGGCTCTCAGCTGGAGCTGGACCAGGCACGGTGGAGAGGGACCTGGCTGCTGCTTCCTCCCTCACTGGAAGGGTGCATCAAATTGAAGGGTCTGTGTGAGCTAGAATGCACGAAGAATGTACTCCGGGTTCGGAGCTCTTGCGCCCAGGAGGGCAACCTGTGCTAATACAACTCTGAAACAGAAGCGATTGACCTTGGGGGAGGGGAACAAATGAAGGTGCCGGGGAGGGGGTGTTGAGTTTGGAAACCCTAGAAATCAGTGAGTGATACCGTATTTCTTCGATTGTAAGACGCCATCGATTCTAAGGCGCACACTAATTTCAGTACCACCAACAGAAAAAAAAAGCTTTGATTCTAAGAAAAAATAATTTTCTTAGAATATCTTTTATGAGTAGAATTTCTTAGAAATTTCTTAGAAATATCTTAGAAAGAGCTGGGTTTTGGTGCCACTGGGCTGGGAGGGGCTTAGGGGGAAGCAAAAAACCAGGCGCTTACCCTCCCAGCTCCTCTTCGCTCGCACGGCTCACGGCTGCTGCAGGAGCTTCCTCTTTTGGAGGCCTGCCTGTACGAGGAGGAGAGAGACGACTGGAGCTGCCGCGTGAGAGCAGCTTCGGCGGAGCAGCACTTCTGTGGCCTCTGGCCACAGGTTTTTCGGGCCACTTTGGCCCAGCATCCGCGGGCGTGAGGAGTATTAGCAGTTTGTCCTGCCTTCCAGCAAACCAGGGGGCTGGGACTACTTCCAGGCTCCACTCAGGACGCGCGCTTCCTGGCCACCGGAGCCAGGTGGGTACAACCCAGCTGGGCGTCTTCCCAGGGCAGCGGCTGGGGGGGGGCACCCGGTGCTTGGGGGGGTGAGCCTCCTGACTCTTGGAGCCACGTGTCTTCCGGTTGCGGCTGACGAGGGCCACCTGGCGCTACGTGGGGCGCGCTGCAGGCCCCAATCAGGCTGCAAAGCGATCTCAAAAAACCCTGCTTGCTCAGCTTTCTAAAAGCAATAAAGCCAGAGAGAGAAAGTTGGAATGGATGTTTCAGACCCTTTTTTAATAGGATAGAGTCTTTTTGCATCTACCACATTGCTTCGATTCTAAGACGCCATCGATTCTAAGACGCACTCCATTTTTAGAGATGTTTATTTGGGGGGGAAAGTGCGTCTTAGAATCGAAGAAATACGGTAGATAGATAGATAGATAGATAGAATTTGCTGCTTCTATCTAGCCTTGCACTGTGTCTCGTCTTAGTCATCCCCTCCCCAGTTAATTGGGGCTCCGGGGTTATTCTAAATTAAAACTTAAACTAACAGAGGTCTCGGAAGGTAGAGGAACCCCCTGAGCTTGAACAAATGGAGCTGCCAGGGAGTTGCCATGTGCTCGGCTGTTTCGCGTGCGCAGGCACGCACGGGTTTGCGGGGCGGGGGAAGGCGGCTGTGCACTTTCGACAGCCAGGGCGGCTCCTCCTCCTTTTTAAAAATGGCCTTTGGGGAACGGCTCGCTCTTGCCCGCCGGGCGTCTGCCGTTCACCTCCACCTGGGGGGGGGGGGAGCGGGATCCAGGTGTCAACATCTGGCAGCTCAACATGCGGCGGGCTGGACTCCTCGATCGCCCGCCGTCTCTAAATATGGTGCTTGTGAGTGTGGCGGCTTCAGTCACTTACCCGAATTTGGCAGCAGGCCGCGACAGCTTCTCCCCACCTCGTACATCACGCGCAGACATCTGCTCAGCTGACAGCAGATGCACCGTTGTCTTTTTTCCTTCCTCCCCCCCCCCCCGTTCTTCCTGTTTTCACCTCCACCTTCTCTCCCCCCCCCCCACTTCTCTCTTGCCTCCTCCCCCCTCCCCTTCCCCAATGCGCTTCTTGGGAGAGATGATCTGTAAAGATTACCACTTCATTGTGTCCAAGTAATTGAGGAGATGCCGGGCCCTCCTGACAGGCGCCGGCGAATACCTGTTCCGCTGACCTGGTTAATTTTCTTCCGTTGCGCGGGATTTGGCAGGGCGATTGGAGCTGAAGTCTTATTTGGCGATAAGGGCCAAGCGCCTGTGTGTTTCCTGTCACCTCCCAATTAAATTGGCTTCATAAAGGGCATTCCTTTTATTTGCCGGCCTAGCGAGCGGGGGAGCCGCTTTCGCAGGGGTGCTGGGGAAGGGCGCGTCGGCCTGTGACGGCGCACTCGAATGCCTGGTTGCCTGCTTCTTCAAATACTTCAAAGGTTGTCACACAGAGGAGGGCCAGGATGTCTTCTCGATCCTCCCAGAGTGCAGGACACGGAATAACGGGCTCAAGTTAAAGGGAGCCAGATTCCGGCTGGACATCAGGAAAAACTTCCTGACTGTTAGAGCAGTACGACAAAGGAATCAGTTGCCTGGTGAGGTTGTGGCCTCTCCCACACTAGAGGCAGCTGGACAGCCATCTGTCAGGGATGCTTTAGGGTGGATTCCTGCATTGAGCAGGGGGTTGGACTCGATGGCCTTGTAGGCCCTTTCCAACTCTGCTATTCTATGATTCTATGATTCTTGCTATTGTGCTCTCCCTTTGCTCCCTTTCGAGGCATGCCCAGCAAGGCTTTTAAAAAGCTGCTTCCAAGCGCGCACCCTGGTCCGATGCACACGCGCAGGGCTTGTTCGGTCATGCGCCAAGGCGTGTGTGTCGGACCAGCGTGCGCGCCTGGAAGCAGCTTTTTAAAAGCCTAGCTTGGGCAAGCTTTGAATTGCTCCCCACGCCACCCACGCCGAAAGACAACCACCACCTCTTGAGCTGGGCTTGTTAGAAGCTGCTTGACTGAACTCCCAGAAGCCTCCTCTCTGAGGAGGACTGGCTGGCAGAATCATAGAGTTCTAGAGCTAGAAAGGTCGGAGGTCAAAGGGGTGGGGCCAGAACTACCCCCCAATAAATAATAATAATTATGCCAGCCTGTTTTAGCCTCAAGCTCTTACTGCCAGTATCTAAAGGCTTAAGAGAGGAAGAGGGCTTCAGCTATTGTGTAGTATAGAAATGTAATTAATTAATTAATCTTTTTTGGGGGGTGAAAACAATTGGTGGGGCTCTCTTGGAACCTTGCGGGGGGGAGATTTTGCCCCCAGGGCTGACCTTCCCCATCCCTGTAAAACAGCCACTGGAGTGTCCGTATAGGTAAGCTAAATAGGAAGCGGGTTTGCAGCTAAAAGAACGAGGAAAAGAAAAACAAACGTCAGTTCCTGGAGACAAAGTTGTCAGCAAGCGCCAGAGGGGAGATGTGGGGGTAGGTGGGTTTCAGCGCTGTGGGCCTGAGCAGAAAGGAGTCCCGAGGTCTCCTGTGCTCTGTCCTGCCCTCTCTCTCCCTTTCATGGGGAGGTGGAATAAACCAGGCGGCATCCAGGTGTGTTGGACTGCAACTCCCATCGTCCCCCAGCCAAACGTGGCCATTTGTTCCACGGCTTAACAAGCCAACTGACAACCTTGGATTGCTTCGTCGGCTTGTTTAACGAACACGGGGTGCTTCCAGGTGGATGGTACCCAGCGCTACCCGTCGGGGGGTTCGGCGGAGCGGTTTCCTCCGAAATGGATTTTCCGCAGCAAGGAAAAAAGAGACGCAGCAGCTGGAAAGCGAAGGCGCGATAAAAGCCTCGTCCAGAAGCACCCTGGAGTTTGTTTTAAACCACGATTCCCAGTTTGCATGTACCGACAAGCCAGGAATCTGTTGCCGTGAAAACGCTTTTCCAGAGTTCTACTGCAGAAGTGCCAAACTTTAGGCTCAGGGGTCAGATTTAGCCCTCTGGGGTTCCTAGATTTATTTTGTTTTATTACATTTCTATACCTCCCCATAGCTGAAGCTTCCTGGGCGATTTACATAAGATCAGAACAATTAAAAACCTGTACAAAATTTAAAACCATGAAAACATAACAATATACACAAGAACATACGTCTAAAAAAAGAACGATAAAAAACTGTAAGCTGTCAGCTCAACCTAAAAAGAGATCTGGGATTGGTTAAGTTCATCACATATGGCTAAATGCCTGCCAAAAGAGATAAGTCTTGACCTGGCTCCAAAAAGGTAGCAATGTTGGCACCAGGCAGGCCTTGTTGGGGAGATCATTCCATAATTGGGGGGCCACCACTGAGAAGGCTCTCTGCCTTGTTGCTGTCTTCTGAGCCCCCCTCGGCGTAGGCACCTGTAGGAGGACTTAGGTGTTGAGCGTAGTGTACGGGTAGGTTCATGTCAGGAGAGGCGTCCCCCTTTCCCCTAATCACCAATCATTTCATAGCTTCCCGGCTTTTCCCCCCATTCTAAAAGGCTGAAACACTTCTCTTAAGGGTTACATACCAGCAGTAAAAGCTTTAGGTTAAATATGCTGGGGTGGGTGGGGCATTGGCCACACCCCTTTTGCCTCTGACCCCGCCCACCACTGGACTGCCCCCTCCCCTTCTCTGAAATGTAGCCTTAAAGAGATTAAACACCCCCACTCTACTGGAAAATCTTTATCCGCCTCCCAGATGACCAATGGTAGATGGAGGACGTTGAATAACGTAGACCTAGTTCTGACTCATCAAAGCAATTTTTGCGTTCTTAATTTCTCAAGCACCTGAATTTCTTTCCAGTGCTGACTTACAGGCACGTGGCGAGTATAAAATGACGTTTCGATGCAGCGGACGCAATGCGTGCGTGTGTTTGCGTGTGAGTACGGCACTTCTGACAATACCATAGAGAGGAATAATGACGAAATCCAGCCAACGATTACAAGTCAATAATGGTGAAAAATGGAGAGGAAGCCGGCTTCCCCCCCCCCCTTTTCCCCCTGACAAGCCGGTTTACCTTAATTAAACTGGTGAGCGATTAATATGGACAGTTGATCTTGTGGCTCTCATTAGACGCATTTAGATTTTTTTTGCGGAAATGGGAGATGCCTCCAGCCATCCCATAGGTTAATGGCAATACAATAATCTTATCACAGGCATGTGTCTCCGGAATGGCTGAGTAGATGGTTAATCGCACGTTTTAAAGCTTTGGTTTGCGGGCTTCTCTTAATGGGCTACTCGGAGGGACGGCACCTTGGCGTCGCTTTCCGCCGTTAACGAGAGGGTTTGAGGCTCATCAGCGGATGCCGTTTCTTGTGGGGGTTGTTGTTGAGCCGGAAGTAGATGAGATCCAAATTAAACCTTTGGCAGCTGTACGTCCGTGCATTACAAGGCTAGAATTTAGGACAACAGTAGATCCCTGCTGGTTTGGATCTATGCGTCACCTTGTGCAGTCTGCTGCTTACTTACTTTTGGTTTAACACAAGTAGGAAGTCTCTGCGTCCCTCCTTCAGCTTTGGGCCCCATACTAACCAGCATTTGCCAGTTGATGAGCCCAGTGTGACTTGTAAATGTAACTTTCCTTTGCATTCTGGCATCGTGGTAATAATAGATAGCAGGCTCTTGTCCGGTATAGCAGATATCTCTTCTTTTTTGAGGGGGTGGAAAGAAATGCTAACATGTTACAGGAAGCCAGATTCCAGCTGGACATCAGGAAAAACTTCCTGACTGTTAGAGCAGTACGACAATGGAATCAGTTACCTAGGGAGGTTGTGGGCTCTCCCACACTAGAGGCCTTCAAGAGGCAGCTGGACAAGCATCTGTCGGGGATGCTTTAGGGTGGATTCCTTCATTGAGCAGGGGGGTTGGACTCGATGGCCTTATAGGCCCCTTCCAACTCTACTATTCTATGATTCTAAGATCAATATATCAATATACTAGCTGATGTACCTGGTGTTACCCTGGTCCCTGAATAACGTGAATATGTGAAAGCTAACAATGATCTCTGTAGTCCACCCCACTCCCCAACTGAGAGCATTTTGAAATGAAAAGGAGCAACTGACAATTCAGCTGGAATTCAGAGCATTGTTGGGTAGGCCTGATTGTGACCTCAGAGATTCATACATGTCTTTACTTTAAAGGGATATAACACTTTTTCCTCTGCAGTTTACCAACATGAAGTAAAAATTACAGCAATAGATGATTTCTGATTTTGGCTGGCTTGTGGACATCAGGAAAAACTTCCTGACTGTTAGAGCAGTACAGCAATGGAACCAGTTCCCTAGGGAGGTTGTGGGCTCTCCCACCCTAGAGGCCTTCAAGAGTTCAGTTCTGCCTTTCCTCTAAGGAGTCCAAAGTATGCTCACGACAACCTTGTGAGGGAGGCTAGTTGAGAGTCAGTGCCTCTCAGCCTAACCTGCTCCTACCCTGTGCTGCCTCCAGTATCCGAGGCAGTACGCCTATTTGCACCAGTTGCTGGGGAACATGGGTGGGAGGGTGCTGTTGCAACGTGTGGGTCCCTGATTGACAGCTGGGTTGGCCACTGTGTGAGCGGAGGGCTGGACTAGATGGACCCTCGGTCTGATCCAGCAGGGCTCTTCTTAAGTTCTTATGACTGGCCTGAAGTCATCTGGTGAGTTTCACAGCCGAATGGGGACTAGAACCCAAATCTCCTGAGTCCCAGTCCGACGCTCGGACTGCTACACCACGTTGACTTCTGTGGGGGATTTCAAGACAGAGTCTCTTAAGTTACAGCGTGGCAACCCGAGAGACAAAGAGTTTTTCTTTTGGCTCCTCCTTTGCGTGCCAGCTTTCCAGGTGCAAGGATATCTTTTGAATCCTCCATGGAGCAGGAGTAACCATAAAGAAATTAAATGTGCAGCTCCCCCGTCAGCACAGTTTGAAGTGGCTGCGTTCATGAAGGACTGCGTCACCTGCTTTGAAAAGATAAGATTCTCTCTGTTCGTGACTGGCTTCTGGCGTAGAAACAGATCTGCTTTCCGAATAAATAGCTGCAGATGGCTCATGTAATTGAGCCAAGCTGCATGCTTCGGAGAAAGGCCCACGAAACAACACAAAATTGGGTGGGATAGCTAATACCCTGGGAGACAGAAACAAACTTCAAAGTGATCTTGATAGGCTGGAGTGCTGGGCTGAAAACAACAGAATGAAATTTAATAGGGATAAATGCCAAGCTCTACATTTAGGAAATAGAAACCAAAGGCACAGTTACAAGACGGGGGGATACTTGGCTCAGCAATACTACAAACAAGAAGGATCTTGGAATTGTTGTAGATTGCAAGCTGAATATGAGCCAACAGTGTGATATGGCTGCAAGAAAGGCAAATGCTATTTTGGGATGCATTAATAGAAGTATAGCTTCCAAATCACGTGAGGTACTGGTTCCTCTCTATTCGGCCCTGGTTAGGCCTCATCTAGAGTATTGCATCCAGTTCTGGGCTCCACACTTCAAGAAGGAAGCAGACAAGCTGGAGCGTGTTCAGAGGAGGGCAACTAGGATGATCAGGGGTCTGGAAACAAAGCCCTATGAAGAGAGACTGAAAGAACTGGGCATGTTTAGCCTGGAGAAGAGAAGATGGAGGGGAGACATGAGAGCACTCTTCAAATACTTAAAAGGTTGTCACACAGAGGAGGGCCAAGATCTCTTCTCGATCCTCCCAGAGTGCAGGACACAGAATAACAGGCTCAAGATAAAGGAAGCCAGATTCCGTCTGGACATCAGGAAAAACTTCCTGACTGTTAGAGCAGTATGACAATGGAACCAGTTACCTAGGGAGGTTGTGGGCTCTCCCACACTAGAGGCCTTCAAGAGGCAGCTGGACAACCATCTGTCAGGGATGCTTTAGGGTGGATTCCTGCATTGAGCAGGGGGTTGGACTAGATGGCCTTGTAGGACCCTTCCAACTCTGCTATTCTATGATTCTATGATTAGGCACTTTCCTCAGTGGAAATCACACAGTGCCATTTTGATGGGGAAGAGATGTCCCCAACTATACTCTTTTATCCCGATTCCTCTGTTACCACCGTTCCCTGCAACGCTTTTCCTCTGTCTTGCTTTTTGCACATCGGGGCTGATCATCTGATTTACTTGCGCTTCCTACTTAATAATTAGACACTAGGAGACGCCATCTGTCACTCCTAATGGAATACGTGGGGGTCTGACTAGAGTTTTTCTGTTTTGGCTAATAAATTCAACTTGGGGTGTCTGAGCGCAATGAAATATTACAGCTTTAGGAATGGACAGGGAGGTTGGGGGAATTTTTAAAAGCCCTGTGCTGGAATAATAATATTAATAAAAGACTGCTACTTCCTTCAGTAAATTAGTTTATCATTCATCCTGTATTCGTGGCCCTCGCTTGACTCTGCAATGTGATGCTGGTTGCGTGTGCGTGTGTATGTATGTGCATGCAGGGTTTGCTGCTGGCTGTGAAACCATGAACCGGAAAGCAGAAGAAAACTAATCAAACCTTTAAATGACCATAGGCATGTTTTGCTCAGTGGGTCGCACCCACCCATCCACCCACCGCCAGCTAAGTTTGCTTTTATTTTAATCTTTGCATGTCTTTCATAACTTTGCTTTTTGTTGTAAAAAAAACCCCACACACACAACGGAAAAAACCACACGCCGCAAAACAGGAAACAGGGCCTTTTAATTTCCTTATCTTACTTTGTCCGTCTTTGGAAGCCTTTAAATCATAGAATCATAGAATCAAAAAATAGCAGAGTTGGAAGGGGCCTACAAGGCCATCGAGTCCAACCCCCTGCTCAATGCACATTACACCAGTTTTAAAATCTCTTCACTGGCTGCCATTTAGTTTCCAGGCGAAGTATAACATGTTGGTTATCCCCTTTAAAGCCCTACATGGTTTGGGACCAGGCTACCTGCGGGATCGCCTTCCCCCATACAACCCACCCCGCACACTCAGGTCCTCTGGGAAGAATCTACTTCAGTCTGCCAAAATTAGGCTGACAAGTATTACCCAGAGGACCTTCTCTTCTGCTGCTCCCAGACTGTGGAATGGCCTGCCGGAGGAGATTCATCAACTTAACCGTCTTTTAGCATTTAAGAAAGCTATGAAAACTGATCTCTTCCAGCAAGCCTATCCAGTGGAATTTTAGGATGCTTTTAGTATGTTTTTTTTAGGAAGTTTTAACGATGCATACCATGTTTTTAATCAATATTTTATGTATTTTATACTTACTGTTGTTCTCCGCCTCAATCAGGATGGAGATAAATATTAGTATTAGTATTAGTATTAGTATTATTAAATAAACAAATCATAAACGTCATGAAGGTTGTAGAACTTAAAAGGACGATCGTCTGCAGGTCTGCTCAGAAAGAAGCCCCATTAAGTTCAATGGGGTTTACTCCCAGGAAAATGTGTATATAGGATTGCAGCTTATTTTTTTATTAGGGGGGAGCTGTTTGGATGCAGGATTTCCCACCCAACCCCAGCGAGTGTGTGGGTAGCTCTGGAACTAAACAAGAGATCCCTCCGGCTGTTTGCCCGGAAGTAATAACTTGCCACTCTTTCTCCAGCGTGGAAGGAAGAGGTAAGCATATGCCCGAAGGCTTGAAACGGCTCCCTTCCCTTCTTGCTCCCGACGTCTGTGAACCGAGCGGCCCATTTTCAGCCGAGCTCTTGAGGGCAACTGTTTGCAGCACCACGTCACCGTTAACATCGGTTTACCGTGTTGGTCGTCTGCGTAAGGCTGGATTTGGATCTTGTATTTAGCTGCCAGGAGTGACGGTGATGAAGTGGGAGAGATAAACTGATAGATGGTGTGCCAGGAAGAGGCTGGCGAATCAATCTAGAGAAGCAGGCCGGCGGAGGGCTGGCTGGGAGTCGTCTCTCCGTTCGTCCCGGCTCACTCTCCGCGGCGAGAACAAAGCGACAGCTTCTCTGCCCCTTAATGACTCTCCGCGTAATTGCTTTAGCGACAGTAATTTTGGAGTTGGGGGGGACGGGGACGGATATCACAGGAGGCTTTTTAAATTGCCTTTTGGATTTTTTTGATGGGGTGAATAGAGAAGAGTTGGCGGGAAAGAAGGGTCCGTATCAGGTTTTTGAAATAAGTAAAAATCCGTAATGGTTCTTTAGCGGCCGGCTGGGTCATTCGGAACCTTTTAACAGGATCCACTCCCGCGTACGAGGCAGGAAGCCGGACTGCACCTTCTCCCTCGGCCCACCCAGTGTACCCATCCTGCCGGAATTTGTACGCCTAACATTTTGAAAGGTGCACGTGTGTAGTATCCGAGGCCGGTAGGTGCAGATTGAGCGGTTGGTTCCAGGGCAGAGAGAGAAACGGAAAAATCTGAGATATGGCAGCACAACCTGGGACTTCAAGAACGTTGTGTCTGTTGGAGGTAGGGCAGGGACCCGTCATTCCACATCGCACCCAGCGGGGAAGATCTGAATGTGAAGGCAGAGCTCAGCCTATAATATTTATTTATTTATTTATTTATTTATTAATTACATTTTTATACCGCCCAATAGCCGAAGCTCTCTGGGCGGTTCACAAAAATTAAAACCACAATAAAACAGCCAACAGGTTAAAAGCACAATTACAAAATACAGTATAAAAAGCACAACCAGGATAATTTATTTAAATAAATGCACAGGCCTTACAAACAACGTGCCCTATGAACCATTTATAACGTAGCACGGAAATTGCATTATTGTTTACACGTATGCAGAGGCCATGCTTTGCAATGTGCTTTTCTCATTGATTTTTCTTTCTTTAGTTCTGTTGTATCTTCCTTGTTTTATATGTGCATTGTTACAGCCCCTTGAAGGAGGACTAATAAAAAGCAAGAGGCCGAAAAGCGTGGGGCTTTTTCTCCACTCAATTTGTTTAAAGCATCCTGAGACTATTCTCTCTGTTCGCGTTCATCTTGGTTGCTCACCTGCCTCGCACCCGCAGCTCAACCTGGCCCGGTGCTAGCGAAGCTACCGCGCTTTTTATGTGACCCACCCCACCCACCCCACGCGTCCGTTTGTGGAATTTTGCACCATCTCTAATTTGGCGGCAAACCCCGGTCAAGGGTCTTGTGGCACTTTGAAGGATAATCCGGCTTAAAGGTTTTGTGGTCTGTAGCCCACATCATCAGACGCATGGCGGAGGGTGGAGAATTTCAGGTTTGTAGATGTACATTCGGTGGAGAGCAGAATAGTAAAAAGTCTGCAGGAAATTAAATGCCCAAAGCGCCAATTGCGTTATTACTGGTGGTCATTCGCAGGGCAGTTGTTGCTGATAGCGCAAACGTCCTTGGCACGAGGTGAGCCAATTCACACATCTAAATTCCTAGCTGCATCTCCTCTTCTCATGTGCAGGGTAGTACTGATCATTGTCATTTGAGAGGTTCTGGGGCCCACACCTGCGTGGAAACCTCAAGCCCTGGACCTAGAGGAGAAAGAAGTTGCAGCTGTGGCTGAAAACACGACACCCCAGTAACACCTAATAGAATTCTCCTCATAGGTTAATGTGAGAGCCAGCGTGGTGTAGTGGCTAAGGTGTCGGGCTGGGAGTCGGGAGATCCGGGTTCTAGTCCCCACTCGGCCATGGAAACCCACTGGGTGGCTTTGGGCCAGTCACAGACTCTCAGCCCAACCTACCTCACAGGGTTGTTGTTGTGAGGATAACATGGAGAGGAGAAGGAGGATTATGTACGCCGCCTTGGGTTCCTTGGAGGAAAAAAACGGGATATACATGAAATAAATAAATAATAAATAATGTCACTTTGCTGTGAGTGATATTACCAGAGGTCATGGTGTGGTTCTTGGGAGTTTTGTGTAAATCCCCCAGTCTCCCCTCCCTCTTCAACTCTCAGGAAGCTAAAGACCCTGTTCAGACAACACACTAAACCATGCTGATTATCATTTTGAGCTAAACATTATGGCTTAGTCTGTCACATGAACCATTCCTCACCATGGTGACTACCTAACTGCGGTTTAAACACACTCACTAACCATTTGCTACAAAAGGGGTTAGCGGCTTAACCATGGCTTAGCGTGCCATTTGAACAGGCCCAAAGCCTGCAAAACAAGCCGCCATAAAAATGACATAATACACAGAGCATGCAGCACTTGGATGTGGGATGGAAGCCAGCACAGTGTGCCTGAATACTACTACCCATGAGGACTAGGAGCATGCTCTGCCTCTTTAAAATGAAAACCGGGGCTCCCCGGAATCTCCTGAACCTTACATGTGCACTGTGATGTATGCTGTGTTTTTAATGACCCAGAACAGGGATGAAACCGTGGCCCGCTTCTAGTTTTCGGGTTTAAGAGCATCTGAGGCCTTCCGTCTCTCCTTTGCACGCCCAGGAGAAAAAGTAGATTGCACTGAATTTGCTCGCCAACATCCGCCCTCATCCGACAACAAAAACCACTTGTTTGGATTTGAGCTCATTACCTCACCTAGCCCTACAAGTGTAAAGACAGATGCGCTACCCACCTTTCTCCCCGTGTTTTCTGCCTGACCTTTTAAAGATCCTCAGCTGATATAGATGGGGTGGATTAAACTAATCATAAAATGATGAAGGGAACGCTGCAACGCTCATTGATTCGTCTGAAATTAACTGTAGTACAATACGTCTTCCTAATGGAGTTCTGTGTTGCGCTCCCAAGAGGGTGCCCATCTCATTTTCCTCCCCTCCTTTCCCTCGCACCAAAGGAATCCCTTCTCTCCCTGCCCCCCTACCCCCCCCCCAAAAAAAAGCGTTCCTGGGCAAGAAGCTGTTGCGTCCATCTCCAAGCTTCATCCCAAAGCCAAAGTCGGCTGACGCTACAACCTTTCAAGCCCCCAAAAAAGCTAGGCATGGCACAGCTTTCATTGCTGCAATAAAACGTTCCCAACTTAACCCCGTCCCGGAGAAATGACTACCGAGTGTTCTGAACGCCCCCAATGCTTTTCCTGAATAAGTGGACTTCATGCAGCACCCTAAATCTCTCAGCCTTTGCCTTGAATTGCTCTTTTTCAACATTGGTTTCCCCACTCTTCTCGTTTCCAGCTCCTCCGGGAACTTATCGAACGTAAAACCAGCTCTTTGGACCCGAATGACCAGGTGGCAATGGGCAGGTAAGCAAAGTCTCCCAGGACAGTGTTTAGCATTGTTTCCATATGAATCAGCCTGCTCAATGAGGTCTTGCTCAGAGGTCCTTCTTCTGGGTGACCCACTTTTAGAAAGTAGGCGAGTGGCGATGGCCGACGGGGCCTTTTTAGTGTTGGCACTGATACGTCTGTTTTCCAGGCATCAGGTGAACACTGTTTTACTCTCCTGGGCTTTACCTGACTGATATCCATTCCTCCTCCTCCTTGCGTAGAGGTCCTTCTTTTCGGTGACCCACTTTAAGAAAGTAGGCGAGTGGCGATGGCCGACGGGGCCTTTTTAGTGTTGGCACTGATACGTCTGTTTTCCAGGCATCAAGTGAACACTGTTTTACTCTCCTGGGCTTTACTTGACTGATATCCATTCCTCCTCCAACTCCTCCTCCTCCTTGCGTAGAGGTCCTTCTTTTCGGTGACCCACTTTAAGAAAGTAGGCGAGTGGCGATGGCCGACGGGGCCTTTTTAGTGTTGGCTCTGATATTTCTGTTTTCCAGGCATCAGGTGAAGACTATTTTACTCTCCTGGGCTTTACCTGACTGATATCCATTCCTCCTCCTCCTCCTCCTCCTTGCATAGAGGTCCTTCTTTTCGGTGACCCACTTTAAGAAAGTAGGCGAGTGGCGATGGCCGACAGGGCCTTTTTAGTGTTGGCACTGATATTTCTGTTTTCCAGGCATCAGGTGAAGATTACCTTACTCTCCTGGGCTTTACCTCACTAATATTCATTCCTCCTCCTTCTCCTTCTCCTCTGCTGCAGTAAATGTTTTTATTGTGGTTGCCTTGACCATATTTATACTTCATTATTTATCACTATTGTTGTCAGCGTTACACTGTGAGCCACCTTTGGCCCATATGTGAAAAAGTGAGAGAAATGTGTGTAAATAATTCCGTGGTAGCCAACTTTTGCATGAGGAGAAGGGGAATCACTCCATTTTACAGACAGTGGTCCAGGGTCAAGTTCTCTCCTCCTCGCCCCCCTGCTTACAAGTAGAACTGTGAGCAAACTTAGGTTGACTTTGCACTGGAGCCAGAAGAAAGTACTTCAGGGGCTGGATTCAGCCCACGGGACCCACATTTAGTCATCCCTGGCATAAATGCAAGGATTTCTGAAGGACACGCATCTGGGTGATTCACTCCAGGGACCCTGCAGCCTTTTAAACAAAACCCTGCTATAAAAACATAAGAGTCCTAGAAGAGTAGAGTTGGAAGGCCATCAAGTCCAACCCCCTGCTCAAGGCAGGAATCCACCTCAAAGCATCCGTGGCAGGTGGGAGAGCCCACGACCTCCTTAGGTCATTGGTTCCATTTTAGGGGCGGGGGTCCTGGAAATCCAGAACTGGATTCTCACGCAACAGACGGCTGTCAAACCTCTACTTAACCTCCAGCTAAGAAGAGCCAAACACCCTTCTAGGTAATTGCTTCCGCTGTCAAATTGCCCTTGGGTAGGATAAGGCTCTCAGTGGCTACCAGTCCTGATGGGTAGATGCTACATCCAGTAGGCTTATGTACGGCACTTGCCAAGAAACATTATTTATTTATTTATTTAGCACCATCAGTGTACATGGTGCTGTACAGAGTAAAACAATAAAATAGCAAGACCCTGCCGCATAGGCTTACATTCTAATAAAATCACAATAAAACAATAAGAAGGGGAAGAGAATGCACCAAACAGGCACAGGGTAGAATAAAACTAACAGTCTAAAAGTCAGATCATGGGCGGGAGGGTTGCTGCTGCACTTGTGTTCTGCTTGTGGGTTTCCGGTCAACAGGTGGTTGGCCCCTGTGTGAAATACATGCTGGAAGGATCTCTTCTCGATCCTCCCAGAGGGCAGGACACGGAATAACGGGCTCAAGTTAAAGGAAGCCAGATTCCAGCTGGACATCAGGAAAAACGTCCTGACTGTTAGAGCAGTACGACAATGGAATCAGTTACCCAGGGAGGTGGTGGGCTCTCCCACACTAGAGGCATTCAAGAGGCAGCTGAACAACCATCCGTCAGATATGCTTTAAGGTGGATTCCTGCATTGAGCAGGGGGTTGGACTCGATGGCCTTTTAGGCCCCTTCCAACTCTGCTATTCTATGATTCCATGATTCTGTGACTAGGTGGACCCTTGGTCTGATCCAGCAGGGCTCTCCTGATGTCCTTAAGTCCCATCAAGACATTTCTCCTTCTACCTGAAGGAGCGCCTTCTCCCATCTGTTCCTATCTAAGAACACAAGAACATCAGAAGAGCCCTGCTGGATCAGACCGAGGGTCCATCTAGTCCAGCACTCTGTTCACACAGTGGCCAACCATCTGTCGACCAGGGACCCACAAGCAGGACACGGTGCAACAGCACCCTCCCGCCCATGTTCCCCAGTAACTGGCGTACATAGGCTTACTACCTCTGACACTGGAGGTAGCACATAGCCATCAGGACTAGTAGCCATTGATCGCCTCTTGCTTCTCCAGTAATTTATCCAACCCCTTTTAAAGCCATCCAAATTGGTGGCCGTCCCCATCTGATTCCTAAGATCGTCTTCAGAGGCTCTTCTCTGTGTGCCGCTACCCACAATGCTGTGGCAAGCGGCAACCAGGGACTGTCTACCAGGGAAGAGCCTTCCCTGTAGTGGCCCCCCTGTCTATGGAATGCCTTTTCGAGGCAGATCCATCCAGCATCTTCACGGTAAGCATTTAGACAGCACATTAAGACCTCCCTCTTTATTTTATTTTATTTATTACATTTCAAGCTCTGTGGGTGGTTCACAGCAATGAAAGCCATAAAATACCGTATAAAAGTTTAAAACTGCAGTGTAATATCAAGAGAAAAATCAGAATAAAACCTAGCTGCAGTGCAAAGATTGAAAATCGAGATTTAAACAGAAAGGGAAGAACTAAAAGCCTGGGAAAATAAGAAGGCTGAAAAAAGAGCACAACGTAGACACCAGGGAAGACTTTTTCCATACTCCCCCAGGTCATGTTGGTTGTCCTCCTCTGAAACGGCATCTCTGTCCTCATCCTTTTTAAATTGCGGTGCCCTGCACCGGGCACAGTACTGCCAAGGCAGTCAGACTAGTTCAGAAAGGAGTGGCACTATTTCTGCTCGTGACTTGGAAGCTTACAGATCCATTAATGCAGCCTAAAAATCGCATTAGCCTTCTTTGCAGCTGCGTCACACCGCTGACTCGTGTTCAGCTCGTGACTGGCTGCAATCTAGAAATGAATAATGACATTTCAAATCCTAATACGTGTCGCCTTTCAGAGAAGTACGTTGGATGTTCTGTGAATCTTTTTCCCCCCTCTGGGACGCCAGATCTGCCATTTGTGGCAGGAGGAAGATGGGAAGTGACACCATAGAATCATAGAATAGCAGAGTTGGAAGGGGCCTACAAGGCCATCGAGTCCAACCCCCTGCTCAATGCAGGAATCCACCCTAAAGCATCCCTGACAGAGGGTTGTCCAGGTCTAGAGGTTTGTATTGTGTGCCAGAGATGTGTTGGGGAGAATTGGAAAAAGGAGGGGAGGGAGAGAGAGAGAGAGAAACTCTGCTGCTAGTTACAAACATTTTTATTTTTTAAGCTAGAAACTGGCATCGTCTTTACCTGATTTACTCGTCGGAGAACCCAACATCAGGGGGGGAAATCTCAAAATCCAATTACCACAATCTTAATATAATCTTAATTACCGTAATCTATTTTATTGTAAAGCCAGATAGATGTGCAATGTAATCACCGCTTAAGTGCAAGGTTTTTATTTTATTTTTTTTATTTGGGGGGTGGGGGGGGGGGCGGGCGTACATCCCGTTAAATTATAGCAGAGCAAAGCTTCCATAATATTCCAGACATACCACCGAATAAACTTGGCACGGCGCACTAAAAATCGAGGCGATCATTTTAACGAGGGCGAAAACAATTTTGCCGACACACCCGGGCTTTTCATAACACATCGAATGGCTTTTCCGGCAGCCGTGTTTTGCGTTTAGCACTTTGAGCTCCCGTTTTATTTGGTTTGGGGAGGGGGGGGGGGAAACGTGTTGTTTTTCTCTCTCTTTGCTCTTTTTTTTTTTTTAAATGCGTTTCCAAATTATAGCCAGTGGCTGTGCTTAAATGTGTACTGTTCATTAAAGAGGATTTGGATGTGTGTGTGTGTGTGTGTGTGTGTGTGTTTTAATTTTATTTTTCTAAGCACAGAATTGGGGAAAGAAATAAGACTTCTCCCCCCCTCAGCACTACATTGTACTCCAGGCATACAGGAGGCAAGCTTTTATGCAGATTTTTTAAAAAAATGTACCGTATTTTTAGCACCGCGGTTCTCAGGAGTGTGCGGCCGACCCTTCCTGAAGAGTCTGGCTCAGTTATTAGAGGAGGTGGAAGCTCTGTCCTCATCCCTGCATCTAGATTTGCAGAAATGTAGCTTTCAGATGCCCCTCTTCCCCGGCTCCACTCTACATGCCTGACTGGGAGGAGATCGCAGTCTGGGACAATAATAATAATAATAATAATAATAATAATATATTTATTTATTTATTACCCGCCTCTCCCTCTGGATTGAGGCAGGGAACAACGCCAAACACAATATAATACATAAAATTAGTTAAAAGAGCATGTAAGACCAACACATTATTAAAATAACAATCACAGCATCTTAAAACTCTTAGGTTTAAAATTCCTGTGGGTAGGCCTGCCGGAAGAGACTAGTCTTTACGGCTGTCTTAAACTCAGAGAGAGCATTAAGCTGACGAATCTCCTCCGGCAGGCCGTTCCACAGTCTGGGGGCAGCAGAAGGAAAGGTCCTCTGGGTAACAGTTGTCAGCCTTGTTGTGGCTGACTGGAGTAAATTCTTCCCAGAGGACCTGAGTGTGTGGGGCGGATTGTATTTATTTATTTATTTATTACATTTCTATACCGCCCCATAGCCGGAGCTCTCTGGGCGGTTCCCCAAAATTTAAAACATTCATAATATAAAACAACAGTATAAAACCATAATATAAAATACAATATAAAAGCTCAACCAGATCAAAACAGCAGCAATGCAAAATTACAAATTTAAAACACCATGTTAAAATGTATTTATAGATTGTTAAAATGTTGGGAGAATAAAAAGGTCTTCACCTGGCGTCTAAAAGCATATAATGTAGGTGCCAAGCGAACCTCCTTAGGGAGCTCATTCCACAGCCGGGGTGCCACAGCAGAGAAGGCCCTGCTCCTGATAGCCACCTGCCTCACTTCCTTTGGCAGGGGCTCGCGGAAAAGGACCCCTGAGGATGACCTTAGGGTCCGGGCAGGTACATATGGGAGGAGGCGTTCCTTCAGATAACCTGGCCCCAAGCCGTTTAGGGCTTTAAATGTTAATACCAGCACTTTGAATCGGGCCCGGGCCTGGACTGGCAGCCAATGAAGCTGGAAAAGGACTGGCGTACGGGAGAAGGTGATCTGTGTTTTAACTTGTTGGGTGTTTTATTGTGGTTTTAATTTTTGTGAACCGCCCAGAGAGCTTCGGCTATTGGGCGGTATAAAAATGTAATAAATAAATAAATAAATAAATAAATCTCACAGGTAACCTGGACCCAAACCATGTAGGGCTTCATACTTTGCCCAGAAACTAATTGGTAGCCAGTGAAGTGTAAGGCTGAAGGATGCTTGACCTTAAACCATACCCCAAACTTTCTTCCACCATGGGATTCAAGGTGGCTACATGGGATTCCCAGGTGGTCTCCCCTCCAAGCACTGACGCGACCTGGGCCTGCTGAGCTTCAGCAAAGTAGCTGCCTAATGTGCCTTGGGACCATACCCTGAGACCACTCATGAACCAGAAAGGCTGCTGGTGCTGCAAACCCTCTCTGAAAAAGCTGCTGCTGCATCCCGTCTGGTGGCCGCACTGCTCTTTATCTGCTGTCGTGGACAACAGCTCACCCACTGGACCTTTGCTCCAGGGCTGGCCTCCCCTTCTAGCTGGGCATCCCTCTCCCATCTCACTTTCAAGCCCCTGATGCTATGCCCACCAGCTCCCGACTTGGCAGGAACAAGGCAATAGCAACTTTGCCTGGTCACATGTGGCGAGTCACGCTTGCTGCATAGGTGACTAGCCTGGGAAACTCCGCAGAAGCCGGTGCGCTCGTTTTACATGTATTTTAATTAATGTGCTTACTATCGTTCCCTGGTTTTTAAGGCCCTGGCATCCCACCTTTCGACTTGCGGAGCCCTTGAGGTTGCTTATAAAGCCTCCCATAAAGCAGAACAAGAACCTCGGAAGAACTGGGCTGGATCAGGCCAAAGGCCTCTCTTGTCCAGCGTTGCGTTCACCTCAGTGGGAGGCCCGCAAGCAGGACACGGACGCAACAGCACCCTCCCTCTTGTGTTCTCTGGCAATGCGTGTTTGGCGGCATACTGCCTCTGATACCGGAGGATAGCATATAGCCATCATGACGAATAAATGCAATAAAATATATCAAAAGATTGAAGCTGTAGAGGGACATTTTTTTGTTGCTTGGCACTCTTGTTGGTTAAGACTAGGAGGTGAAAGCCGGGTCTTTCTCCCCATCCCTATTTTAGAGTGCCTTCCATTTTAATCTCACTGTATCTCTCTCTCTCTCTCTCTGTCTGATTCCCTACTAGGCAGTGGCTTGCAATCCAGAAACTGCGGAGCAAAATCCGGAAGAAGGTGGACAAAAAGGCCAGCAAGGGAAGGAAAATCCGGTGAGTGCAGTAGGCCAGTGTTCCCCAACCTGGCACCCTCTGGATAATGTTGGACTACAAATCCCATCGTCCCCCCAGCCTTCTTCTTCTTCTTCTTCTTATTATTATTATTATTATTCCGTCCCATAACTGAAGTTCTCTGGGCAGTTTACAAAGATTAAAACATTAAACAGCATAGCTGGCTGGGGGATTATGGGACTTGTAGTCCAGCCCATCCAGAAAGTGTGAGGTTGGGAATGTCTGCATTAGGTTCTTCTCCAGTACTGGGCCTTCCTTTTCTTGGGGGCCTGCCTTTCTAATTTCCAATTTGCGCTACTTTCATGCTTTGCGCTACTATTATTTATGAAATAAATAAACAAACACTGTCCCTACTACTGGCGGTTTTAAATGGAATTAGATGTTTCCTTCTCGGGTGCAGAGAAGGAAGCAACGCTGCCGTCTGGCCTGTGGGCATTGAGGGGCGGGTGAGTTGTAGTAAGCTGTGCAAAGGACGTTAACAAGCCTTTTCTCTCCTCCATTTTTTGGGGCGAGCCAAACCACAAATCCTGAGCTCAGATGGCACTTGATAGAAAGCCAGCGGAGTCATGCCGGGTCAGGCCTGGCGTAGCAAGATAGATGTCATAAGATAATTTATGAAAAGCGGAAAGAGCTGCTTTGTTGGGCTGAAAAGCCTGTAATTATTGACTCTCAATCGCCTTCCCTGTCAGCATTGCGCGTGGAGGGGATGTATTCAAGACTCGGTCAGAGCCCGGCAAAGAGCATCGCGCTTCCCTGAGCCGGGCTCATAAACCTGGGGTTTTTTTTGGGGTGGTGGTGGTGTTGAGCCAAGAGGATTGGAAGAGTTTCTGCCCGTGTGGAATGGGCGTTATCCGGAGTTAGCAAAGCTGGAGCAGGGAGTGGCGAAGTTATGGATCTCGACTGCCTTTAAAGAAGAGCACATCAGCAGAAGAGGGGAGACGTGATAGCACTCTTCAAATACTTGAAAGGTTGTCACACCGAGGAGGGCCAGGATCTCTTCTCCATCCTCCCAGAGTGCAGGACACGGAATAACGGGCTCAAGTTCCAGGAAGGCAGACTCTGGCTGGACAGCAGGAAAAACTTCCTCACGGTTAGAGCAGTACGAGAATGGAACCAGTTACCTTGTGGGCTCTCCCACACTAGAGGCCTTCAAGAGGCAGTTGGACAACCCTCTGTCAGGGATGCTTTAAGGTGGATTCCTGTACTGAGCAGGGGGTTGGACTCAATGGCCTTAGAGGCCCCTTCCAACTCTACGATTCTGTGATTCTAAGAAATGATGATTCTGTGATTCTCTACGATTCTATGATTCTAAGAAATGAGAACTAAGCAACTTGAATCACACACACTCCAGCTTTACGGAGATTAAGCAGCATATAGAGGAAAGAGTAACTCCGTACAGCTGGTGTGTTGTTTCTTACCTCTGAAGCCCTAAATCAGGGCTGAAGAATCTCCTAAGGAGGGAGGGCCAAATTTGGGGGGAGGTCTCTGAGGGTGGGGCTGAAGTCTAGGGTCCAAAGTACAAAAAAATATGCCAGCTTGGTTTAGCTTAAAGCTCTTCGCGCCGCTATCTTAGGAGAGGCATTTCAAACCAGCACAAAAGTTGGGAAAGAGGCATGGCTGTCAGGGGAGGACCAGATACGAACTCTGGGCTCAAAGTCCTGCACCCTCTGCCCTAAACAGTATGGGACCAGGATACTTGGAGGATGGCCTTCTCCAGTCTGATTCTGCCCACCCACTAAATCCTGCATCAGATGCCCTGCTAGCTGTCTCCCCGCTTTCAGAGGCACGACTGGTTGGGCTGCAAGACGGGGCCTTTCCTGTTGTGGCCCCCAGGGTTTGCGGAACTCCCTGCAAAAGAGGGCCCGCCCATCTCTTAACCGTTGGGCGACCTGGCAATTGCCTGGCCTTTTCAGGTTGTTTCTCTTCCCTGTTGCGTCCACTTTAGTTGGTTTTGTTTTGATCCTTGTTTTATTAGATCTAATTGATTTAGTGCACAATCCTATGGGATGGTCGTAAGCCTCCAAACTTGGACTCCGATCTCTGATCCAAGAATCCAAATTTTTCTACACACACTCACACACAACGCTGTGCAGGGGCCATAGAATTGTTCTCTTACTATACTTTAATTTGATGCATTGTGAGCCGCTGTGTGTGCCCTTTTTTAGCTCTGAAAGTTGAATGTGAATATTTTTAGCAATAATAAAAAGACACTTAGATTTTTTAAAAAATCAATTCCGAAACACAAATGTTTTCAGAGTTGCTTTTACCAAGCTTTCTCCCTCCTGTCCACCTTCCCAACTGGCAGAGTTCTGTGGAGGGGGGCATAGCTAAGGGACAGAGCACAGACACCCCCACGGGGGGGAAAAAAGTTAAAACGTATAAAAATATAAATTTGTGAAAAACCGTTTCCATTAAAACACCGAAACATAATAAAACAACTGAAACATCACTACAAAATAAAAAGCTCATCATATGCCTTCCAAAGTAGAGGAAAATCTTGACCTGACACCAAGAAGGTGACAACGTTGGCACCAAGCAGGCCTCACTAGGGAGAGTGTTCTCAAGTCAGGGGGCCACCGCCAAAAAGGCCCTTTCCCTTGTTGCCATCCTCTGTTACCTCCTTCAAAAGAGGCACTCAAATGATGATCGCAGTGTACAGACAGGTTTGTACCAGGGGAGGCGCTCCATCAGGTATTGCGGTCTTCCTGTTTCTGCGTTTGGGGACAAACTGAGCAGGAGACAGTTTTGCCCTTAACGTCACCCCTGGTAAATTCTCACCAGATTGTATTCTCATTAAGCGGGAATTGAAACTTAGAATTACGGAATTGTGGAGTTGGAAGGGACCACAAGGACCATCTAGTTCAGCCCTCTGCAATGTGCAGGAAAATCAATTAAACTATGAGAGAGGGCTGTCCAGCCTCTTCTTAAAAACCTCCAGAGATGGAGAAACCACAACCTCTGTAGGTAGACTGTTCCACTGTTGTACAGATCGTACCATCAGGAAATTACAGGTAGCTGTAACTTATACCCATTTTTGGGTCCTAATTTCTGTGGCCATGGAAAATAGTTCTTGACCATGTTCCCTGTGGCCCCCTTTCATATACCTGAGCACTGCTAACACGTCTCCCCTCAGCCTCCTTTTCTCCAGACTGAACATCCCCTGTGCCTTCAGCCTGGCCTCTTAGGGCACTTGTAAAGGAGGGTTTCGATTTCCCTGCTGGCGGATATTTTCAACAACTACATTTCATTGAAACTGTTCCCCCCTCCCCAATTAAACTGTTTATTTTTAATATCGTTGACTTAATAAGCTTGGATTGTGTTTGCGGTGAAAGCCGTGGCCTTGAAAAGTGGCTGAGAAATGGATGAAATCCACAAATTCACCCACAAACTCCCATCAACGCGTAGGGCGCTCTCTGCCACGTCGCTGGGCGTTTTTCCAGCGGAGGCTGGGGCTTTTCTTTCCTCTCTCTGACTAGTTACTTAATGCGTCCGCTTTCTCCCCCTCTCAGGTATCACGTCCACAGCAAGTTGGTGTGCTTCATGGCCCCCATTGACCACTGCACGATGAATGATGATGCCAGGTTAGTCAGCGGTTAATTACGCTTCTCGGAGGGCTTTCTGACAGGTTGATATTGACCTGTTCTTCAGCCTGTCACCGTCTCAGGCTCTTTGTATCAGTTAGCCATTTGTCACTGGCGACGCAAGCCCTCCGTCTGGGCCGAGCCAGCTGTGTGCATTTTTGCTCCTCCAGCTGCCTGCTGTGCTTCTTGACCAGCTCAACCTGGGCTCTGCCTTCGGTGTAGCTGCTGCTCAAATCGGCCCGGCTTTGGGCGTGTGCGTTTAATCCTCGTTCGTTCCAATTGCGTGGTGGAGCGTCTCTCAAACTGTTTTTTTTTTTTTGGTGGCCTCTTGAAGGCGGACAGCCTTATAGTGGGGTAAAGCTCACGGATTGGATTTCAGCTCCTTTCAGCCCCGTCCAAACTGGCAAATAGTTGGGAAAGCTGGGAGTTGTACAGGACTGGCAGCATGAGGACGACTGTTTAGTGGCCGCAAGGATCTTGTTTTTGCTATTCCTGCAAAGTCGGCCCCCTCTGACATTATTTTAAAAACAGCAGCGGTCTCATGGCACCTTGAAAGACTAGCAAACGTACTATGGCAGAAGCTATTGTAGAGTAGAGTCCATTGCATCAGGTGCATAAAATGACCTCAAGTTCGCGAGAGCTAATTGGACACTGAATTTATTAGTCTTTAAAGCGCCACAAGACACTTAAGGAGAGTTTGGATGATCCTATCTTGGCTTAATAAGCTGAGATATGAACAAGCCTTTTACACACACACACACACACACACACACACACACACACAGCCTCTTCCTGGCTCCCTTTCGTGTGAGCCAACAAACCAACCAGGAATTGTTCCGTTAACTATGGCTTGTTTCCCGTTTCATCCAAGCCAAGAATCGAACTACTTCGGAAGAACCGAGGATATGAAGCCAACTTAAGAACACGAGAAGTGCCCTGCTGGATCAGACCAAGGGTCCATCTAGTCCAACACTCTGTTCATACAGTGGCCAACCAGCCATAGGCCAGGGATGACCAAGCAGGACATGGTGCAACAGCACCCTCCCACCCATGTTCCCCAGCAACTGACGCACACAGGCTTATTGCCTCAAATACTGGAGATAGCACACAACCATCAGGGCTAGTAGCCATTGATAGCCTTCGCCTCCAGGAATTTATCCACCCCCCTTTTGAAGCCATCCAGATTGGTGGCCATGACTACATCTTGTGGTAGAGAGTTCCATCATTTAACTCTGCGCTGTGTGAAGAAGTCCTTCCTTTTATTCGTACTGGATCTCCCACCCATCAGCTTCATGGGATGACCCCGGGTTCTAGTATTTTGAGAGAGGGAGAAAAATGTCTCCCCGTCCACATTCTCCACACCATGCATAATTTTGTCCACCTCTATCATGTCTCCCCTTAGTCTCCTCTTCTCCAAGCTAAACAATCCCAGTTGATGTAACCTTCCCTCATAGGGGAGATGCTCCAGCCCCTTAATCATTTTCGTTGCCCTTCTCTTCACTTTCCCCAGCTCTATAATATCCTTTTTTAGGTGTGGCGTCCAGAACTGTACACAGTATTCTAAATGTGGTCACACCGAACTTCAAACCGTGACTCAAAATACCGTGCTTCTCTGAATACGGATGGGTAATGATGTCTCAGTGTGTGTCACGACAGACTAACATGGAAGTTGTTTTTTTTAAAAAATGCCTATTAAAAAAATAAAATGGAACACGGAGGTACTGATGAACACATGGCACAGATCTGTGAACCGAATTCCACTCCTTTGTGATGCGGTAGTGGAAAGCTTAGAGCCGGCTTGATCAGCTCTGCTTTATTGTAGACCCACAATGCGAGTGACGGCAAGAACAGTGCAGTGTCCAATTTAAAATTCTGTCTAATTCTCCCCCACCCCACCCTTGCTTCGTTCCTTATTGTTATTATTTTCAAAAATGCGTCTGCGCGAAGGAGGGGAAGGCAGCGATAACGCCTCTTCCTTTCGCGGCCGTCGAAGGTGATTTCATTGTTTGCAAGTGTGAATGACTAGATTGAAAATGCAAATGCGCGTTTCACAGCGGCGTGATCCTGCACCGGGCTTTTTGCTCAGTCATTTTGGAGGCTTGACCCCCCAAAACAAATAATAAAGAATCCCATGCAGCAGGGAACGCGCTGCGTGTTTAGAGTGTGAAAAATCGGAGAAACAGCAGCGTGCTTACAGCCTATAAAATAAATTAATTGTCTGGGTGTGAAGGGGGGAGACTGGGGGGGGGGGAAATACATTAAGGATTAAGCGTGCGGAAGCTGTCAGGATGCGCTGGAATCCACGATATTATACAACGCAGCAGACAATGGCTTGCAGTTTGGGAAAGCGCCCTTTAGATTTGGAGGCTGAGCTGCTTCCCGAGGAAAATGCTATTACGGGTGGAAGCAAAGGCCTCCAGATAGCTGAGGGGCAGAAGTAAATGTGTACCTCCAGCGTTAGGAGCTGGGCTTGACGGAGCCAAACGCTCTCAGTCTGGGATTGGGGGCGTTGTGTGCAGAAAGGAGGTGTCCATGTAGGCCTGCGGCCTGGCTCATTCTGAAGGGGCTTTCTGGAGAGGCCAGCCACATTTTGAGAGTTTTATTCATTTTACTGTACTTGGGCTTTCAGGCTGTTTCCTGTGACAATCTTGGTTTTTACTGCAAGTTTAGAATTGGGGTGGAGGAGCCCTTCCATGAGAAAGATCAGTAACGGCAGGCAGGGTTTTCCGCCACCTCTCCTGCCATTCCTGTGCAAACATACCTGTATACATCTTCAAGGGAGTATTGGACAGGCGCCGGTCCCAATAAACCGCCCTAAATATAATGGCAATTTTTGGAAACGCAGTTCCCTTTCTTCTCCATTCTTGCAGAGTGGAAATACTAGTGTCACATTTCTTGATCCTCCTCTGATAATGTAAATTTATCTGAATTTAGAAATGTGTGTTTTCCTCTTCTTCTTTTTGCTTTTTACTTTTTTAAAAAAAGGCGTGTTAAAAAGCGTCGCTCCTGTAAGGAATTCTTTGATTTGCCGAGCTCTTTTAACCACCCAGTGCTATGTTTGGTTTTTAGCTCTTTGGTTAGTTCGTTTACATGTCGGTGACCCTCTAACTCATTATGGGATGCTTCATTGTTTATATAGGGTGACCATATGAAAAGGAGGACAGGGCTCCTGAATCTTTAACAGGGCTCCTGAATCTTTAACAGGGCTCCTGAATCTTTAACCCCAAGACCCTGCCATGCAATCTGCATTGCAAAGGATTCTGGGATTCTCTGTTCATGCACACTGATAGCTGCTTGCTGAAACTAAATGTACCCATCCACACATCCTTTTTTAAAAAAAACTCTTTTCTTTAAGATGATGTTTATTTATATAAACTAGAGTGACCCTATGAAAAGGAGGACAGGGCTCCTGTATCTTTAGCAGGTGTCATTTGTGTATATGGAGAACCTGGTGAAATTTCCTCTTCATCACCACAGTTAAAGCTGCCCTCTTTTAAATCCGGTCACTCTAGTATAGCTCCTGCACTTTAACTGTTGTGATGAAGAGGGCATTTCACCAGGTTTTCCGTATATACAAATGACACCTGCTGAAATTCCCTTTCCTATGCAACTGTTAAAGATACAGGAGCCCTGTCCTCCTTTTCATATGGGTCACCCTAGTTTATATAAATAAACATCATCTTAAAGAAAAGAGTTTTTTTTAAAAAAGGATGTGTGGGTGGGTACATTTAGTTTCAGCAAGCAGCTATCAGTGTGCATGAATGGAGAATCCCAGAATCCTTTGCAATGCAGATTGCATGGCAGGGTCTTGGGGTTCCTCTTAAATCAAGGATGGAGTGAAGGTAGTTCTACTGCTGGATCTCTGGGTGTTTTGCAGTAGATTGGCCAAGGTCTCTGGTTCCCTGTTGTTTAGCAACGACATTATCCTACCTAAATTAATATCTTTAAAAGGGTATTGTAGAGTTGGGAAAAGTGCTTAAAAGTGTAACTAAAATGATCAAGGGGCTGGAGCATCTCCCCTATGAGGGAAAGTTAAAATAGCTGGGATTGTTTAGCTTGGGAAAAAAGAGGCTAAGGGGAGACCTGATAGAGGTGGACAAAACCAGGTATGGGCTGGAGAATGTGGAGAAGGAGACATTTTTCTTCCCCTCCCATAATTCTAGAACCCAAAGGCGTCATCCCATGAAGCTGATGGGTGGGAGATTCAGGACAGATCAAAGGAAGGACTTCTTCACACAGCGCAGAGTGAAATTATGGAATTCGC
Source organism: Elgaria multicarinata webbii (assembly GCF_023053635.1). Classification (NCBI taxonomy): domain Eukaryota; kingdom Metazoa; phylum Chordata; class Lepidosauria; order Squamata; family Anguidae; genus Elgaria; species Elgaria multicarinata. The sequence continues at coordinate 7,867,644 of NC_086192.1, read as the reverse complement.
TACCACGAGAGGTGGTGATGGCCACCCATTTGGACGGCTTTAAAGGGGGTTGGCTGAATGGGAGAAGGCTATCAATGGCTACTAGTCCTGATGGCTATGTGCTACCTCCAGTATCCAAAGCAGTATGCCTGTGTACATCAGTTGCTGGGGAACATGGGTAGGAGCACTCATGTCCTTCTTGTGGGTATCCTATGGGCAGCTGGTTGGCCGCTGTGTGAACAGAGCGATGAACCCTTGGTCTGACCCAGCACGTCTGTTTCTATGTTCTCAATTATGCTGCTGAAATGAGGAAAACGTGGGATAACCAGGAGTGGGTTTGTGTGTGTAGGGACCGCTGATCTCCATTCAGTTCTGGTCCTGAGCACAAATTCCTGGGCCCAGAATTCTTGAATTCCAAGTGCTCCTGTTGCACCAGGCTCCGGTTGGCGCATCTCTGGGTTCTAGTAAAGAAGACAGTCAATTCTGCAGGCTTGAAGTCAGCTCCAAGTCGATGTGAAACGTGCTCCCTGTAGGTTGATTAAAAACACACGCCCGCACACTCCTGAGACCTTGTCTAGCTGCACATGAAAGCGTTTCTCGCTCCTCCATCATGAAGAAAGAGCAGCAGGGAGGGATCGCGTGTAACTGTCCTGGACCGCAAGGTGAGGCTTGGCCAAGGAGACGCTCTTCCTTCTGTTTCCTTCCTCTATTCCGGATGAAGCGGGCCTGCAAGCACCTCCCACCGCCGAATGACCCACATTGGCGCCGTTCCCTCTGTTTCCAAGGTCCAGCCTGTGAGCGTCGTTGCGTGTTTAGCTGAACCGGCACCACCTGTGCACAGGGGTAGCAGCATCAGCTTGGAGGAACCCCAACTTCTTTAGGGGAACCCCATGCTCCGTGACTATGGCATGCTGACTCTTGAGTTTGGGGTAGGGCGGGGTGTGTGTGGAGCGACTGAAATCCTGGGGAAACACTCCACACTGCAACACTTCGTTGCAGTTTCCACTTATTCAAGCCTAAAGTGGCTTTTCCCTCAACAGCCTCTTCAACGGCCCTTCGTTTGTCAAGCCTTGCAGTTGACCGTCCCCACATCCTCTCCTGTTCTCTTCCTCTGCCCCTTAACGTCTGGCCTAGCTGCCTCTTTTCCTCTCCTGTTATGGCTATTTTTAATTTTGGTTTAGCGTCCTGGATGCTGAACAGGACGATGAGTCCTCCCTCGGCCTACATCTGGAGGCTTTATCCGTCTCTCTCCCTGGAGTCCAGTCTTCTCGTCTCCTTCCCCTCGATTATCTCTTCCCTCCAGGGCTTCGCTCTTACTTCCCATCAAGCCTGCTTCTCTTTCTTGACGGAATGAGATGCATTCATCAAATCCTTGCTTCCGGTCCTTGCTTCTCATCCGTCGAACCCCTTTCCCTAGCCCTTACACCCGGCCTCATGCAACCATTTTGAAATCCGGCCCGCTCAACCACAGCACAGGCTGGTCCCATCACCCCATCGATGTTCTTAGTAAAGCTTTACAGATTGCGGATGGCCTTATCAGTAGTGGCACTTGGGTTGTGGAATATTCTCCCTTTCTTCTCCGTGAGGCTTGACTTTCTTACCAGGAGTATTTTTTTTTATTTTCAGAGGAACTTGCACCCATGTAAACGTCTTTAAAACGGGATTATTATCATGACCCGACCCCCAAAGTAAAATTATTATGGTAAGCTCTTTACAACCTTGAAGAAACAGGTAGCCTAAATTTTTGCCCCAGTTCAGACATAATGGCTGAACCATGGTTTGGTGTCGTGAATGGACTTGCTCTCTTGTCCCTTGCGCACTTGGATTCTTTTCCAAACCATTGTTCACTGGGGCATCCAAATTATGGAAACTATGGTTTGCACAAACCATAGTTTACCTCCGAGCAAGAACTCGAAACTCCCATTTGAATTAGGTTTCCAACTGTGGTTTGAGGCTTGTGGTTTGTTCAAACCATACAGTTGGAATGTGTGTGAGATACACACAGACCCTCGCCGTGACGTCTGAGCCAGACCACTAACAGATCTTAACCAGGAACCCTAGAGGTGACTTGATACCAAACAACTACAGTTCCAAGTGTGAATCCTTCAGTGGTAGGAAGGACATCCAAATTTCTTTGGATGTTAGGATTTCTTCAGTGGTAAGAAGGACATCCAAATTTCTTATGCCGAACTCTGCATCTTGCATAGATTCTGTACATGGAGTCGCTTTCTCTACTTTTTCTTGTTTTGCATAATACTGTTTTTGGCTAGCTTTATTTTATTATTTATTTATTTATTTATTTATTACATTTCTATACCGCCCAATAGCCAGAGCTCTCTGGGCGGTTCACAAAAATAGCTGTGGACAAAGGTCAAAAAATACATGCTGCGTGCTTCCTCCAGGCACTGGGAATCTTTTTTTGGCTACAGAGACTTTAGTAGGGATTACCTATATACTTTCAAGCTGATCTTTGTACGCATGAGGGCTGGAAACTCGCTTTTAAACTGAACACTTGCTGAAGTTCTTCAGGAGTTGAATTCTTCACCCAATGCTTCTTTCTCTGCTCCTGTGGAATTTTGAGATATACATTGTGGACAAGCTACTGTGCATTATTAGGATGCCAAATTCTGTACCAGATACACAATTTCCTTGCATGTGCTGGGTATGCGGAATATACTTGGCAATGGCCCCTTGCGAGAACGCACACGTCTTCTCAAGGGATTCCATGAAGGCGTCTCAAGTTGATGATTTGGTGGTGTTGGGGACATATGCTCCCAACATGTAAACCAGGGCTGGGGCGAAATAGTGTGACACCGATCTAATCGCTCCAAACAAGAGCATTTTTTTTTTTTAAAAAAAAATAGGAGCTCCTTTTTAACAGCCTTGTTACGGGTTCCCGTTGCTCCTTTTTATTAGCGCTCCCTCTGTTCCTTATCAGATGACGGGACAAACATAACTCATGGTAGTGATTTTGATCTCTAGTTAAAGAGGATTAGAGCTTTGCATCAACGCGGATTGACACGGTTTATAATTTGCCCGTTGATGCAGAGGCTGGTGGACACGCGCGCACAATGCGGATGGGAAAAGGGCGCTGCGAACCTCATTGTTCTAGCAAAAACATCTGCCACCAAAACCTGGCTGCCTTTTGCGAATGTAGGAAAGGAGCAATTTTGGAACCGAAGGAAATTTCGACGTTTCAGCAGGGAGAAGAAAAGCGAGTGAGCTCTTGGGCTGAATGATGAAGGGCATCAACCAATCAGTCCTTACTTTGTTTCATCCTGCCCTTCCTCTAAGACAGGAGTGGGCAAAACTGTGTGGCTCGCCCCTTTTCTCTTTCTGCCACCCCATTTTCTTTCTCTGCTTCTTCCTTCTTGGCCATCAGACTACCAGGGACAGGACAGATGCCTCTTGCCTGAAGTCCCAAGCCGCAATAAACAGCCAGCAACCATGCATCCAGTTTATACCTTTTAAAAGACAAATGTTCTAAACAAGGAGATTTTGAAATGTGAAAAGTTTTGGCAGAAAATGCCAGTTTCAGACACAAGTGAGGATTTGCTACAATCCCTCTTATGAACTGAGACAAAACCAAAACCAACCAGGCGCATCAGAAAGAAGAGGGGAACAGTGACCTTGTTCAGACGGCACACTGAACCACAGTGGTTAACCATCTTGAGCTAAATATTATGGCTAAGCGTGTCGCGTGAACCATGATTTAGTGTGTTGTGTGTACCATTCCTAACCATGGTGGCTACAAAACCATGGTTTAAACACGCTCACTCACCATTTGCTGCAAAACGGTTTAGCGGCCTAACCATGGCTTGGTGTGTTGTCTGTACAGGCTCAATGATTAACAGCCAGCACCTGTGTGAAACAACCCACCAAAGCCACATTAATCAGAACAGTCTGGAGAAGAGAAGATTGAGGGGAGACATGGGAGCACTCTTCAAATACTTGAAAGATTGTCCCACAGAGGAGGGCCAGGATTTCGTCTCGATCATCCCAGAGTCCAGGACACGGAATCATGGGCTCAAGTGGCGGGAAGCCAGATTCCGGCTGGACATCAGGAAAAACTTCCTGACTGTAAGAGCAGTATGACAATGGAACCAGTTACCTAGGGAGGTTGTGGGCTCTCCCACACTAGAGGCATTTAAGAGGCAGCTGGACAGCTGTGTGTCAGGGATGCTTTAGGGTGGATTCCTGCATTGAGTGGGGGGTTGGACTCGGCCTTATAGGCCCCTTCCAACTCTACTATTCTATGATTCTATGAAGCATTTGAAAGGTTGTCCCACAGAGGAGGGCCAGGATCTCTTCTTAATCCTCCCAGAGTGCAGGACACAGAATAACGGGCTCAAGTTAAAGGGAGCAGGCGGCCCCTTCTCTGCGCAGTGTAGCGTTTCCTGCCAAAACGCAGAAAGTAGAGGCAGTGCCAGACGCTCAGCCGTAGCGCCATTGTAGCGGCGGCTCTTTTGCGGGCCGTCACAGGGGGATGAGTTGTGACCTTCGATTGGGGCCGGCTGTCGGGTTCTCAAAGCTGGCTCTCCTCCTATGTCAGTCACAGCCCCATCTTGCTGCGAGCTGTAGGGGGTGCGTCCTACGAAATCCAGGCATTAAAGGATTAATACATTTCTGTGACATAAGAGTTGGCGGGGGGCGGCGTCTTCCCAAGATCCCCGCTTTTACTCTGCACATTTTGTACGTCTGGTATTAAAAACACTGAGTGGGTGGATTAGTGGAGGAATTTGGGTTTGAAGCTGTCAATCCAGCTATCTCTGGCAAAAACAAGGAGCTTGCCCTGTTTTAAAATGCTTGTTTGAAGAGTGCAAAGTGCTTTCCTTAGCTTGTTCTCACAACATCCCTACGAGGTAGGCCTTCTCCTCAGTAGATCTTGATTGCTCACATCCTGTCCTATTTAATATCTGCTGCAATGTCAAATCGATGTGACCTTAGAACGGGTGTGAGGATTCACTTTATCTATTGTTGGTTCCATTCCCTTGTGGGTACTCTATAAGCCCCCCATCTCTTTCTGCATCCCCCTTTCTTTCTCTTTCCCTTCCTCTGCAGTTTCTCTCTCTCTGTGTACCCCTCTCTCTGTACCCCTCTCTGCATCCCCCTTTCTCTCTCTGCATCCCCTCTCTCTGCATCCTTCTCTCTCTCTCCACCCCCTCTCTCTCTGCACTCCCTCTCTCTGTACCCCCTCTCTCTCCACCCCCTCTCTCTGTACCCTTCTCTCTGCATCCCTCTTTCTCTCTCTGCACCCCCTCTCTCTGCATCCCTCTTTCTCCACCCCCTCTTTCTCACACATACTTTCTCTGCATTTCCCTTTCTCTCTCTTTGCATCCCACCTCTCTTGCTCTCCATCCTCCTTCTCTCTGCATCTTCCTTTCTCTCCCCCTTTCTCTCTTTCTTTTTTCTCTGCACCCCCTTTCGCGCTCTCTCGGCACCCCCTTTCACTCTCTCTCTGCACCCCCTTTCGCTCTCTCTGCATCCCACTCTTTCTCTTTACCACCCTGTTTGTTTCTCTTCCCTCCTCCTCCCCCCCTTCCCTGGCCCGCCTAGCCAGACTGCCAGGGGAGGGACCGTTCTCCCTTGCCAAAGGTCTGGAATTCTTGCTTGCAGAAATCCAGCCGAGGGCCGCAGGTTGCCCACCCCTGCCACAGATAGGAGCACCCTCTGCCGGACTTCAGCTCAGTGAAAACTTGGCTTCAGAAGGGTTGCTGGGCTGTGCACTTTCCGACCACAGGCCTGGGACCAGCTTCCTTTGACGCCGAGCCCTGCCTCCCTCTCACCTCGCCTGCCTGGTTTGGGCCCTCGTTCCTTCGTCCCTTCGTCCCTCCACTCCTCAGCTGTGATTGCCTTGAGCCTGCTTCCTGCTCCCCACCTTGTCCGCCTTGTACCCCAGCGATCTTCAGCCTTTTGAGGCCGATGACTCACTTCTAAGCCCCATCTGCGACACTTTTCATTGTTTCCCTGGGGATCTCTGCATTTCTCCTTCTCTGCCTCTCAGGTGCCTTCATTTTAGGGGAACGGAGCAGTTAGGTAATCTCAGACTCTAGAATTAATGACCTTATGGGGTGGTTGTTTGGGGATGGGGTCTTTAGAAGACAAGATGTATTGCTTCACTCGATTCAAAATATGGTTTGTTTTGGGGGCTCTCCTGAGCGTTCTGCCGAGTGAGGCCCTCGACACCTGCCCCAACGTCCTGCCCTGACAGCGCCAGTGTTTTAGGGATCCCCTCCTTCAACCCACATGCTTAAAATAACAATCTACATTAGATCGGGGCATAATCCATCAGTGGAAAACCAGTGATCTTGGTTCCCATCCGTTCTTTCTTCTGTCAACTTCAGCCCTTTCTAGATCCTCCCACAGCTTACCTCCCCAGACCTGATTCTGAAAATGCCGCTCACAGCCTGACCGGCCCTCCCCCTTTTCTCCCCCCCCCCAACAGCGAACACCCCATCCACCCCCCAAGCCTATGGCATAGAGCAGGCTGTAAAATACCAAACCAGCCCCTGCCGTAAATTTGCTGGAAACTCTTTCGTTATGGAAATTTCCTTCCCCATCTTTTAATAAAATAAATAAATAAAAGCTAACCTGTTAAGAACGGCAGGATGATTTGTCGTCTTCCCCTGGCGAGACAATTTGTCATCTCTTGCATAGAATCTGTTACAAAACAGTCAAGCTGTGAAAGAGAGGAAATCATCCCAGGCACACGGGATATTAAAGTACACAAAAGAAGAGGCTCTTCCCTCACACTTCTTGACTCCTGATGTGTGTGTGTGTGTGTGTGTGTGTGTGTGCGCTTTTACAGTGATTAATCTACCCAAATTTCAGTGCAGGTGGGGAAGAAGACGAACCAACCATCGGGAAAGTAATAACTTCAGCGGAGGAAAAATGTGTAGTTGACTCAGTAGCACTGATGGAACGATGCTAAGACGAAAAAGTCAAAAGAAAAGTTGCATTCTGTGACCTTTGCAGCGTTTGGATTCTGCAAAAGTTGCATCCTACACAATTTCCATGGGGAAGAGCAAAGAGTAACAGAGCGCTCTCTTTCTTTGATCTACCAACACAGCCATAGGGACTAGAAACTTTGCTTTGCAAAGAAATACGGAAAGATTCTTCAGAGGCGTAATTCTGCACTAACTTCTAAATTGTGCTCAGCGGCTGGTGCAGAACTGCAGGACGCAGCCTTGGTGAAGTATTTATTCCTTCTCTGAGAAACTTTTTGATGAATCTTTTCGAAGAAACTTGATGAATTCCAAGGGTTGCCATAGAACTGGAGTTGGGCAAGAATCCAGTGGTTTGCTAGTCCAGTCACCTGGCTTAAAACAGATGTCAATATATTAATCCGCATGCTCTGCTTCAAATCTGTTTTGGAGAAGCCATTAGCCCAGTTAACCTATTCGCACCCGCCATCGGGGAGGTTGCCAGGAAGTCCTTCCAGATTGTTGCGTCTTGTGTGGGATGTAATGTACAGGCCAGGGGTGGGCAGGAGGGCAGATGGTGATGAGGGCCTCCCCAAGTCATTTTGCCGCCTGAGGCAAAGAACAAGATGGCGCCCACTCCCGTTTCATGTACAAAAGGCTGTTTCTTCATCACTGGTGATGGGGGGCCGCGGGCGAGTTTAGGGAGGCCACAAGGCACACAGTTCTTTCCTCCCAACACCTCAGGTCATCTGCCGCCTGAGACGACCACTTCAGCCTACCTAACGGTAGGGCCACCCCTAATTGCGATCTCCTTTTAACCTCCTGGGTGATTTGTAGTAGACCAGCAAGGGTTACCAACTAGGGGTATGCATGGACCCCCAGCTCCGCCCCGCGGGCCGATCCGAAAATTTCGGATTGGCCCGTGCCGCTCCGCCCATACTCCGTTCCTCTTCGCCGCGGAGCTCCGGCTCCGAATCGGAGCTCCGTAATGGAGGGGAGTGGCGCCAGGTAAGGCCGGGAGAGGAGGGCGGGGGGGGTTACCGAGCCCTGCCGCCGTCGCCGCCCGTGCGGCGACGGTGGCAGAGCCCGGTAAGGGACCAAGGGGGAGGGGGGCCTTACAAGTGCGGCCCAGACTTCCTGGTTGAACCGCGGGCTCAATTGAAGAAGCCGACGGACCGCGGACGGAGGCAGGTAAGGGAGAGGAGGGCGGGGGGGGTGTTACCGGGCCCTGCCACTGTCGCCGCATGGGCGACAGCGGCAGGGCCCGGTAAACCCCACTTACCTTTCCGGCGGAGCTCCGGATCGAGGCGAAGGATCCGCCTTCACCTCGATCCTCTTCGCCACGCTCCGCCGGCCCCCCAATCCTCTTCGCCTCCGCCTTAAGGGGAGGCGAAGCACCCCGCTCCGCTTCTAATTCGCCGGTCCGATTAGAAGCGGAGCACATCCCTATTACTAACGCCCGTTTGTTCAGCAGGAACAACAAAAGGCTCTCCCCCCTGTACGTGCACACACACACACACACCTTGTACCTCCAGCTTATCACGGCACATGCCTCATGGGAACAAGTCACTCGTTCCACCCTAGGGCTGCCATTTTGCTCCTGGCTCCTGTTGGTGGGCCACAGAGTTCAAGCAAAAAGCAACGTAGGTCCCACATGCGAGAAGCCTGCCTGCATCTGAAATAAGCACAGGTACCATGTGGACACACACGCGCACCTCCATACACACACAGCCCTCCTTAAATGCAGGGAGAAATGCCAGCTTCCATCAGAAACTCGCAAAGCGCTTGGTAGTGGATGAAGTCACCGTACGGGGCCATTAAAGGCAGTGCCCCATGGATGTTCAGGGTGGGAAGGAAGGGTTTAGGGGCCTGTTGCTTCGGTCTCAGTCCTCGTAGGATTGGGCCACTGCATGAGCCCAACACAGGGCCCTTCAGCGCATGCTGAATTGAGACGGCAACCGGAGCTGGTTCAAACGAACACGAGTTGCCGGCCAGAAGCATCAGGAAACACAAGATGCAGCATTGAGAGCATGGACCACTAGGAACAGGAGATGCATGGGACGGAATAGCCCCCGGGGTGCTTAGATTTGGGGAGGGGGCATTGTCTCTGAGGGGTACAGCAAGGGAGAGAAGCCATTCTGCCCTCACCACCACCACCACTGCTGTCCTTTCTGGGCAGGGTCAGTAAAGTATAAAGAACCTCTCTCTCCCACCCCGCCCCCTTTTCCATGCTTTCTGTCTGAAATCCTTATAAATCTTGCTCCTCTTCTCAGACGAAGGAGCCCCGTCAGAGGTCACGTACCTGGCTTTTGGAATTCGAAGCGCAGGGGCTAAACAGCAGTTGTGTGGCCTGGAGGGGGGGGAAGGAAGGAAGGACCCATTCCTGGCCTGGGAAGAAAGAGGAAAGGCTACAGACCGTTTCTCCCCACCCACACCCACACCCGGAGAGCTAGCAGCTCTGGTGATGCTTGCTGGGTTTGCTGATTAATTTATCGCCTGAGTTTTGCCCACGTTCTCTGGTGGGTTTGTGTGTGTGTGTGTGAGAGAGAGAGAGAGAGAGAGTGTTTTTCCATTTTTCCACAGCCTCAGAGGTTAAATGAGGCCGAGATTGCCACCTAGCGTTCATTCTCCCCTTTTTCGTTTATAGCCACGGAAGAGGAGGAGGCTTGAAAGGGAAGGAGAAAATGTGGGGAGTTGAAAAATACTGGGCCGCCTTTCTCGATATTCATCTTTAATAATGCCCCGCTCCACTTTGGTTCCGTTCGCACCTGCCCCTTTGGTGGGGGTTAAGGCACCGCGGCTTGGCTTACGCCTGTGGACACAGAGAAGGCACCGTGGGCCGCCCTGGCTTGGGAGCTGCGTGTGCCCAAATCCTGCGACGGCCAAAAGCCGGATTTTGCGACCCGCCGAAACTAAAACAAAAATGCCTACAAGTTAAGTCAGGGCCGCTCTTGTTTTGCGCCGTTCGTTCTGCAATGTTTGCAGTTCGACAGAATTCATCGGGCGCCCGCTGGTCCGGGGAAGGCAAAAGAAACCCGCACCCGGTACCACTGGAAATCGTATTCAGCAGTTCTCCGGTCTTCCGAGAATTGCCAGGTATTGCCTCCGTGGTTTGAAGTGTAACTTTTGGGAGAACATTGGGAACAGCATTTGGCAGCCAATGCTGCATTCTGCTGGTGGCGTTTCCCATCCACCCCCTGTATTCTTTCAGAATCGTGACATATATATATATATTCCTTTGCCCAGAGGAACCGGAAATGTAGGAGGGGACCACGGGTGTAATGGCATCTACGGGGACCTCCGGCGGCACCTGCGAAGTTCTCCGCTCTCTGCCGCTTCAATAATAAGAATAAGAAGAATAAATGCTAAAACATTGGGGGTTGTCAGGTTCTCCTTCCTGTCCCTGCTGCTGGTCAGCGGATAGGAAGAGAAAGTGAGACAGAGGGGAGACAGAGAGGCTAGAGGCCAGGAGAGGGGAGAAGCAGCGAGGTAAAAAGGAGAGTGGGAGAGAAAAATCGCGAGGGAATGGAAGAGAAGGAGCAGGCTAGGGGCTAAGGAGGGAGAGAAAGAAAAGGGTTAGGGATGGGGTAGGGAGCGGAAGACCAAGGAAAGGGGTTAGGGGAGAGAAACAGCAAGGCTGGAGGCTGGAAGCCGAGAGAAAGAGAGCAAAGGGGAAAGGCCCGTGTAGGCAGAAGATTGGGTGAGCAAGGAAGCCACGGTCTCCATTTCTCCCTCCCTGCCAGCCTCTAGCCTCGCTCTTCCTTTCCTGCAGGCCCCCAGGGCAACCGTTTTGTGACTAGCCGCATCCTCCATGGGTGCCATTTTGTGGTGGTGCCCCCATCCGTTTCTCACATTCCCAAAGGTGCCCCCCGGGTCCAGGACGGTTGGGGATCCTTGCCCCAGATGCTTTTGCTCCCGGCCAGGAGCAAAGCAGTTTCTCCCCGCTCCTTTGCAACGCTTGGTGGGATAGCCCATTGCTAATTTATCATCCGGGTTCTTTGATCAAATGCATACCATACGGTAGGACCGGGGAAACGTCAGTCCGGCAGGATCCGGACCGTTAGATCTCTCACCAGAGATCCGACTAGAGCCAAGTACAAGGAAAGTGAGTCAGGCAGAAAGACAGACGCTTAGAATTAAGCAGATGCTCAACCCAGGGTTTGGTTTTCAGTTCCAGAAGGGAATTCGTAGTAGCCCTTCCGTGCAAAAATCCGCTCTGGATTTTCTCCCTAACCTTCCTTAATTTCAGCAGCCTAATTTAGGGGTGGAGAGAGAGAGGAGAACCCTTTAGGCTGTTCACTTCAGTTAAACAATTAACAATTGGACCTGCCTTGGTGATTTCCTGCAAATCACTCTGGGATCTCCTGGCAGATCCCAACGTGCTTTCTGCACCCTCTTGCCTACCAGCAGCCTTCCCTCGGCCGCCCAGATGCCCTCTAGGTGTGTTGACTACAACTCCCATCATCCCCCAGCCAGGCTGCTGTGGGGGGTGGGTGGGCGAGCGCTACTGCAGTACTGTATTTCGACCAGTGGCTTATGGGCTGACTGAACATTGGTAAAACCAAGGAAGAAATTAGTTGTATTTTACTAGACAATATGCTTTAGCATTAGCTGTTTTTTAAAAAATATATACATTTATTGTTTAAGGACACAATCCCATGCATGTTTAGACAGGGGAAAGTCCTACAACTCTCAGCATGCCCCAGCCAGCTATGCTGGGAATTGTAGGACTTTGCCCTATCTTAACACGTGTAGGATTGCGGCCATATTGTATTCTATTTTAAGTTATGAAAGCGAGAGGTTTCCCCTAAAAGGCGGCATACAAATACCATATTTTTTTTTAAAAAAAGAAAATGCTTCAAAGGGAGTGAAAGAAGAGAGAGATCGAAAGATGAGAGAGGGGGCGAGAAGTTGAAATGAGAGAGGGAAGAGGAAGAATTAGAAGTGTGTCTGTACTACAAACTTAACCTCTTCCGTCACGCACACCCTGGTTTCATCCAGGCGAAGGTACTGCAAAGCCAGGTTGGGTGGGTGGGTTTGCCTTTAAAAGTCCTGAAAATTCAGTTCTTGCCAGAACACTTGTGGGGGAATCCGATCACACCAGATGTTCGGATCCGATCACACCAATTCTGCGCCAGTGACATCGGTTGCCGATTTATTTCCGGGCTCAACTTAAAAAAGTTTTGGTTTTGGCCTTTTAAAACCCTGAGCAGGTGGGACCAGGTTATTAGACGGAACGCCTGCACCCGTGAACTCGCTTAGGGCTCCCACTTGGTCTCCGAGGTCTTGCAATCTGGTTCACCATAAAGAAACGTCAGACTGGCAGGTCCCACGGATGGGACATCCTTAGTGGTACGCTCCCCCCCACCCATGTTCGGAATTCCATCCCCCTCGGGAGATCCCTTTGGGTATTGGTGATCTTTCGACAGGCCTTTTAAACCAAGGGTACACCAAAACATCTGGAGTTGCCCACACCTCCAGTCAGGCCTAGCCAGCATAGCCAACGGCATCTGGAGGCCAAAACATCTGGAGTTGCCCATCCCTCTTCTAAACTGTTTTGTTTCACTTAGCTCTGTGGATTTTATACCGTTTTATACTTGTTTAAGCTGTTCCTATTTATGATTTTATTGGCCTGTTTTGATTTGCTTTTCTCCTTTTTAAAGCGACCTTGTGAGGCCTTACCCTGAAACACAGGCTATAAATTCATTAAATCAATTAATCTTATACAATCTTAACCTGTTACGTATCCGGGGGGGGAGGGGCTTCCAAATCCTGGGAGTTTTAGTTTGATGCTTTGAATTCTCTCTTAGTGATCTCTCTCTCTCTCTCTCTCTCTCCCCCCTCCCCGAATTATAATTCCCAATGTTCTCTGGAAAGAAGGAATGATTTAAAACCTCTATAGCTGTCCTTTCCTGCTCTTCTCTCTGGCTTTCTCAGGGCCTATCTACATGGCAAAGGACATGCACAATTGATTAAAACTGGGTATTGCATGTTGGTATTAAGGGAGCTACCAGGGCTGGAAATGTCAAAGCCATACTGTGTTTAAGGGCGCGTCTCCCCGATGTTCCAGAAGTAGGCGGCAACCTTAATTTAAAATATTCCAGCAAATTGGGGGACTTCGCTGCTCAAGACTGGGTGATCCAATTGACAGAAGGAAAGACAGCGGACTCTTTCTGAGTCCCTTAGGCGAGAATCGCGATCAGCTGCCCTATAAGTCCCGAGAGAGAGAGAGAGAGATCCTTGAACGAAAGGCTCTTAAAACATACTTTCGTTTGTCATTTGCACTGCAGGTGGACGGCTTGCATTTGTTCTTCAGCAGGGATGAATGGCAATACAGCCCGGCTTGCAAGTTAGGAAAGCAGGGAGCCAGATTTATTGTCACTTCAAGTGTAGTATTATCTGTTCTGGCTGCCAGCGCTGTCATAAGAATTGAAGAAGAGCTGTGCTGGATCAGTCCAAAAGGCCCCGCGGCCCTGCAGCATTCTGTTCTCCCACCACGGCCAACCAGCTGCCTCTAGGAAGCCCACGAGCAGGACATGAGTGCGAGAGAAGCCTCCTACACATGTTCGCCAGCAGCTGGTGCTCAGAGTTTTATCCTCAAGAGAAGTTAAAAACTGAGAATCGACACCAGTTGCTGGGGAACATGGGCTGCTTGTGGGTCCCTGGCCGACAGCTGGTTGGCCACTGTGTAAACTGAGTGCTGGACTAGATGGACCCATGGTCTGATCCAGTGGAGTTCTTCTTATGTTCTAAAATACTTGAACCTTCTGCATGCAAAGCATACAGTCCCACCCAAGTTGCAAAATGCCAACAGGTTCCTGTCACAATCCCCAGGTAAAGGAGGTCACCAGTCCTCATGATTATAAATCTGGAAATGCACAGTGCAAAAATATTGGAAACTGAGTCAAATTAAAGGAAGTCTTTATTATCTTTACACTTCTGAGCGCAAAGCAATTTATAATCTTCAGTTGCTCCTAACGCTCAAGGCGGCTTCTAGAAAATGTGGTCTGTTGGCTCATGTAGGCAAGCGTAATATTTTAATGGTTATTCATCCTTACTCATTCTGGACTTGGCTCTTGGAGCTTTTACTAACTTTTACACGTTGAACATATGAAATGTCTAATTTCGCCCACTTTTAGGTGAGTAGATCATACAAGAGGAGGATCAATCTATCATTTATTTGCTTGATATTACAAAAACAGGAAAAAGATTGTAGGCTTGAGATACAGCAAGCAATATACAAATTATAAACACATTCAATGTAAAACGGGCAATCCAATCTAGTGATAATATTCAGACGATGGGGTTGTCTTGCATGCCTTTAGTTAGTATGCCTCTTTTTTAAAATTTAAATTAATTTTATTTCTGAGTTCAGGTTATTCTTTCATTCCAAATAACTCTATCAAATTAATAGATGTTTGTTGTGTGCAGCAAATTCATTTAGTGCATTTATACCTCGCCTTGTTGCACAAAGTTCCAAGGAGGTGAAACGATATCAACATTTCAACGAAGACCAAATAAAAGCACCGTAACATAAAACAAAAGCAGCAATTAAAATGGCATTAAAATAATATAAAATAACAAGTGAGCTAAAACAATATCAAAAATGTCTAATCCCTTTTTGCTCTGCTAATGCAAACAGAGCTACATTGAGGCCTTAGCTAGACCTAAGGTTTATCCCAGGGTCATCTCTGCCTGCTCCCGGGATCCCCTGTGTGTCATTTACATGAACAGGGATGACCCCGGGACAATCCCAGGATAAACCTTAGGTCTAGCTAAGGCCACAGTCACATAGAATCATAGAATAGTAGAGTTGGAAGGGACCTAAAAGGCCATCAAGTCCAACCCTGTGCTCAGTGCAGGAATCGACCCTACAGCATACTTGACAGATGGTTGTCCAGCTGCCTCTTGAAGGCCTCTAGTGTGGGAGAGGCCACAACCTCACCAGGCAACTGATTCCATTGTTGTACTGCTCTAACAGTCAGGAAGTTTTTCCTGATGTCCAGCTGGAATCTGACTTCCTGTAACTTGAGCCCGTTATTCCATGTCCTGCACTCTGGGCGGATCGAGAAGAGATCCTGGCCCTCCTCTGTGGGACAACCTTTTAAGTATTTGAAGAGTGCTATCATGTCTCCCCTCAATCTTCTCTTCTCCAAGCTAAACATGCCCAATTGTTTCAGTCTCTCTTCATAAGGCTTTGTTTCCAGACCCCTGATCATCCTGGTTGCCCTCCTCTGAACACGCTCCAGCTTGTCTGCGTCCTTCTTGAAGAACGCATATTTGACCCGCTAAGTGTGACAATAAATGTAACACTGCCCTTACCTATATGTCAGACGTTCCGTCTAGAAGTTCTTCCTCAAATCTTTGTCTAACGGAGCCGTTTAGCTAGCTAAAAGAAATTGCTTATAGACGCATCATGGACCTCTTTTCAAACGTGACGGAAAGACGTTTCTATTTTTGAAAGGCATTCAGGAGCTGAGGGCATTTGGGGCCAGGCGATTTAATTTGCTGCTGATTTTGAATGCGTGTTACTCATTTGTAACTTTGTTTTTTATTCATAGTGAATCTCGTGGTTTTAATCGTGGTTATAAGCCTTTTAATCACGTTTGTAAGCAAGGAGTAGTGAGACATAATAAGCATTGGGAGAGTTTGTATGAATCTCTCTCTCTCTCTCTCTCTCCTTAACAAGCCAAGGTATGAACAAGGCCTTCTGCTCGTAGACTTACCCCTTTTTCAGGAGACAGCAAATAAACGAGGAAGCCTTTGAAGTAGTTTCCCGTTTTGTTTGTAGTGCAAACTGCGGTTAACAGGTTCGCAACAAGCCAGGATACTAAATCACAGCTTGAAACTGGTTTAATATGGCTTGTTCCAGAAGTGTTAATCATAGTTTCCTAGAAAAAACACCCCACCTCTGCTGGATTGATCCTTCCCTGCTCAGTGAGCCTGCTCACTAACTTACATTGAACTCCTAGTCGCCTATGGCGAGTTGTCAAATACAAGGCAGGGTTAATATGACTCCAACATGAGCAGAAAAATTAAGAACTGAGGGAAGAGATTTGAGTCAGGAAGATGGAACCAGTAGTACAAATAATCGACTACTGCAGTTCTCTAGTCGCTTGCTCAATCTTCTTTACGAGAACGGCAGAAGACAATATATATCCCAGGGGTTGGACCCAAAGGGTTCTCAAGGCGGCATGCACACTCCCCCCAAAAAAGAAAATCAGTTTAAAAGCAACGATGCAATTAAAAGTGTATTAAAACACACAATAAAAATAGAGCTTGTGCAAGTGTGCAAGGCAAAGGTGGACTTTGCTCTCTGTGTGTGTGTGTGTGTGTGTAAAATGAAGATTGGTTTAGTTTTGACTACCAGAGCAGTTACTTGTTGTGTATCTGGTGGTTAGCATTGTTTTTAGTGTGCTTTTCTATCCACCACTGTAGCTAGGTTAATTCCCGTTACTGGTTTGGTTGTAGCTGGCTGGGACATTCTGGGAGTTGTAGTCCAACACATCTGGAGCGCCCCAGGTTGAGGAAGGCTGATTTAGATGGACTGGCGTCCATCTCTCTTCCTCCTCCTCCTCCTCCTCCTCCTCCCTTTTTTAAGAAACGCAGAAATAATTAAGCCAAGGTGCTTGCGTATTTTATGGCAAAGGCCTTGCAGTAATTTTTTCTCTCCCTGCCCCCCCTTCCGCTCCGAAACAAGGTTTTATGATAATATAGTAAAAATATTAAATTAGAAAATGCCTCACTAAGGGTGATAAAACCTTACTGCGGTGGAAATAGGTAATTATCCCCGGCTCAGCCTAAAATGACAGTTTAACAGAAATAAAAATGTTACTGCTCATTACTTGCTTTTGTAGGTTGCAATAAAGGGTAAGTTAAACTTTAATTCAGGGGAGACCCTTGTTTTGACCCCACGCCTGCCGCGCGCTCTTACCTTGGGAGTAAGCGCAATTAATTACTTGCTCCTTGGCGTTTGGCTAATTTGAACACCCTCTGCGTTTAAAAGAGGCTTTCGGGCACAATGGTCATTTGGCCAAATTGGCCGTGGCTTTTTCCCTCTCTCTCTCTGATCGGATTATTAATAGGAATTGTCTCTCGAGTTGTAAGAAGACAGGAGAAGGGCAGAAGAAATGTAAACAGCACAGTGGGCTTGGACTACTGGAGTTGCACTGTGTGAGCCAGAACTAGACAACAGAAAATTGCTTGGCCAGTGAAATGTTTGTTTCTTAGAATCCTAGAACCGTAGAGTTGGAAGGGGCCTATAAGGCCATCGAGTCCAACCCCCTGCTCCGTGCAGGAATCCGCCTTTGTTTGATGAAGATGTTCTAGGGTTGCAAAAAAGCAGAAATGATCTCTGAATTCCCACCAGACCAAAGCAAGGTGTTGCCAATCTGATCTCTCTCTCTCTCTCTCTCTCTCTCTCTCTCTCACACACACACACACACACACACACACACACACACACGTAAAGTGATGCACAATCAACTTTCTAAGTTGGTGTAAATTTGGTACTGCTATGGTTAACAGTTCACGCCCCCAGTCGATGACAAAGGTAACATATGCCTACCTTGTGGCTCTTTAAAAAAAAAGACTTAACAGGTATCTCAAAAAGAGGCTGTACATGTATTTATTTATGTATTTAAAACATTTCTATCCCACCCTATATCATTAAGATCTCAGGGCAGCGTACAGATTAAGATGACCTGGCAACTAAAATAAAGGCATAACTTAACAAAACAAAAATTGTCTATTGTTGGGGAGATAAATAACATCTACAATACATGTCCTCACAGCACTGACCGTGGTTTTTGTCAAAAGAAGTGGCTTTCGGACTTTGGTGTAGTGGGGTGAAGAGAAGGAGCTGTGTGCCAAGAAGTATAGCTTCCAAATCACGTGAGGTCCTGGTTCCTCTCTTTTTTTTTTTTTATAATAATTTTTATTCAATTTCAACACTATATAATTCTCGATCCTCCCAGAGTGCAGGACACGGAATAACGGGCTCAAGTTAAAGGAAGCCAGATTCCAGCTGGACATCAGGAAAAACTTCCTGACTGTTAGAGCAGTACGACAATGGAACCAGTTGCCTAGTGAGGTTGTGGGCTCTCCCACACTAGAGGCCTTCAAGAGGCAGCTGGACAAGCATCTTTCGGAGATGCTTTAGGGTGGATTCCTGCATTGAGCAGGGGGTTGGACTCGATGGCCTTGTAGGCCCCTTCCAACTCTGCTATTCTATGATTCTATAAGATCTTATTTAAAATCCCGTTTTGATTTTTTCTTCAGCACACACACCAGCAGTAGTGAGATAATACTTCTGTTGCTGTAATTACTGACCGAAACGGAATATATAATATTTGTTTAGTTCAATGTAAGAGGTAGGTGGTATTTCCAGGAAGTTTTCAGTTACTGACAGGTAGCCAGGTTTGTGCATTCCCAACACACACACACACACACACACACACATGTTGCGTTTCTGGCCCAGGGTGGTCATTCTGTTGTGGCTGAAAACCTTTGGTGTTCTGCTCCTACTGAATTTGCAGCCCTCCAGATTCGTTTTCCTGTTAGGAAATGTCAGAACGCCGCAAATCACAAATATAAGTTCACGTGGGCTGCCGCGTTTTTGTTTTTGAGGAATTTACATAGACTTAGGGCGCAACCCTGTGTATGTTTAGAGAGGGGAAAATCTTATAACTCCCAGCGTTCCCCAGCCAGCCACGCTCAAATACTTTAATCAAGCACTTTGTAAACCGCCCAGAGAGCTTCGGCTATGGGGCAGCATATAAATATAATAAATAATAATAATAAATAATTACCTTGTATGAAAAAATAGCCGAGAATTGAAAACTAAGATTAATAGCTTCTGATCATGAAGTTGGTGGGCATTGCGTTTTCACAGCTTACCTCTCCATCCTCGAGGACTAGAAACTTGAGAGCTTCCCATGACGCCTGTGATCGTGTTATATATCTGCTCTTTTCCTGAATCTTTTTTGCCCTCGTGGCCTTCAAAAACACGAACTCCATTTTTTATCTTTTTAAACCGTAGCCCCCGTTTTTGCTGTCGGTGCCGTCCTGACCCTGTTCATCCGAAATGCTTACATGGGTGCTATTAATTTCAGTCTCTTGTTAGATTGTTTCCAGCGCCCCTCCTCTGCAAGGACTGTGTCAACCTCAAGGGAAAAAAAGAAAAGAACAGAACAACATACATGAAAACTAAATTATAGTCCCACACAGGCTGCCTGATTGAATCCTCCTTGCAGCGCCACCGTCTCATACATCCTATTAAAATATTCAATCTTGTTCCCTTCTTTGAAAGCCTTGTCTGGAAAGGGCAAACTTATAGGGGGGAAGAAAAACCTCATTCCCCGGAGAGATGGAATCTAGCGCTGGCCGCGGTATTTACATATTTCGGTGCCGCGAGAGAGAGGCACTACGCAAGGCCTCCCCTGCTCCTGTGTTTATTAATAAAGATTGCTGAATGCATTTTTAATTATCTGCCGGCCTTTTTCATTTGAAGCGGTGGGTGATGGTGCCGCTCGCCTCTTCGAAATTGACCTTGGAAAGTTACTTTTCCCCTCCTTTGCCCCAAGTCACCGTCTGCAAGACTGCTGCAACGTGTTTTATGTGGGGCTGCCCTGGAAAACTGTTCACGTCAAGGGCGGGCGTCTTGCGGACTGCAACTTCTGTCAGCCTTAGCCAGTGGTGAAAGGGGAAGGGGGCAGGGATCTAGCAGCATCGCGTCCTCGTAGGGATGGGACAGTGGGAGCGATTTTACCAGCCCTCAACATCTGCCGTGGCTCTGTATCCTCCCCCAGGAACACGGTCGTTCCCTCAAGGACGGCCCCTTCGAGTATAAAATTATCTACACACTCAGGTCGTCTACGAAAACCCAGTCAGAGAAGCAGTGGCTGTTGAGACAGGACGGGGTCTTCTCAGTGGTGGCACCAGAGGTCTGGAACGTGCTCCCCAGGGAGGCTTATTTTGCCTCTCTGTATTTAGACAGCATTTGAACACGGTAATGTCTCTGCAGGCATCTGGAATCCACTGAGTTATGATTCTGGGTTTAGCTAGTGCTGAAAAGACAACCATGTTTGTGCTTGGTGGACTTCAGTGGGGAGAGAATTCCATAATCGGGACCCACCACCGAGAAGGCCCTCTCTCTCTCTTGTTGCCATTCTCCAACTCTCCTTTGGAGGGGACACCCAGAAGTGTTGCAAATGTTGATTGTAATGTATGGGTAGTTTCCTAGAATTGGGTGGAGTCCTTTTTCTTACTTTCATGTCAATTCATTTATTTATTTTACATTACGTTGTTTTTATTTGCTCGTGTTACCCTCTCAAGCCTCTAGAGTGGGCATACAGGTCGAAATAAATAAAACCCTTTGCATCTTTTTGTTCTCCTTCTCTCCTCTCACCAGGACAGAGCTTTATCGGTCACTTTTTGGGAAACAGGCACATCTTGAAGGAGGAGAAAAGCCGTAGTGTCGGACATCCACGGGTGCAAGAGTGCTTGGAAGAGGAGGGGACCGCCATCTTTGGCCCAGTTTCCAGCACTCTGCAAGCCCGGTCGATGGAACCACCGTTGTTACTTTCCGGAACATTTGATACGTGGCCCTTTGACAGCAGAGTGTACCGCCAGTGGCAACCGCCACGTTTGCTCAAGTTGGGAAAAGCGAGCGCGTCTCTGCTTTTTCTGTCGTATCCTTCTGAAATCTGCCCTCCAAATTGACCCAACGCGGGACACCTTCAGCCAAACCTTGCTCTTGTGATCACACTCTGCACGCTTGTTAGTTGTATTGATTGGCAGAGCAGTTGCCAAGTACGATCAGACAACCGGAGCGTGTTTCCTGTGCCATTTTCACATGCGTTTCAAGCCTGAAACTAGCCCCGAGGGTTGGTGTGTGACCTGGTATTTTTGGTGGTGTGAGACGATTCCAGAGAAGCCACTGCTGGTCCTGGTCCAGCTGTGAAAGCAAACCCAAAACCTCGCTGACTACCAAGAACGCCCACTTTATGTTCACCAAGGAAGGTTATCTCACCTTGAGTAGTGAGGGCCAAGATTCTGAGGAACGACATCAGAATTTATTTTTAATTTCTTCTTATTTTTATTGTGAATACCAACCAAACAGAACAGGAAATACATTGTGAAAACGAGAGAAAAAATCCCCTACATTACGTATATAAGATTATCGTCATTTTCCATCATATGTACCATTCATTAAAAAAACCCCACACATCAGAATTAAACGACAAAGAAGCATCTCTGTGTGCGTGTTGCTAGGGAAAGGACCACCGCCCATGGATGGACGTTGCAGCACACCAACGGCGGTCATGTTACCCTTGAATGTGCAATGGGTTGGTGTTGGTGACTGTCCCATATATGCGGGAAAAGACGGGCATCTCTTTTCTCTGGCTGTGCCCTTCGTGCATTTCGAAAAACCAATCAAGGAAATCTAACATCAGAACTTCTAAAAGTTCAATTTTTAAAAAATGCGTACAACCCATCTTCTGAGCAGTAATTCCTAGGAGAGCAGAAGTGAGAAGTTGTCTGTCTGTCTGTCTCTCTCACTCACACACATATTTACTCATGCACATAAATACACACACAGACACACACACCCCACTGGTACCACAATAGATGCTTATGAGTTTTCTTCCCTCGACCGTAGATTTTAATGTATTTAATTATTTTCGCTGATGGGGATTCCTGGACGCCTATACCTTCCCTCTCCCAACAGAGACATGCTCCATGTAAGAGGTTAGCCCCGGTGTAAATCTAGCAAAAGAGAAAGATGATTCACTTGTTTTTATTCAGAAGGTCAAAAAGCTGGAAATTAAATCTCCATAAAGTGGATTTATTAGCCTGCTGTGATCTATCGCCAATGGAGATTAACTTGCATAAGTAATAGGTGCATATGTATGTAGTAATATAGCATCTGCATGGATTATCTTAGGTTCGCCCCCACCTCCCACTTAAAATGGAATAACGTGGTTTTATAGAGCTGACCACCTCCGTAATGTTCTGTACGTACTTCACACCAACAGTGTTGTCGTCTTCCATGGTCAGCCGTTCTCTCTAGTAACCAAGGACTTCAAAAATGAAATTGCATTGCAGGTGATTGTTATAGTGATATTTGTGGAGGGCTTAGAACACATACATGCTAAGAATGCCCGGTGCATTGCTGGTGAGCAGTATTAGGTGATCGAGGGAAAGGTAGCTGTTGTGTTCCGACAGAGAGATGTGTGTACAAAATCTCCGTTGTGACCATAATCTTGCTCAACCTTTCTGTGGTGCAAGTGCTGCTTGGCCATTGAGAGCCAGTGTGGTGTAGTGGCTAAAGTGTTGGACTGAGAGTTGGGAGATCCCGGTTCTAGGCTCCACTCAGCCACGGAAACCCGCTGGGTGACTTTGGGCCAGTCACAGACTCTCAGCCCAATCAACCTCACAGGGTTGTTGTTCTGAGGATAAACACGGAGAGGAAAAGGATTATGTACACTGCCTTGAGTTCCTTAAGGAGGAAAAAAGCCGGGAGATAAATATAATAAAGAATAATCTACACAGGGCAGTATGGTGTAGTGGTTAGAATGTAGGCTCAGGGCTGGGGAGACTGAAGTTCAAAGCTCTCCTCAGCTGTGAAGCTCACTGGGTGACCTACCTGACAAGATTGTTGTGAGGATAAAAACCATGTATGCTGTTCCTTGGAGCACAGGGGAGATAAAAAATCTCATAAATGCAATTAATAAATAAAATACCAAATGAAAAAATAATGTCAGTTTGGGCTCTCTAATATATGTGACATAGGTCATTTACGAGACCTATGTCTCGTTACGAGAGCAACCGTACACCGTCAGGTAGACTGCCTTTCTAGCAGATTTGATAGAGGAACGCCCCGTGGCTAATCTCAAATGTGTTGGGTTGTTCTAGGGACGAAATATATTTGCTCAATAATAGAAGCAATTCAGCTCAAAAGAGCAGAACGTCAACCTGCATTTATGCCAGTGATGTGGGTTTTCTGGCAATTTTTTGAACTGCAAATTTAGCGTAATTTGCGTCAGGAAATGTTCTGATGCCCTCTAGTATAATCTAATTTGGCATGTTTATTTTACTTGTGTTTATTAAGCCACAACGCTTAAGAAAAGTACGCCACGTTAATTTTTTGTCCCAATACACCCGAAGTATTTGACCTGAAATAATTTGAAGGGGGATAATTAAAGCACACTTAATGTGATTTGGCTGTTCTAGTATTTTTATAATATTTTTTAATACTTGTAAAAAAAAATGTACAGACAATAGCATGTATTTCCTTTACAGCATTTAAATTTAACAGGGAAAAAGTCCTGGAAATTATTGGCACAATAATAAATTTTAGCAACCAAAAGATCTCCAACTTTGAAACTGGCAAAGTTGCCTTATATTATCTTTACAATTTGCATTTGTTTATTGTGACTTATGAAATGGATTTATTATTATTATTATTATTATTATTATTATTATTATTATTATTATTACACATATAACCCACCTATTTTCATCCAAGGAACCCAAGGCGGCATACATAATCCTCCTTCTCCTCTCCATGTTATCCTCACAACAACAACCCTGCAAGGTAGGTTGGGCTGAGAGTCTGTGACTGGTCCAAAGTCACCCAGTGGGTTTCCATGGCCGAATGGGGACTAGAACCCGGATCTCCTGACTCCCAGTCCAACACAGTGACTCTCAGCATTGGATAAGATAAAGCATTATAGAAATTTCCAGAAAATACGTTGCCCCACAGCACTGATTTTATGGAGGAACAGAAATAGCTAACATTTTACCAGTTGAAGGACGATTGGAAGGTGAAGAGCTGGGTTTGCCCAGCAAGGTACCCAAGGACTTCTGTCTTTGCGTCCACCCGGCTGCCTTCCCTTCTTGATTTTTATTTAATTTAGGACATTTAAAAATTAGTTTTGTTTTTAACTTGGAGGTTGGCGTGCAACAAAGTGAATCAAAAGAATGGTTTTGTGTTTTGGAGCTCCGGTCCTTGGTCAAGAGACTTTTCTTTTAGCCTGACCACTTTGTCTTCTGAGAAATGAGTGTTTTAGGATCAGCTATGATGAACAGGGCAGATGTTTTTATGGATGGGCAAGCCTGCTGCAGGACAGCCATTTTGTGAGAGTGCCCACTGACCCAAAAGCATTGGCGCCCCCTGCTGGACAGTCCTGTTGTCAACCCCATTCTGCTTCTCTGTCTTTCCACCTTCATGACTTAAGTTTCTCAGGACTCAAGCTGGAATCTCTCTGGTTAGCCCTGCCGTGGGGTCTCCTCTGTGCTATATGGTAGCACATGTGCAACTTTCAACTGAAAGTTGGCGAGGGTCCACCTCCCTTGATCATGGCAAAAAAAACCAAAAAACAGCCCAGCTTTCAAACGAGAGCTGCTAACCAATTAAAGACCATTTAGCAAGGCTGTCTTGCATTTAAGGCCAATTAACCCCTTCTCTCTGACGTATGTTTTACACGCTGCATCACCGCCTCGATCTGTGTGTCTGTGCGTGCGCTCTGGGATATTCCGTTGTTGATGATCCTGACAACTTTAGAAAATTCAGAAAAAACAAGGCGAGAAGGAAAACGGACACCCGGCC
Source organism: Elgaria multicarinata webbii (assembly GCF_023053635.1). Lineage (NCBI taxonomy): Eukaryota > Metazoa > Chordata > Lepidosauria > Squamata > Anguidae > Elgaria > Elgaria multicarinata. The sequence continues at coordinate 7,843,128 of NC_086192.1, read as the reverse complement.
TCCTTGCCTCGTGGTTTAGAGATAGACATGCAAGTTCTTTAGGGTGGATTCCTGCACTGAGCGGGGGGGGGGGGGGGTAGACTCAATGGCCTTATAGGACCCTTCCAACTCGACTATTCTATGATTCTTCTTTAAAAATAAAATAAAATTGTGATTCGTTGATTGCGTTTTGGAAACAGAGCAGGACCAGCAAGAGAGCGGCGTTTTAAAATGGTTCTGTGATGTATTCGATTTGGCAGCTTTAAACGCTGCTATCTATCTTGTGTCTCTGGGGCCAGGTAGCACATGAGTAGGGCAGTGTATTCTGTCTGTCTGTTTGTGCATGTGTCGTGACCTCTCCTTTCGATTCTGCTCTAAGGGCATTCTAATCTTTCAGCACGTGTTACCTTTCGCAGGTGAGGCAAACCTGTATATGGCTTTTTCTTCTTACTTTGAGGAATTTTAGTTATGGGATGAGCCAAGGAGGACGCCAATTGCTGAAATTCTTGCTTGGTCTCAAATCTCGCTTGCAAGGGTTTTTTCCCCCCCAAGCCTGTCTTTTCTGAACATAAGGACTAGGAACTCTGCTCTTTATTATCGTCTCTGTTTTTCGTATAAAGGAAGTTCACATGATCGCAAAGCCAGATTCAGTAAGCCTATATGCATTTGTTGTTGGGGAACATGGGTGGGAGGGTGCTATTGCACCATGTCCTGCTTGTTCATCCCTGGCCACTGTGTGAACAGAGTGCTGGACTAGATGGACCCTTGGTCTGATCCAACAGGGCTCTCCTTATGTAAGGCCAAATTTCACACTTGGCCAGTGTGGTTGGTTATTTATTTATTCGATTTATATCCTGCCTTTCCACCAAGGAAATTGTGCTCAAGGCAATTGACAATAATAAAAGCTGGAATTTAAAATGAAAGTGTAGTTAAAGCAATAGTAAAACGAATACATTCAAAACAGAATCAAGAATGAAAACAGCACCCAGCCCACTTGCACCCCAAAGGCCTGCATGGCCACGCCAGCAGAGAAGGGACCCAACCTTGATTCCCTGCCATAGCTTTGGAGCAGCCACCAAGAAGACCCTGTCTTGAGTTTCCACCCAATACACCTCTGATAACGGCGATGCAGAGAGAAGGGCCTCTCCCAAAGATCTTAAATCCTTTGGCGATGGTAGCGGTTGTTAAAGTGTGTGCGTTTCAAAGCTGCATTTCGGAAATGAAAGAGCAATGTGAATTTTATCTACGTGGATTCAAAACGAGGACAGTTATCCCCAGCAGAAAATCGAAGGGGTTTTTTTTCCTCCCCCCCCCCGCCCTCCCTCTCTAGGATGCTGAAAGTATCTGTGTCAAGGTGAGTATTGACTTTTGTCTTAGAAAATGTATGTAGCACGGATGAATAAATCTTTATGTGCATTTGCAGCAAAGCCAGGGCCGTAGATCTTAGGGAACTGCATTGATTTTTCTTTTCTTCTCTTTTTTTCCTCTTCTCCACCTTCACACGTCTCTCTTTCTCCGGCTTTCCAAAGGGTCAAAATTTGCCAGGCAATTTAAAAAAATTAAAAAAAAATACTCTCTTACTTGACCCCCTTTTCAGGTGCCGTTTCTCTTCCTGGAACCAAGTGAAGACCTTCTACTGTGAAAAATTTTTGAGCACCTTTCGCTAAAACAAATCGTCGTAGTGCTAAGGACGGGCGAAAGGGTGTGTGTGAAATCAGGTTGCAGCCCATTGTCTTGGGGGAGGGCGTGAGCTTATAAATTTGTGTCTTGGTGGACGAGGGGTGGAGAGGGGAGAATATTAAGCGCATGGTGGATGGTGCATTTCAAGAGCTGTTGCCCGATAGAATACTTTCCATGCTGAACATCCCAGATTCAATCCCTGTCATCTCTAGGGTTGCAGAAGACTTCTGCCAAACCAGAATAGATCAGGCCCAGTGGCGTCTAAATCCATTCCTCTGGGATTCCCCAGATCATTTGGTGGCTTTTGTACCATTAGAAGCGCCTCTTCTAAAGCTGGCAGTAAGAGGTTTAAGCTACAAGAGGCAGGTATGTTCTGCGTTTTTAGCTCTGCCTCCTTTGCCTTCAGCCCCGCCCACCACTGGAAGCCCCCCACTCCCCGAGAGCGTCTTCAAAATGGAATTTGGCCCGAGGGCTGAAAGAAGTCCCCCACCCCTGCTCAAAGGGATGTTTGTGGTCACTCGGATTCGCCAAACTCCACCTCGCGTCTTGACTCGGGCCCGCTTCCCCTACGCCTTTGGGGTGGGCGCTCGCTTTGCAAATCAAACCTGTGCAAATCAGAGATTTGCGCAAATTTCTTCACTAGGCTAAAACGGGGCTGATTCGATCGACTGAGGAAATTTGCGCAAATCAAACTGGGAAGCGGAACGTGGCGAGTTTGAGCAGCCGCTCAACGGTTTGCGAATATTTTTGGCGGACGCATGCTCAGGCCTGGAGCTTTGAGCGTGGCGTGCTTGCCCGTTTCTTGAGCAAAACCGAAATCCTCATCCATGATGTAGACAATACTGAGCGAAATGGATCAGTGCCCCGAGTCCTCCTAAGACCGCTCCCTGAGACCCAGGCCGTAGCTAGACCTAAGGTTTATCCCAGGATCATCCCGGGTTCGTCCCTGCCTGAGCGCTGGATGCCCTGTGTGGCACTTAGATGAACAGGTTTGACCCCAGGACAATCCTGGGATAAACCTTAGGTCTAGCTACGGCCCTGGTAGGACTTTTAAAGCGAATGCACTGTTTCCTAAAATCCAATCCTAGGAACCGAGCTTCCGGGGGGCAGAGTTACTTTGCCTTGCCTTCCCTGCATTTAAAGTAGAGGCGAAGTTCACGCTTACGCCTGAAAGGATGAATTTGGTGGATTTGTTTCCAGAACTTTGGACAGACATCCGCTTTGCAACTGCAACACCGCCCAGTTAATCCCGTCTGCCGGAGTTTCGATTTCCCCTTTGACCAGGTGGGGCTCGGGAATAGAGCGCTGTTTTCCGGGCAGCGAGGAGCCTCCTGGGATTTCCCCCCTATGCCTGTCAGCTGCAATGTCGGAAAAACTTGTGTATCCCTCCTTCTCCTTCTTTTGTCTTGTAATTACCTAATTAGTTAAGCAAGAAATCTTTGATGGAGTCCTCGTTACGTACGTGTATATCAGCAGAGAGCGGAGAGCAAAGGTCAGGAAAAAGCCATCAGTGGCAACTAGCCATGATGGTTGTACATCAGCTTCTAAGCTGAGTGGCAGTATGCCCCTTAGATGCCAGTTCTGTATTTTCTTTCTTTCTTTGCAGTATTTGTATGCCGCCCCGGAACCGTGCGGCCCAGCTGGCTTGCGACGATAAAACCTTAAAAGCGCAAGAGAATGAATTTCACGATTTCCAAAGCGGTCTAAAAACGTCAGCGGCACCCATTACAATGGTGTAACAAACCCACCGTTGCTAAAAGCACACAGCAGATCGTAAAGTCGGGTGGGAATAAAAGTGCGCGGATCCGAAAAGTCTGAGAAAATGTCAGAAAGGCTTTGAAAAGAGTGTAATGAAGGTTTCTTTGGGGGAGGGCGTTCTGTCACCAGGGTGCCACCGCTGAGAAGGCCCTGCTGCCTTGTAGCTACCCATGTGTGGGGGCACCAGGATTAGAGATTTCAAAGATGAATACTGGGCCCAGGAGAAAGCAATCCTTCAGTTGCTGGTTTTTCGCATTTGCGGAGGGATCTGGCAAATGTAGCAACCAGGATGTTGTTGACTAGACCAGATAGCTTTCTGCTAGGATCCTGTAGGACAGCCCTTACTAAGGGATCAATGCATCCTAAAGGGATGTTGCTTCTGAGTCATGGAAATTGTGTTTTTTTTTTTTAATGTATTCTCATATTAAAAATAAGAAACCATATTAAAAAAGAACGAAACCCCTGTGTATACACAGTGGATAATGAAGAAGAGTTGTCAGCCAATTAAAGAATTTTTAGTTGATTAATTGTCTTCCTTTTAACTAGTGGATTGATTTGAATGAATCAATTAAATTTAAAAGATTTGCATATTATCTTCGTTCAGGTGCCTGTTTCAGATATTAAAGGATGTACAGGATAGCGTGCAGTTTAGTAAGCAAAGCTCCCATTCTGTGTTAAAACGGAGAGACCAGAGCTAGCTGGTAGAGCATACACTTCTTTTGCATTCAGAAGGTTGCAGGTTCGAAGCCTGGTGTCTCCAGGTAAAGGCTCTGTCTTGTTTTATTTAGTTAGTTAGTTTAAGTATTTTTATCCCACTCCTCAGCCGAAAAAGGCTTCCGGGGCGGCTTACAAGGAATCAGCAAATAACACAGTCCCTGATCGCAGTCTTACAATCTAAAAAGCCACAACACACAAGGAAAAAGGGATGAGGAGGGGAAAAGAAAAAAAATTAGGCAGCAGGGCTGGTGGGGGAGCCCAATTGGAGCAGGCCTGGGCGTTTCCTTTGCCACTCGTTCCACCGACAGCTTTTATACAGTGCTTTTATATTGTGGTGCATTGATGCCGTTCTTTTAACGTTCTTGTTTTAAATTTGTTCTCGGCACCGTGAGCGACGTGATTCCATCCAGCAGAGCACCGTGGGGATATGCCCCTTGGATAATTCCTCTTGTGTGCGAGTGTGTGCACGTGGGTGAGAAAGGGAATGCGGAACAGTCCTGTGTGAACCCGGACTGGAATGCATGTTCAGTAAATACTGCCACAACACTCCCAACTACCCAAGGATCCATCTTTAAAAGTGTGACATCGGAAACCAGAAGGGGACAGAGAACCCGTGTTATTGTAGGCCACGAGCCAGAGATGTGAACTCTGTAGGCCACGAGCCAGGGATGAGAAATCGTGCCTTCGAATCTCATCTTAACGGTAAATCTCTCAGTAGGTGTCTCTAAACCAGGAGTTCATCCTTTTTCAGCCAGAGGACCAGATTCATTTTGGGAGAAGCTTTTGGGGGGCCATCTCCCCGCCTCTGCCTCCCCGCCTGTAATCTGGGCATTTTAACCCTGACCTACTTTACAGGGTTATTATGAGCAGATTACCAAGAATGTATAGGCAGAGCTTCGAACGTTCTCGGAAGTGGTATATATTATTATATTATTGCTATGACTAGGGGCGTGGCAGTGTTGGTGACCATTCTTGGCCAGGAAGTAACATTGCCACAATCGTGTGTGTGTGTGTGTGTGTGGCTTTCCACTCCCCACCTCCTCTTTTGACTCAGGCGTCCTTTCTAAAGGTGCCTCCCGGCGTTTGCGGGGTTTCTATGCAGGCCTGAACGGATGTTAAAAGGGTAGTGTGAAAACCCTTCTAAAATGCTGATAACGCTTGTTACATATTGTTTGAAGAGATAAGCAGTGGGTGAGGGGGAGAGTTAGCGAGAAATTCAAAGCCGTACCAAGAGCACTCCTGAATATTTACTTATCGGTGTTTAAGCAGGGCTTTTGATTCGCCTCTTACCTGCGTGGCGTGATACACCGAGAAAGGAGGGATTCTGACGGAAAGAGACTCATTTTTATCTGCTAGCCTCGCAAGTAAGGTCAGTTCTGTTATCCCCCCCAACCCCCACCCCGTTAGGGGGAAAAAATGCATTTCCAGTATTGGCAGAAAAAACCAAACTTGCGTACATAATTCCCAAGCCGGATGTGGTGGCCAGCCCTGTGCCAAACTCTCTTGAGTGGTTTGTCACCTGCTGAAGGTAACGGCAGCATGCAGTTCATCCATTCTGTTCCTCGTGGCAGGTCTCACCACGGCGAATATGAATTAGTTTTGGAGACTCCCCGGGCTATGCCCCTTGGATAACTCCTCTTGTGTGCGAGTGTGCGCACGTGGGTGAGAAAGGGAATGAGGAACAGTCCTGTGTGAACCCGGACTGGAATGCATGTTCAGTAAATACTTCAAAAGTCTGAGCTTTTCCTTAAAATCATGTATTAAGAGAAGGGCTGTGAGTTTTTCTGGTCTCATGTATTTTTTAAAAAAACCTTTCCCCAAAAAATTGGCCTTCAAGAACCGCGTTTTGCTTTTTCCTTTTCTGGTTTCTTTCACTCCTGACCATTTTGCAAACTTTCAGAATGGTTTTGTTTTCAAGTTGGGGGCCTCTGTTTCAGGGCAAACAACACAAACATGCCAGGGTTAAGCCACAGTTCTGATTTCAGACATCACAACAAACCAGACTTTGTAAGTAAACAATAAAGTTGTTGTAAGCCAACATGGCCTCTATTTGTGGTTCGTAGCTGGCTAACAAACCATGGTTTGTTTGTAGGATGGATTCAAGCACAACGGGCCAGTTCACATGTAATGGCAAATTGTGGGTTAATTAACCCCTGAAGCAGAGGCTAGGGGACCATTTAACTCCTAGGAGCATCTTTGCCTCAAGAGGCAGGCCAGTCTCGGCAAGAGAAAAGGACCCAGCTAGTGCAAGGCAATAGCAAATCCTGGGTTAATTAATTCCCCCATGGTTTGCCGTTACATGCAAACCGGGTCAACCACAAGCCAGATTTCAACAAACCGCACCATGGCTCAGCGTTATGTGTAAACCTGGCCGATAAGAAGGCCTTTGTTATTTGACATCAAAGCCTTGAGGGGACCAGGGCTGGTTTAGTTTGGCACCCAAAAGGTAACCATGCCAGCTCCAGAAAGATGTGTTTGGGTCAGGGACCACCACAGGCAAGGCCCTGTTGTGATGGTTAGCCACATGCTTAACTTCCAAATGAGAAGTACCCAGAGAAGGCCCTGGGGTGGAGGTATTGACAGATGGCAGGTTCATAACACGGCAGAAAGTGATCCTTTGGGGATACTTCGCTCCCAGACTATGTAGGCCTTTATAGACTGAATAGTTCCTGGAACTAAACTTCGAGTCGGGCCAAACCTTTTTAAAGAACTGCCCAAATACTTTCTCCCCGGGGGAACTGTTTAATGATCCAGCTCCAGCTGATGTTTCTGAGCACTTTTCAGGGGCACGTTTACGCTCTGTTTCACTGTCTTGCTGCATTTCCCCCCCCCCCCCCTTATATCTCCGTGTCATCAACACTTTCACCATCTTGCTGAGGTTCTACCTAGGCCTGGAAGGAAGAAAACTGAACCTCAAACTCCCTCAGCGCCATTTTCCAGCATCCTTGCAGAATCTAGTTGATGGAGCTTTCCTTTGGGGTCGGGTCGGGTGGGGGGGCGTCACGGGTACACTTAGAGTAGGTTGGACAGGAGTTCAGTTTTACTCTAGTGTTTGCATTATTATCAGTATAACTGGATTTTCCATCCGTTTCATGGGATATTTTAAATGGTACTGGGTGATGTTGTTGTTTTAAAGAAAATAACTACTGAAATCTAGGTTTTTGAACTTTTTGGAAGGATTCACAGATCAGCTTTTCTGTAAATTAACCCACATTTATCTCGGGACTATGATGAGCAGTTTTGGGAGTCCAGTTGGAAGTGCTGGTTTTGACATTTGGAGCACTAAATGGTCAGGGCCTGGGATAACGTCAAGACTGCCTGTCCGCTTCTGAAGCTGCTGTACATCTTTGGAGGTTCTGCTTTATCTGCTTGCACTGTCTGAAGTTCAGTTGGGGGGTAGTGTGTGACAGGGCCTTCTCTGTGGTGGACCCTCGTTCCTCCTCTTGTCAGCTTTTAAAAGCCAAAGTGGTGCTCTTGTCTCTGCTGCTCTGATTAAAGGGCGATTTACAACGGTGTCATTCTGAAACTCAAATAGCGCTTGCGGAGCTTGGCCAGATTGTTCCATTGTGCAACCGGTAAGGATGGGATATAGTAATGATACCCCACTGTTAGACAATTTGCAGAGAAAAACAAAACAAAACGCAAAATAGAATGAACGTTTACCAGTCCCCCAGGCACGCAGGGGTATTTTAGAATAAAAAGGAAACCATGCCCTTCTTTCATGAAGAAAAGGTAAAATAGTTTTACTCACAAATACTTTTACATATAAAATGCAGGTACAGCGTAGAGTTTCAAATGGAGTTTGTCTGGTCCATTTTGTATTCCATTACACAGGCGGGTGCAAGAGAGCAAATGCACATGCTCCCAGTAATGGTGGACATAGAGAGGGGGGAAGGAAAGGGAGGAGCAAAAGTAAGAAATCACATTGTAGGCTATAGCGATCCCAGAGCTAGCTGTGGTCAAAATTCGCAGGAACTATCTATCTTCAGCACTGCCCACTTCCCGTAACACGCAGGCAAGGTTGCAATATTCCTAACAAGAAATGCACAACTGGTTCTACAGTGGGTTGTGCATACATGAAGCAGTTTGAAACCTCGTTTCCGCTAGCACAACGTTATTTGTGCTAATGGGAAGACAGTTGCATACTGCCTAATGTTGCTGCTAAATAATTTTTGCAGGGTTTTTAAAAACGTGTGTGTGTGTGTGTGTTCATTATTGTTCGCTATCTCTAAGCCTTTTAGTCAAAAAGCAGGCTATAAATACTCTAGTTCATAAAATAAATCAGCCATGCGATAATTGGCTCATTTAAGTGTTATCCCATAGTCAGAGTAAAAGTGGTAAACACCAAAGCAATCTAAATGAAAACAAAAAGTCTTCAAGAGGCTCCAGAAAGACACCCCAGATTTTGGGGCAAGCCAGCCGAAGAGCGATGGGGAAGAATTGTTGTCCAGTTGTTGTTGGACTGCAACTCCCATCATCTCTCACTGCTGGCTATGCCGGATAGAGCTGATGGGACCTGCAGTCCAGCAATGTCTGGAGGACCAGATGTTCCCCACCTCTGCCATAGGGGTGGGTAGCAAAGGGGCAGGGGCAGGTTCCCCCACGATACCAACCTGTTTCTCACTTAAAGTTCTTTGTGCCAGGAACGTCAGCCTTTGGGGAGGCATTTCAGCCTTTTAGAATTGGGGGGGGGGGGGACGGACGGCAGAAAAGCCAGGAACAGCCAAACAGTTGGGGGAAGGGGGTGGAACCTTGGGAAATAGGTATGGCCTTCTGGGGAGCCCTGGAGGGTAGGGTGACCCTATGGAAAGGAGGACAGGGCTCCTGTTTCTTTAACAGTTGTGTAGAAAAGGGAATTTCAGCAGGTGTCGTTTGTATGCATGCAGCGCCTGGTGAAATGCCCTCTTCATCGCAACAGTTAAAGCTGCCCTCTTTTGTATCTGGTCACTCTAGAATAGCTCCTAGACCTTTAAGTGTTGTGATGAAGAAGGGATTTCACCAGGTGCTGCATGCATACAAACAACACCTGCTGAAATTCCTTTTTTTTCCCTACAGACAGAGGAGCCCAGTCCTCTTTTACATATGGTCACCCTAACTCTGAATCTGAAGTTCCAAACCCTTCTTCTACAGGATAATGGCTCCACAAACACCGGGCCCCGAATCCTAAACTCCCGAGACTCCGTCCTGTAGCTGCTGGAGTCTGCAGCTGAAAGGAGAGCGAAACCTGGTCCCACGACCGGCCACAGAGGGAGAGAATGGTCTCAGGATGCAGAAAACAATTTTATGGATGGAAACCCTGACGCGTTTCGGCCTCTTCCTGTATTGTTCGGTGTCGCCAGCATTCACAGCGCCAGTCTGTTGTAAAAATAATAATAATGGCAGACTTCATAACAACCCTTCGAAGAAGGCCTCAAAGTAGAGAAAGCGGCCGAAACGCGTGGGGATTTCCATCAGTGCAACCGTTTCCTGCATCCTCACCCGCCTCGCACCCAGGGTCGACCCACCCACGACAATTAGGATGCTCTCGTCTGCTTCAGGCGGTTGCTCCTTGCAGGTCCCTTTGCGCTGGGCGCATTTCTCAGCCAGGCGCCTGCGAGTGTATTTATTCGGAAAAGGGCAAAGCGTAGAACAGGCTTATCGCAAATGTTTCTCCTAATACCTTCAATTAAGAGCTAGCTTGAATTTCTCAGCAGAATTTACTTTCTCCAGCCGTTTGCAATACTTCTGTTAATTAGCATATTTTAACATTTTTGTCTTTAAAAAGAAAAGGGGGAATTGGGGAGGGGGGCAGCAGAGAAGAAATGCAAGGTGAGCGTCGCGGCAATGACACACACACCCCTCCCAATAAAAAAATAGAATAAACCCCCCCCCCCCCCCCGCACAGAATTTCAAGTTTCAGACAAACAACTTCATTTACAAGTGTGGCTCTAATTAGCTTCTGAATTAGTAAAGCGGAGTTTCCCCCCCACAGAACGGCAAAAGCCCTGAGGGAAAGCTGCAGAAAAGAGAGGCTCGCGTTTCCAATTATTTTGTTGAATTGCTAATTTAGTTATTGTGGCTGGCTTAATTGTGATGGGTATTGGGTGTGCAATTCAATTTGTTTTAAATATTTGTGGGAAGGCTGATTGGTAATGGAGCTGACCTATTTCGCGGCCTAAATTGAGAGAAGGGACTTGAACAAGGGGGAGAGAAAGTGGGGGGGGGAGAGAGAGAAAGTGGGGGGGGGAGAATACGGCTACAAAGCTGCCGTTTTTGTTTCCGTTTTTATTTTGATCTCCCTTCATCTCTCTTAAGACCGTTGAAGCAACAAAAGGTTTAAATTAAAAGATGATAGCACTTTGATCTCTCAGCCTTTGAAAGCGTTGCAGCTTTAGGGGTACCCTTCCGGGCATTTTTAATATGTAGATATTTTAGGCTAAAGTGTGTAAATATGCATTTCCAGAGTTCAGTAGGCCGCTCCCTTCCTTTCCGTTCTAAATTTTTTATTATATTTGTGGAAATGATTCATGTACACACACACACCCCAACTCCCCAAATATAATCTTGGTTCAACGAAGGCACAGACAGGAGGAGGGAGAAATGTATCTTCCGCTCTTTTTCTTGTGCCGATTTGATACAATTTAACACTGTTTCAATATAAATTGGCTGCAAAGGCTTTTATTTAAAAAAATATATAAGCAAACTAAAAGAACCTGCTTGGGAATAAACAGACCCACTTATGCATGCAACTTACCTAGTAGGGGGAAAAACTGTTCCATTAGCTACACCTGCAATTAAATTCGGTTGGGTAACGGTGGGGTAAAATGGCTGTGTGTGTTCAGCCATTTGTAAAACCGTTTTAATGGACAAAATTGTGCCACCTATCCACACACAAACACACACACCCCTCCCATTTCCCCTGAATGTTAAGAAGTGGGTTTTGTTTGACCCGAAGCATCAGTAAAGGTGGATGCAGCACAGGCTATTGAGTCTATATGTGTCTACATTGTGTGTTTCACGTCCGGCTCTCTGTGGGCACCGAGCTCCCAAGAAATGCTAGGCAAATAGATCGTCTTTGGTCTCTATTGTTACCTACCTTGCAACCTTAGTCACTGGGCAAGCTTAACAATCAAAATCAAACCATGTTTGTGTGCTTTACACAGTGATGGGTTTGGACTACAATTCCCAGCATCCCCAAACCAGCAATGCTCTGGATAGTCGGAGGGCACCAGGCCAGGGAAGGTTTCTCTGCAGTTTCTGAGTGGGCTAGTCCCTGCGTGCAACTACGGATTTTGGAGACATCCAAATGAGTTTGGATTTCTATTTATCTGACCTGTAGATTCCTCATGTACCAGCTTTTTCCAAGTTGTACTATTCTGCAGACTTGTGGACTATTTTTTACTTGGGAGGGGGGGGATTTGTGGAAATTTGCCTTGATGTTGATGCCCAAGTGGAACAACACTCTTCTACAACCTTTAAAAGAAACCTGTAAAGCCATCAAAGAACAGATGCCAGAGTAAAAGGATGCCTGTCAGTCCGCAAAAGACAGACAGAATATGATTTAACACAAGCCAAGCATCCCTGCATGCAACAAGCAAAAGTATCAAGGTAAAGGGTTCAGGCATATAAACTGCTTTCTGAAATGTTGGCTTTCTATGGGTTGCAATTGTCTTGCTCCCCCCGGCTAGGGAAAATCAAGAATGCTGCGACTCAGATCAGACCCCCATGTGCTCTTTAACACTCTGCAGAGGACCTTTTTGTCCATGTGAGGGGTTACGTTTTAATTTTAAGGGGAGGGAGCCAATTCAAATGCTGCCCCCATCTGAAAAACCCTTGCTGTGAGGGGATAGTGGAAGGGGTGTCTCTTTGGTACAAAGTGTCCATTCTGTAAGAAGATACCTGGATTAGGATCGCGGACTGTGGCACTAAAAGAGTAGTTGTGTGCTTATGATTGAACTCTGTACCTACTCGCATGCTTTCTCTATAACCATGAGGACTAGCAACTTTGCTTCCTTTTGAAAGCTTAGGTTCCTGGATGATTCCACGGTGGCTGCCATATATTCCACACTCAAGCACCACACTTTATTCTTGCTAATGGGCCGAACTCCTGACTCTTAAATTGCTGGAATCATTGCCGAAGAAGGCATCGTCGCAAAGGCTGGTTTGGGGAGCTTACAATGTTCCGAGGCTGCGTAGGAGTGTCGAGGCATCCTGAAGTTGTACTGGACATGTCTAAAACCATCACCAGAAGAACGCAGCCGACTTCTCAAAACCACAAAAGCCATGCCAGAGGGACGCAGACGTGTTGTGATTGTTTTTATTAAAAGAAACTTGAGGTAAGTGAAATGACTTCAGCACCGCAAGTTGTCCCAAGACAATACAACAATTAATACTTCCGTCGGTTGGTTCCACTCTGCCCTATTACTAAAGGTGTAATAGGGGCAGTATTTCTTAATATTCTGAGGTCTTCAGAAGGGGGTCAGGCTATTCCCCTGCCCCAATCAGCCACACGTGACCAGGGGCAAAATTTATTTATTTGACACGTGATTATACGGTTCTTCACAATATTAGATTTCAGGCTGGGATACCACACCCAGATAACAAATTCTCACTTTGGAATCCAGCTTGGCCATGGCATGGTCACTGGTCAAGGGATTGGGTCCAGATTTAAGCTGGGATCCATTCTCCCCCCTTCCTTCCCAGGGCAGCTCCTGAAAATGCTACACAGTCAAAGGGGGGGGGGGATATGAACAGAAAAGAAAGAGCTGGAAAAGAAAGGGTTAAGCAGGCCCCCCACCCCCACTACTGGGCCTCTACTCAAGAAGACATCACTTTGAAGAGCTGTTTGGTCCAAGTTAAAAGAACTACAAGGAGGGGGAGAAGCTGCAGCCTTGACGAAGTTACCCATCCACACTTAGCACCTGGACATAGCTATAATATTGGGGGGGGGAGTGAGAACTCCCCCCCCCCCGTGCTTTTCCTGGGTTCAACCCTAGTGTCGTGAAGCGCAAGACGCTCCCTTGTGGCCAGCCAGGACAGGCGGCCAGCGTCACCCAGCCGTCCGAAGCTGGCGTTGGCAGCCCACACCGGTTCGGTAAAAGCATTTGCAGAGGGGTGGAGTCCACCGCACCAAGCCCCTCTGCTTGGCTGTCCTGACGTGCCAGGACAAGCAAAGGAAGAGTATCTCAAATGGATGATGGTTTTCAGGTTGGGCCATCCTGGAATGCAGCTCTGCTGAGCCTCTCTCTCTCTCCCAAAAACGGATTGGACTGGAGCCTGCGTTGGCTTTGGTGAAAATAAGCGGAAGCAGAGTTGAAGCGGAAAAGGAAAGGCACTGCACTATGGGGACGTTGCTGGCAGCATTAGGAGCCGGCTCCTTCCTTGGGGTGAGTAAAACGTTGAGTCTTTAGCAACCTTCTTTTCAAATACGTATTCTACTCTCAACTGGGTTATTTTACCATTGAATCTGTGGGCACCTCTGAAGGGGCTTTCCTTACATTATATGGCAGCAAACTCCGGGGTGTCTGTTGGACTCAGAGCATTGGAGTCAAACCTGGCTCTCTCAGGTGTAGCCACAGGAGACCTGAACTCTCAGTCCAATTCAGCCTTCCCCAACCGGGTGCCCTTCAGGTGTGTTGTGTTACGACGTCAAGCACCCCCCAACTAGCTGGGAAAGGGGTGACCTAAACTTTTGGTTTACACTTAAAAAAACGGCATGTCATGGGAAGCCATGGGACTGGAGTTGGCAGGTATCCAGCTTGCTCCGTTGGGGTAAGTGGGGTTTAGACAGGACTGACTAGCTTGATATAAGGCTCAGACCCTGGTCTTTCTAAGAGGAATAACTTCTAACACACACACACCCAAATTAGGTTTCCTTCCCGTCCTCCTTTTTGCATTCCCTTGAAGAATTGTGGAACTTCAGCTCAATGCAATGTGTAAAAAGGAAAATCGACTTTATTTAGCAATAGCCTTCCACAGCTTGGGCCCATACCTGACAGAACCCAGTATGAACCTACCTGTACACTACATCTTTCACCTAAGTCCCTCCTTCAGGTGCCTTCTCCTAGGGAGGCAACAAGGGAGCGGGCCTTCTCAGTGGTGCCCCCCCCCCCAATTTTGGAATGATCTCCCCCACGAGGCCTGCCTGGCACCAACATTGTTCTCTTTTCAGCGCCAGGTTGAAGGCCTTCCTCATCTCTCAGGTATTTGGCAGCATGTGATAAGGTTTTAATCAGGTCTTGGATATCTCTTATTGTTTAAAAGCGTTTAGATATGCGTATGTCTGTGTGTGTGCTGTCTGTTTGTAAACGGGGTGGGCTTTTTAATACTAGGTATAATGCATTTCAGTGGCCTTTTACCTTTGCAAACCATCCCGAGCACGTGGGCTATTGGACGGTATAGAAATGGAATAAATAAAATGAAAGATGTTTTCCGTAGACTTGCAACTCCTAAGTCACGGCTATGCTCCTGCTTCTGCCCCTTTCCCTGCTTGATTGAGCGGCTGGATCAGCCCCTCTGATGGGGCACAGCGGTGAACGGCAGACTCTCCCATTCCCCTGTAAAACAGAACGTGCAACTGGCTGTGGGTGATCACCTCCCAACCTACATCTGCAGCAGGAAAGGTTGCGGGGTGGCTGGAACGGACGCAAGGTTGACAGTCACTCCTGTGGGTTGTTGCCCGGCGCGTCTGTAAGGGCGGCAGGCTGCGTCAGCGAACCCACACCTTCCTGTGAATGGGCAAGGCCCAGTTGGATCCCCCCAAAAGTGAGGCCTGGGCCTTGCCTGCCTTTTAATGCCTGCTATTCCGCTATCAGCACTCCACTGCAGAGTTCACTCGCACACCGCTGATGCAGCACCGTCCGTAATCATGCAAAATATACACCCTCAATGGCAGCATGAATCCCCCCTTCCTCACTTGGTGCCATGAGCGAAGGCTGAAGAAAGGCCATCCCAGCCCTGTGCCTTCCAGCTCCCGCCCGTCCATTCACACCACCTCGGTGGCCTAAAAGGCAAGGCAAAGCCAGGCTCTTCTTTCCCAGCTAGGAGAGGAGATGCCGCCACGGCCGCCCTGCTCCAGACTTCCAGCATGGATCCCCTGAGCAGGTCAGGCAGCCCACAGAACGGGGCCGGGGGTGGGCGAGAGTTTAGCTAATTGGATTATACCGTTTTCTTTACGGCAGATGGTTTCGCTCAAATAGGTTTCCCTTAGGAGGCGGTCTGAGGAAATAAATGCCAGCACCGGTGGGCTTCTCAGGGCTGTACCCGGTGCGTTTTGGGCGTCCCAGTGAGTCCCAGTTCTCCGCCAGCATCAGCCGGTGCTGGGCTGCCAGGGCCGAATGGTATCAGAACAGGAGGGGAATTGCAGTGCGCATCCTAGAAGGGGAAACGCTACCCCATGTTCCTTGCAACACAGAGTGTCGCTCCTTAAAATTCCTTGAAGCCCCACGGCTACTTCTTCCCCAAATGGGCTATACTCAAGAGAACCGGCGTTTGGTTCCATCATCCTATCGCTCCGATTTGGCCCTTTTCTCGTTAATACGGAATGGCTGTTTTAAGGGATGTAGCGATGGCGCCTGTCCGACACGCTGTGCGTCATTTGCATAGGAAAGAGAAATGTCCACCCCCCCACCCCCCCAGTCTGTATATCAGACGGGAGGAAGGGAAGCTCTCTCTCCCAAGCCGCGTAAAACTTCGGGCTCTTTCTAAACGCTTTGGTCTGACACTAGGGAGGTTTTCACGGCGGCTTTCCTACATGCGTGGTTCACAAAGGAACCTCTGAAGGCCCTGCCCGCAGATACAGAAATGAAAAGGTGCCCTATCGAAAGGTGCCCCTTGCATTAAAAAGGCGTATTTTGTTCTTCTACTCCCCTACAGGACAAAAACCTTTCAGCCACCAGGCTGTTGAACTACCTGATAACTGTCAAAGAGTAGATTTAAACTCTGGGGATGAAGAGGAGGGTGGAGCAGCAGCAGCCAGACCCCACATCTTCCGTTAGGAGTGGGGCCTCCATCACATAGACCATTTACTGGACATGTAAGTCACAGACACGCCGGACAAGAGTGTATTCAAGACAAGGTTTGGGGTGGGGACACCAGGGAAGGCCGTCGCCTAGTTTTCTTTCCTGGATTTAAGACCTCGGGGTACTGCAGTACCTGTCATTATCTTTTTGTATGCGCTGTACAAACAACAGTTAGTTGAGACGTTGGTCCATCACACTTCGTTAAATAAACAGGGAGTGCTCTACGACATTCATAAGTTACTTTGAAGGGAGCCTGACGTCTTGCAGTCTTTCGTAACTAAAAGGCTGCTCTCTTCCACTCAAGTCTGATTTAAAATTTTGAAATAAAAAGTACACGAAAATTCAGTCCGTTTCCAGCATTTCCCCTCGGCGGGGCCAGGTCAGGAAGGCGAGAGCGGGACGCCGGAGCCCTTTTGCTGCTGCGGCCGGCGCGCCCGCTTACGTCGAGGCGGGGGAGTCCATCGTGGAGAGGATGCGCACGATCTCAGCCCGCTGGGTCGGCGATATGTGCTGGGTCATGTGGACGATGGAATCCATCGCGACCTCTGGATTGGCTTGGACCAAGCTAGTCGAAGAGGAGGAAGTCAGTCAGTTCTTTGCAGATTTGTCCATTCGTTTCTTTGTTGACTGTACTTTTAAAGCCTTACACGGCAATACCTGACCAGAGCACCTTCCCAACCTGAACTACACTCAGCACCTAAGGGCTTCCTCCGGGTGCCTCCTCTGAGGGAGGCTCAGAAGATGGCCACAAGGAAGCGGGCCTTCTCAGGGTTGGCCCCCCAATTATGGAGTGATTTCCTTGGCACCAACATTGCTATCTTTTTGATGCCTGGTTAAGACCTTTTTTCTCAAGAATTAGGTAGCATGTGATTTTTAGTTACGGTTGGTTGCTGATAGTTGTTTTTAGATATATTTTGTCCTTGTGTGTACTGCCCGTTTGTGTGTTTTTAAAGTAAATGGTTTTTAAAGTTTGTATACTCCATTTTAAATGGTTTTTAATCTTTGTAAACTGCCCAGAGAGCCTTGGCTATAGGGCAGAATAGAAATGATGATGATGATGATGATGATGTTCTCTGGGCTGTGTACAATACATTAAAAACACGCAGTACAAACGTTAAAACAAAAAATCAAAACAGGGCAGAATGGAACCAGTAGCCAAGAATTAAACCATTACAGCGTCGTAATACCAAATTAAAACCAGCAGCGGAAAAGAACCCTAAAAGCTGTACGGTAGTGCAGACTCCCTGTTCTTTGCAATCGATCAGGCCACACAACGTGGATCAGGACATTGTGGGGTGAGATGTGTTTCTGCCGTAGTTTGAACATTAGATCTTGGAAACAACCGAGCTGCCATCATCTTCCTTAAAAATGGTGGTTCTCATCAAGGACGGGCGGCTACCAGACGGGTCAGGTAAATCCCACGGGCAGGCGGGTGTGGGTGTGTGGCTCTATGGGTTGGAGCGGGAGTGAGGAGTCCGACAGACTCACAAGCTGGCCTTGCATCTGGGAACCCCCACTATCCAGCCTGCTTCGGGTGTCCGGATCTCGCTTCAAATCCAAATCTGGGTGGACCAGGCCCAAAGAGGCACGAGGCGGATCGGAGCTGGCACCAAAGCGCACTCCAAAGCGGATTTGGGGAGGGGGGGTTGTCCCCTGCACAGCCCTACAAAAAATGGCATCAGGATTACAGCTGAGCAATGCCCCCTCGCCTGGGATACGAAGCTGAGCCTGCTGAGTTCCCCGCTCTAGGAGCTTCGCGAAGCAGCCTCCTTACCTCCGTATCTGCTTGAGTATGTAGTCCCGGGAGATGTATTTGATGTTCTCATCTACCACCGAGCGAGCGCCCTCGTCCTCCGTCAGCTGTTTCTCCAGCCACTCTACTAGGTCTTTGTTATTATCCCACAAGTATGCCTGCCGGGGAGAAAAGCAGAAGTCAGTGCTGGGGGCTGCTGTCAGTTTCACCATGAGGGGTCTGCAGAACATGCATATTCTCCTGGGCGCCCCCACCCCACCCCCGGTCCCTTCTCCCAAGCTAAGGAAGCAGGTCCAAGGAGAAGCACAAAGGATAGGGCATCACTTAACCTGATGGGTGCACAATTCAGAGACGACTTGTAGCCCCCGTGGGAGGGAACCAGTGTGGTATAGTAGTGGAGTGATCTGGGTGATTTGGGAGATCTGGGTTCTAGTCCCTACTTGGCCATAGAGCTCACTGGGTGACTTTGGGCCAGTCATTGACTCTCAGCCTCACAGGGCCATCTTGAAGGGTATAAAAGGGAGAGGAGGAGGAGAAGCCGAATCATGTATGCCGCCTTGGGCTCCTTGGAGGAAAAGTAGGATATTAATGTATTAAAAATAATCAAATAAGTAATAAATAACGGAGCCCCTGCTTCAATTGTGGGAGGTCCCAGATTCGATTCCGGGCATCTCCAGGTAGGGCTGGGAAAGAATCCCTGCCTGAAACCCTGGAGAGCGGCTGCCAGTCAGTGTCGACAGTACTGGGTTCGATGGATGCTGGGTCTGACATAGTGCAAGGTAGAAAGATCTGCTCTGAGATGGGAAAAAACTTCTTTTTGGAAGGGCACTGCTGCCCCAGGGCTCTGTAGCCACTCCTGAGCACGCGGGGGCGGGGGGCAGGGGGCAGAGAGACTGGTGGAGCTGCTGTAACATAGGGACCCACAGATCCCTGTCCTCTGCCGCTCAACAGGAGGCCTGACTGTTGGTTGCCATAACATGCAGTAGGCTAGCGTTCCCCAAGTGTCTGCTAGCCAAGCTATAATCTTTTCCCTTAGTGAAATGCAAAACGCACTTCACTCCTGCCCTTAAAGAAGCTGGGCCAAAGATCTACCCTCGGCCAGCATTCTGTAGCCCACAGTGGCTAGCCAGGTGTCGCCAGGAAGCCCAAGCGCAAAGCCCTTTCCTGCTGCTGCTGCTGCAGCTCATCAACTCTGAATCGGACAGTGGCACAGAGACTTCCCGCCTAGTAGCCACTGGTAAGACTGGGGAAGCTACTGGGAGTTGAAGTCCAGCCGATTTCAACTCCCATCAGCCAGCAGGGTCAAAAGTCAGGGACGACCGGAGTTGTAGTCCAACAGCTTTGGAGAGATCAGATGAGAACTCCCCAGAGAGTTTCAGCGATGGGACGGTAAACACATGTGGAGGCTCACTGGGAGGAGCTCGAAGGCCAGAACAGAAATACAGCAAGCGGCCACTTCTAGGGGTGAGTATTTCAGTCTCACCTTTTAAAATTAAATTCCCTCAGCGCCCAGTTTAGGAATTTCTCAGAATTCTAAGCCTCTGTATAGCTTCAACCACACTGTCAAAATACAGAACTTAATACAGTTCCTTCAGTCAGAAGCTTCTGCAAAACGCAGCTTTATTTTAAGCAAGCTACTAGTCCTCATGAGCTCTGCACTGGCAACAACAAAACATTAAAATCACAAACGCAGGTTTACAAACCAACCAGCCGACCCAGAATTCTGCGTCTACTGCTTGTAACCAGTCACGAAATCTATCCCCCAGTTTGGAAGCGGTGGGCATTACAAGAGAGGTCAAAGTGGCATGAAGCCATGGGCAAATCTGATTTCCCCAGTAGCAAATCTTAAACAAAATGTTTTGGGGTGGTGGTTACAAGATCATTTAGCTCTGTATTTGCTAGGTAGTTGACTATATAATCATTCAGGAGCGTGTTAGAAGCTGAACAGCCTTCTCGCTGCTTCCATTCGCCTCTCATTTTCTTTACAAATCATTTAAGAATCGTTAATGGTTTCCGGAAAAAACCAAGTACCACCATTAGCGCTCATTCATATTTATGTCATTTTATTTGGGTAATTAAACACAAAAGCTCGTCATTTAGAGGTGCACTATCCTTCTCTGTTATACTGCTAATGAAGCCAAAGTCGGAATGACAATGAATTCCACATCATGATTTAATAGGCGGTCATGTCAAAAATCAGAGATGAACGATCTCGGCGGCTTAAGGGGCTGGAAGCCGCTGCCACGCTCCTCGAAGGGTGACCCCCGGGGCCTGGCGCTGATGCGGTGGCTCGGCTCAACGCAAAATGGGCATGCAGAGGAAGCGCGGGCACACCGGTTGGCTCGATGCTCAGAAGGGGAGTGACCGTTTTGTCTGCGGTACGGCTGAAGACGAGCTCTGGGCCTGTACCCTTTTTATTAGCACACAGATGGGACCGCACGAGTCGTGTCGGCAGAGGAAAGGGCAACGAATAGGACTCTTTTAGCCATGCGTAAAATACCGTCGGCGTATTTGTGGTTAGAAATGTGGCACAGCTGTGGGAATTATTCCGCATTATTTCCCCATTACCCTATGATTGTCATCCTCCAACATAATGAAATTTGGGGCTCTTTTCTTACCCTCCGTGTCTTTGGCCAATATATTTAAAACAAAGTCATGTATCCATCAGGGCTAGATACTTCTTTTTAAAGAAAAGCACAATTTCTTTGGGAGGAGAGTTTGGCCCACCAGTCTCTCAAACCATGCCTTACCCGTAATATGTATGTTTATTGATTTTTTACATTTATTTCCCACCATTTCCCCCCTCTTTCAAGGAACCCGAGGGGGCTCACGTGGTCATCCTCCTTGTCTCCATTTTATCCTCACAACAACAACCCTGCGCGGTAGGTTAGGCTGAGAGGCAGTGGCTGTCCCAAAGTCACCCAGTCAGTTTCACGGCCGATTGAGGACTAGAACCCGGATCTCCCGACTCCCAGTCCAACACTCTAACCACTACACCACGCTGACTCTCAGGCTGTAGGCAAACTGTACTTATTCTATAAACCAAAGAGCACAAAACTAAAACAAAAGCCTTTTGAAAACCTTCTCCATAAATATAAGCTGGACTGGGAGGAGCTTTGAAATGTGGCTCTGAAAAAGAATGGAAGCTAGGGGAACCACCTCCAGGGCTCCAACCTCAGAGCACAAAAACCGCACTCGCTACCCCCTCTACCGCGTCACCAGCACGTTTCCGGCTACGTGTCCACACTTGGAAATGGAGCACGGAGCCGGGAACAGGAGCCTCTCCTGAGGAGGGTGGAGGGGAGAGAGACCGAGGTGGTGGCCACACGACATTACTTATGGCCGCCCCGTCTCCTTCCCTTTCCCTCCGAAGCACGGCTGCTAGACGGTTGACATTGCCCGTCTAGCAGAATTGCTAGTCGGCTGGAGTGCGGAGGCAAACACCTGCCTCTCTGTCCCTGCGCCCCTGCCTTGAATACAGGCCCTTTGTGGCTACTGGGCATATTGATTTTATTGATTTCACCCTGCCTCACTGTGGCGTCTTATTTTAGTTATTTATTTGCAACATTTGTATGCCACTCAACATCTAAAACAAATTCCAGAGGAATGAACATAAGAGGTAAAATAGTAAAAAAGATAAAAAGCATTAAAAACACCATACTGAAATTAATCTTTTTTAAAAACAATGCCAATAAAAACTGCAACTGATCAATCAAGGAAGGCTTCCTGGAACAGCTGTTTTCAGGAGGCGCTGGGAGCAGCCTATAGTGTTGGCGCCTACCTGAGGCAAGGAGTTCCATAGAAAGGGGGCCACCACACTGAAGGCTCTTCTCTAGGTGGACTCCAGTTGGGCCAAAGGTCTGTGTGGAGCCACCAGGAGCAAACCCTCTGATGACCTCAGTGACAAGGCAGATTGGCGAGGGAAAAGGCGCTCGCTCAGGTGTCCTGGTCCCAAGTTGTTTTGGGGCTATTTGCACTAGTACCAAAATCTTAAATCTGGCCCGGTAGTGAATAGAATGCCAGTGCAGTCCCCTTACTCCATTATCACAGGATTTATAAAACTGACTAGTTTCATTCTATTTCATAGGGCTGCACCCAGTGTTTGCCAGCGAATGTTTTAGGGGCCCGAAACATGCCTTGGCCCTCCCTGCTCATTTTTATGGTTGCATCCATTTTCTAATGATGAAGCAAGAGCCAAAATGGCTTCAAAAAATAAACAAACTAGCCCTGATGGCTATGTGCTACCTCCAGTATCCGAGGCAGTAAGCCTGTGTGCACCAGTTACTGGGGAACATGGGTGGGAGGGTGCTGTTGCACCGTGTCCTGCCTTGTGGGTCCCTGGTTGACAGCTGGCTGGCCACCGTGTGAACAGAGTGCTGGGCTAGATGGACCCTTGGTCTGATCCAGCAGGGCTCTTCTGATGTTCTTAAGTTCAAATCTCAACAGTCTTGTGGAAAATTGAGGGTTTAGGGTTTTTTTAATTATAAAAAATGGGTTGGGATTGATTTCAACACTGAGATAACTTTAGGGATGTATGAATCAGGAGAACTCGACGCTCGCCAGAGTTTTCCGAATTCCACTGTGTCTGAGTTTACATTCAGTCTGAAAGGTGTGGATTGGGAAAATCCTGATCAGAAATACTGATTATCTAACTCAGCCTTCCTCAACCTGGGGCGCTCCAGATGTGTGGGACTACAACTCCCAGAATGCCCCAGCCAGCTGGCTGGGGCATTCTGGGAGATGCAGTCCAACACATCTGGAGCGTCCCAGGTTGAGGAAGGCTGATCTAGCTAGATGCCTAATCAAAAATACACTGAAACTAATTTCTCATACATCCCTGGTAGGATTCACTGCCTGCTTCAATTGTTTGTGGTTCTTATTATTAGAAAGAACCGAAACCACAGTACGGCCGCCTAGAAAGGGGAACTCCCTGCCGCCCTCAAGTTTTCATCCTCCACACTGGAATCTCCTCCAATCCCAGTAATTAATCGGGAAGCCAGATCTGAACCTGAGATTCAAGCTTTCATTCAAGAATCTTCCAATGAAGCCTATTAAAAGCTTGCAGCAAGAGAAAATAATAATCAGTAGCAACGTTATTTGCCACGGTCATTATTTTAAAATTGCAGCCGCTGCTCTTGTGCTTCACTCCCAGATGCAACAGCAGCGTTCACAACCAAGGCGTTCAACAAACTGTCGAGGAAGTAAAAAAAAACCCACCCCACTCCACCCGCCCCCATCTTGCTGCAAATGCTTGCCACTTCGCAGACCTGAGTAAAGCTAGGATTTGCCCAAGAATCCCAAAGCTTTTAGTTTAGGCGAATATTTAATACTCTTATTAATCATTTTTAATCCGTTTGCCTTTAATTAAGAAACAGCATGATGCCTTCCTATCAACATATGCCAGGGAGCAGATTAATTGTGGCTTAAGATAACTCTCCTTGATTGGTGTAATGTATTAGCTAACTAGATGCCTGGCTTATAAAAAAAAAGGGAAAAAAGAAAGATGCTCAGACACCGTCTGAAGAAAAACTCGGCCCCCCTCATCCCATCCCATCCCATCCGACAATACACATTCTCTCTTTCTCTTTCCCTTTCAGAGCCCTAAAGTACTTCAGATTTGATATGATCTATGTGTTTTGTTTCTTCGGCAACTCACAAAACAAAAGGACGTAACAGGATGTCCTATTAGCAGCTCTGGAGATGGACCATTGCAACATATATCCATGTTAAAACTGGCGCGCAAAGGGAGGAAAATGAGAAGCAAACAGCAAAATAATCTCAGATTGTTGGTGTGTGTGTGTGTGTGTGTGTGTGTGTGTGTTTTAAATAGAACCACAACCAAACCAGTTGAATTCTCTGCCAGGTTCCTGTTGTAAGAGGTGAAAATGCTACAGGAATTTCTCCAAAAAGCACCTCCCAAAACATCTTCTAGGAAAAGGGTAGACGTTTGACCTGGGGGCTTCTAGATAATGAAAGACTGAGTTGGAAGAGATTTGGAATCTATTCATTGGGTAAAATCTGGATTGAAGAGATAGGGCTTTGAACCTTTCTCCTTGGCATGTTTTTTTGGAGGGGTGGTGGTGGAGGGAATCGTTTTTGTATGGAGACACAACCCATCATGGAAACTACTACCTCCAAGCAAAAGTGGTATAGCCCAGACACAGCTTGGAAACATCAAGGAGAACCTGAGAACATCAGAAGAGCCCTGCTGGATCAGACCAAGGGTCCATCTAGCCCAGCAATCTGTTCCCACAGGGGTCAACTAGGGGTCAACCAGGGACCCACAAGCAGGGACATGGGTGCAGCAGCACCCTTCCGCCCAGTTTTCTGAAACTGACTTCAGTTTCAGAAAACCTCATGGATTTTGTTAAATCCATTTTGTCTACATTTTGCGGATTGTCAGGATTGTATTTTGTTCTGTTGTCCACACACCAATTGAATTCAGATTTATTTCTTTGGCCAGAATTTCATGCTATTTGTGCTCATGCGCATTGGTACAAGCACACACACACTTGCGCATTCCACATTAGCAAAATCCCCACCCCCACCCCCACCCCCAAGTGAAAAAACCATCTATAAGTCTGCGGAACCTGCGTGACACAGAAAAAGGCAGCCTGCTCATTTAAACCTATCGCCTATTTCTCTGACATTCCTGCCTCTTCCACTCTCCAGTTCGAAGGAGTTTACTTAAAAGTGTCTGTGTTACCACAATGGTGTGTCTTGCGCTACCTTAGGAGTTGTGGTTACCACCAGATGGCTGTTTCCCCTACTGGGGAGGCCACATGGGAGAGAAGTATACCTCTTGGGCCTGCATAGGCAGCAGCGACATCATATGTACCTGCCAGGTGGTTTCCCATTACATTTGACACCAGAGTCACAGAGGGAAGAGGGTCACCGAAGATCTGGACCCAGGGGCACAAGGGAGCCCTAATTTCCCCATCTCTTCTGCTGTTAAATTCGAAGGTTACTTATCAATTGCCTCTGTTGCTGGGGAACATGGGCAGGAGGTTTCTGTAGCACTCATGTGGGTTTCCCATGGGCAGCTGGTTGGCCACTGAAGTCAAATGGATATGTTTATCTTTACCTTGACCGTGCCTTCAACTTCCACAAACCAGCGTCTCAACATTGCTTGGATCTGGCCATCTGTCAGTTCAGGGTTAGCACTGTGGATTTTCTTCTTGACCAAGTCCTCAAGCAGAAGGCGTCGGAGTCTCCAGTAGAAGAAAGTGCGCGAAGTCTTCCAGTCTAGAATATCCTGCATTCGTTATGAGACGCGCACACAGAGACGAGTTAACATGGGAACAGGGAATAAACCCCCTGTAGCCTCACACAAGAAACCGAGAGAAATTCTTGGAATGAAACTGAGCAAAGACAAAAGAGCCTGCTGGTAGATCCCTAGGCAAAGGAGCGGAGACCAGAGAATGTTTTATAGCATCAAGTTGCCGTTATTGATAACGAAAAGCCAGCACAGATTTCATGAGCATACCCCCTAAAATGGCAAGATTCGCTATAAACTATTCTCTGGACACCGGTTCTCCCCCGCGCCCCCTTTTTTTTAAAGACACAACCGGTCAAACCATCAAAAGAATCATGTTTATTATGTCTTAATTTTCACTTATCATCACAGCCGCCTTGGAGGCCTGCTGTCAGGCAGACAGGCAGGATGTGCATGTTCTAAATAGACCAATAAATATGGGTACGCATGAACGCAATTGCTTCGCCACAGAAAAAAAGTTACCACATGGCGAAGCCTCCTGTCAGAATGAAATCGGGCCGGGAAGGCTGAGAAAGACCCCCGGTGCCTGCGGATCCATTATGTGAAACCATTTATTGGGAAAGACTTGCCTGCTCCTTTCACAGGCCTCAGAGAGCCTCATGGAGGTGCAAGTAAACCCCTCTGTGACCCCCATCAGCTGGTTGCAAGGCCATGCGCCACTCATGGTTTATATCCAATTTATGCTGCAAAAGTGGGCATCAGCGTTCGCTTCCGTGGGGTTTTTACTTCCCAATTCCTCTCTGTAGGGGAGGAGCCCCGCGCAATTCTCTCCAGCTAGTTATTTTGCTGTCTTATTTCTAGACGTGAAACCTTCTCTGTCTGCCCATCTTCTTTTTTGAAACCAGTAACAAAACATTTCTCTCTTTTCAACAACAGCAACAACAACAATAATAATAATATATCTATTTGTTACCCGCCTCTCCCTCTGGATCGAGGCAGGGTACAGCACAAATAAAAACACCAGAAAATACATAAAACTAATTCAAATGTTTAAAACCAGTGCGTCATTAAAAGCACTGGTGTATTTACAGCACGTTATCCCAGCTCACAGGGCATTGTCTGAGGAAAGAGATCCGTGTGTTCTACCTACAGATGAGAAAATTATGTTGGCGACGTATTGCTGTCGTTTGCGTGCGTGAACTTAATGCTTGCCAAACTGTAAAAAAAAGTTGTCTGGCCTGATTTTTCCTTTAGTAAGTCTAAGTTAGTATGTTAGTTTCTCAGCTAAGAGCAGGTAACACAGCTTTTGATCCTAAATACCTATAAGTGCTGCATTGTTACCCTTCGAGTATTTTGCAAACAGCATAACAGATGCTGTAAGCAAGAAGATAAACGAGTCTTTATGAAGCGATTTTGCCTGATCCCCATCAAAGATCCCCAGCAAGGGGCACGTTAGGGCCTTTTGATATTTGTTTCGTGATCAGTGTGATTTCCTGAAATATTTCTCCCTGGGGCTTTCTGTCGTTGGACACCTCCACCACATGTGGTAGCATGTCCCTTTACTGCCGCACCACTTTGTCTGTCTTTCTCTTTCCTTGAATTTAGAGAGACTAAATTCTTTCTAAGGGCCAGGCTTGAGCAGGAATGGGGGTGGGGGGTGGATTGCGTGACTGAATGGATGCGGAAGTTGGGATGATAGAACCCTGCAAGTGGGCCCTGCAGCAAAGTGTTGTAGCGTGGAGTGCTCCTACACACTTGGGAGTGAGAGGTGTTGAACCGCTCTTGGCTCAGTTCGGCGAAACCCTCGGGGGCCGCATTGCAGTGGTGGGCGGGGCCTAAGGCAAAGTGGGCAGAGCCAAAATACCAGCCTACTTTAGCATAAAGCTTTTACTGCCAGGAACTAAGCCTTGGGAGAGATCTAGAAGCCTTGGGGAGGGGGGGGTTCTCTCCTAGTTCCAAATGTGCTCCTCCAATTCACTGAAACAGTCCAATGATAAACAAGCTACGTATCCCGCAAAAGGGGGGAACAGAGGAGCCATTTTAACATAAACAAACAAGAGCAGGCCCTAAAGGCGTCGTATATTGTTAACCATGAAATATGTTTCCTAAAAAGGACTGTGAGAAGTAACAGTGCAATCCTAAGCACATTTACTTGGAAGAAAGCCCCAACGGCCTTTTCTTCCTCATACGTGTGCCTAAGATTGCAACCTAAATGTACAGCAAATACTACTGTAAATCCGGTAACACATCGCCCCCAAGGCAGACGCAATCATACAAGTTGCAGGGGTCTCATCAGATGCATAAGTGAGCGACAACACGAAGAGACGTGTGAGATAGGATCTATAATGATCCACAATCAGTAGTCCAGCTGCCGTGCATTTCTCCAATCAATGGAGGTTATTCAACTAGCCCATTTCATAAGAACTAGCCATAAACACAGAAAACAGGAATCGGAAGGTCTGTGAATTGTGGGGCCGTAGAGAACATTCTGTGCATGCAAAAAGTCAAAGATCCAATCTTTGGCATCTCCGGACACTGGGGGGGGGGGGGGGGAGGAGTCTTTTCCTGAAGCCCTGAAAAGCTGCTGCCGGTCAGTGTGGAAAATACTGAGCTAATGGAGCAATGATTCAGTATAAAGGCAGCTTTCTACGTCCATGTACGCATTTGCTACTTACGGGGTTCACATTCCCGCTAGCTCTTGATTTTGGCCATTTGTCGCCTTGCAAAAAAGCCACCATTCAGAACTTAAGAAGCGAAGCTATCGAGTCCAAAGCCGTTTGGAGCTTTCGCCTCTTTGGAAAAATGAATATTAATACCACGTTGTCGGAATAATCCGGGCCGGCCAAAGCCTTCCACGCACATCCCTGCCCCTTCGAAATTTTGGTCTGCGAGGACTACCTCGGCGACAATTCAATGCATGTCTGCACACACTGGAGCTTTTGACAGCAGCGGCAAGAAAAGAATTCATAATACTTACCGTAATGACACCCTTCTCCTGCATCCGGCCGGGCGTGTCGTGCAAGTCAGCAAACTGCACGGCTACCTGATGGTAAATGGGAATTAGGAATTCCTCCCGTTCCTTCAGCTTGGTCTCCAGTTCCTTCCGCTCAGTCGGGCTTAGCTCCGGGGTGCCTGAAATCAAAAGAAAAGACGCCTGTCAGAGACCCCAGGAGACGAGAGAGAGAGAAAGAGGCACAGAGTGGGAAAGCAAAAACCACTCTCGGGCAGCTGCCTGAGCTTAGAAACAGCTGTTTTACTCAGGTGCGCTCACAGGTGAGTGAGTAATCCCAGCGCCACTGCCCCCCCCAAAAGGTGTTTCTCTCCCACACCACCCTACACACATACACACACCATCCATCTTTGCCCAGCTCGGTGTCCTGGCTTCAGCAGAGTGACTCAACCTGACAAAATCTATATATAGAATCAGAGGCAGGGCCAAGAAAACCCACCAAGAACACATTTATGCAAAGTGCATGAATCCACAGAGACAGCAGCTCATGCAGAGTCATCTAATGTGCTTCCAAGATCAAGATTTTAAAACGAGTTTGAATTTCCCAGGCAAGGGCAGGGGGATGGACAGAACAGGAGATTGCTGTTAAAACGAACGGTGGAGGCAGAGAAGAGTAGATGTGGAAGGAGTACAATATGGGATAAAAAAGTGGGGAACACGCACACACACACGCCCCAAGAAACTGAGCCCTCTTCCTTCGTTCCAAGGATACCAATTTTGTTCCCTAACTATAATTCTATCATTTCAAAACGTCAGATCTACGTTTTATTTTTGAAATTTATGGCCCATTTTGCATTCTAAAATAATCCCAAAGCAGAATACAAAAGCCATTAAACACGGTAAAAACCACGCAACTGGATCAGGTCAACAGCTGTTCTAAGCCTAGCATTTTGTTTCCAACAGTGGGCAACCAGATCCTCCTGGGAGGCCAGAAACAGGGTGGGGTGCAAATACCCTTCTCACTTGGAGGCCTCCTGCCCCGCATACAGAGACTCCCTTAACCACTACGGCTCACAGCTCTCCACAGACACATCCCTCCAGGAATGCCGGCAATCCTCTTTTGTTAAAGCCATTTGAAACTACTGGCCAGTCACACATCATGTGGCAGAGGGTTCCATAAGTTAGTTTCATGTGCTGTGAAAAAGCCCTTCTTTTCGTCAGCCCCGAAACTATTGCCATTCTGTTTCCTTGGCTTACCCCATGTACCAGTGTGGGATAGTGGTTAGAGGACTGGGACTTGGGAGATCTGAGTTCTAGTCTCCACTCGACCATGAAGATGCACTCTTCAAATACTTAAAAGGTTGTCACACAGAGGAGGGCCAGGATCTCTTCTCGATCCTCCCAGAGTGCAGGACACGGAATAACGGGTTCAAGTTAAAGGAAGCCAGATTCCAGCTGGACATCAGGAAAAACTTCCTGACTGATAGAGCAGTACGACAACGGAATCAATGATCTAGGGAGGTGGTGGGCTCTCCCACACTAGAGGCCTTCAAGAGGCAGCTGGACAACCATCTGTCAGGGATGCTTTAGGGTGGATTCTTGCATTGAGCAGGGGGTTGGACTCGATGGCCTTGTAGGCCCCTTCCAACTCTGCTATTCTAGGATTCTATGAAGCTCCCTGGGTGACTTTGGGCCAGTTGAAGACTCTCAGTCCAACCTACCTCACAGAGTGGTGGTGAGGATAAAATGGAAAGGAGGATTATTATGTATGCCACCTTGGGTTCCTTGGAGGAAAAAAGGTGGGATATAAATGTTAGAAGAGGAGGAGGAAGATAGATTCTTGGAGGATATGGCAACCCATGGCTGGTATCATGAAGCTGTTTACTAGAGTGGTGTAGTAGTTAGAGTGCTGGACTGAGAAGACCTGGGTTCTAGTCCCCATTCGGCTGTGAAGCTCACTGGGTGACTCTGGGCCACACAGCTTCTCAGCCCAATGGTGCTTGTGAGGAGAGAAGGAGAGGACCATGTAAGCCACTTTGAGCTTCTTCAAGGAAATGTGGGATACAATTATAACGAATGAATAGTCAATATGTACTAGGCCTATGTGTGAAAGCAAAAAAGAGAACGGGAAAAAGCGTTATTTTCTCCTACCACACCACTAATATTTATATACCGCCATCATGCCTCCAGCTGTGTGTGTTTCCCCCCTCCTAAACATCAAAATACCCAGCTTCTTAAAACGTAGAAATGATGTTAGATAGAGCAGGAAAATGGAGAAAGATTGCAGGTATTGACAGCAAGCAACTGATCCAAGCCGCTTTCTCCCCGGCAGAGCAAAATCACAAGGGGAAGAGCCCAAGGAAGGCTAAAACCAACCCACTGGGGTCGGTGGCTTTACATTCCTTATGAATAGGAGAACATTCTTTGCTTAGCTGAACACGGGGTTAGAATGCCGTGCGTCTGGAATTGAGTATGTCGCAGGCCGACACATCTAGTTCACACTCAACAAAGACGCACTTGCTGTACAGCTAAAATTTTAGTTGTAAACTAAAGCTGAAGGGATACGTCCGGCTTCCGGTGCTATGAGTTGCAGCCTGTAGCTCAAGCTCTGCAAGAACACTAAACTTTTAACTTCAAAATCCTTATCTACTAAGCTTTGCAAACACCGAACACCAACTAAAATTTGGGGGAGACAGTTGTTGCATCTTTGGTCTGCCTAAGCAGTGCATGGACCACAAAGGCTTGACATAAATATATCTATAAAACACACACACACACACACACACCCTACTGAACTGTGTCCGGTGCCTGCACACGGATGGTGCTGTGGAAACGATAAACTCCGGAAAGGGCTCGGGTAAAGTTGAGAGCAGAAAGGCAAGGGTTACAAACTGATTGCAGACCCAGCACCATGGACAGCTCACTGCAGCCTAAGCGAGAACAGGCACCCCCCTCTCCCGTCTCCTTTGACGGAAGGAGGATTTTGAGACCAAAGCGTGCTACGCACGACCATGGCTGAAATCGAAGGCCGGGATATTTTCCGCCTTGCAAAAAAAAACCCTGGCAGCTCCGTCCTCTGGGGGATTTGTGCCGGATGCCAGGCTGGAGAAGGTGGCAATCAATCACCCACTTTCCTCCCATTGTGCAAAGTAGGCGTGGGGGGAGAGATTCCAACCTGCAATAGGGGCAAATGGATAAAGCCCCCCCCCCCCCGGCCCATGCTGTGATGCCCTTCTGGGTCAAAGGCCCTGCTCTGGCTATTTGCTAAAATTTGCTATTTGCTAAAATGAAAAATCAAAACAAATCTGCTACGCGAGGCCAAACCACGTAACAAATGTCAGGTCCACGTTTGGCTTGGAGGCATAATCTTTTTGTTCCCCTTGCCTATTACCAAATCTCCCCCCCCCCCCGCCCCGCTTACAAATAAAAACTAAGCTCTCTTAGGCTTGGGCCCAGCTCATACCGAGTTTGCGCCCCCACCCCACAAGAAGGGAGGGCTCACCAGAAACAGGAAAGGTTTAGTAGGCCAGGCTTTTGAGGCCTTGACACCAAGGCCTTTAAGGCGTAGATATTCCTGAGGCCTGAAGGATGAGGCGTGTCAGGCCTTTCCCGTCTGCAGTGAGGTCCTCCTGTCCCACACAAGGGAAAAAATGTGCTTGGGAAGGGTCTGGGTGGTCTACGGTAGTAA
Organism: Elgaria multicarinata webbii; assembly: GCF_023053635.1. NCBI lineage: Eukaryota > Metazoa > Chordata > Lepidosauria > Squamata > Anguidae > Elgaria > Elgaria multicarinata. Next base: position 7,811,388 of record NC_086192.1, on the reverse strand, counting down.
TGTAGGAGAATTTTGTTTTTGCTTGCAAAACACGCAAAGATGCCCAGTTTGAAGCCCCGAACGTGATCGCAAGCACATGTCCAACGAAAAAGTCCGCAAATTGCCGGGCACGGGCACACGTTCGATTTACAGAATGTTCCCAGTTCGAATTTGCACAAACTTGACATTGCTGCAAATTTGTGGGACTTTCCTGTTCACGCAGAGCGAGCAGCCATCGCAAACGCGAGCAGGAATTGGCGCGAGACGAGCATCGAGGTGACATTCAGAGAATGCTATCGAGCATTGCTTTGTCGCCCATCCCTAGCATAGGGGCAAGTCCTGCCAAAGCTTCCTTTTCAATTCAGAACCTCTTCTCTGGCCCCACTGGGCTCCTTCACCGAAGCCCTTGCCTGGAGCTCTCCTTTGGGGTTTATGTGAGGAAAGCTGGGGGCAGCTAGATTCAAAGTTGCATCGAGTCACGAGACCATTACAAGGTAAACAAAGCATCCATATATTTTTCTCCGATGATACTAGAACCACAACGGGCTCATCCCATGAAGCTGATGGGCAGGAGATTCAGGGCAGATCGATGGAAGGCCTTCTTCACACAGCGCAGAGTTAAACTATGGAACTCATTACCACAAGATGGAGTGATGGCCATCAATTCGGATAGTTTTAGAAGCGGGTTGGATAAATTCCTGGAGGAGAAGGCTCTCAATGGCTAGTAGTCCTGATGGCTATGTGCTAACTCTAGGATCAGAGGCAGAAAGCCTGTGTACATCAGTTGCTGGGGAACATGGGTGGGAGGGTGCTGTTGCACCATGTCCTGCTTTGTGGGTCCCTGGTCGAGAGCTGGTCAGCCACTGTGTGAACAAAATGATATAGATGGATCCTTGGTCTGATCCAGCAGGGCTCCCCTTACGTTCTTATATAAAGGTAACTTGTTAACATAACATAAAATTTCCACAACCCCAAATAAAATCACAAACAAAATCTTAACCTCTCTGGCAAGAAAACATTCTCCCTTACACTCCCCCCAAATATATAATGCTGCAGATAGAAAACACAGTTCCATATCTGTCTTGTCCCCACAGCAGACAGATTACGATCTCATGGATAGAGGTTTTCATATATCCCCCTAAACTGTGACCCATCTATTGTTCCCAGAGCATGTGACGCAAAGGATAATATGTAAGAATATGTACAGGATATGGGTTAAAGCAGAAGGACAGGTGCACTCAAAATATGGCTTATCCCTGCATCTTCTTCCTAAGACAGACAAAAGCGTTGAGTTTAATGGTTGAACGGAGCTTTAGTCTCTAAAGTTCTGCAAATCCTTCAAACAACAAGGCAAGGGAAATTCTTATACAATGGTGCTATTTTAGAAGCGGATGTAGTTGCTCTCTCCATCTGCAGGGATACATCAAGCAATTATCTTTTTAGCAAGCTCCACCCCCAGGCTCTTTGTATCTCATTCAGAAAGGTCCAATTTCACCATTAGAAAACAGAAGGGTGGTAATTACCATGAGGGCCTTTTCGGTGGTGGCACCCTGAATTGGAAGGGGAAAAAAACCCTGCTCCTAAGGAGTCTTGCCTGATGTCCACGTTGTTGTACTTTTAACACCAGGCAAAGACATTTTCATTATTGCAGTATTTTTAGATCTGCAGTGGTTTTATCTGCTTTGCTTTGTGGGTTTTTATCTGTTTTACTGGTTTTTAGGAGATAAGGCGTGGGAGTATAAGTTTAACAAATAAAATTGAATAAAAGTTTCCAAGCTTTTTTGGAAAAATCAGATACTTTTTTTGGGGGGGGGGAGAATTCTCTGAGAAACTTGGGGAGGGGAGAAAAGCAAATTATTTAGGAGGTGAGGTGTGGGGAGCTCACCCATCACTAGCTGACAATCTTTTAATTTGGGGAGATGGAAGATTTTAAGACGAGTCCTAGGAGAAAAATATAAGAAAGCTGAATGAAGGAAGGGAAGAGTTGAACAGAAAAGGAAGGGGAGACTGAGTTATGGGGATGAAGGAGAAGGAGGGAGGTGTGGGATCGAAACAGAGCATGGAGAACCAGGACTTAGTCTAAAGTGTACAAATATTGAATGCTGGCCTGACACGGAAGGCTCTGGGGTTCACCGCAAGTGAGATCTCGCATGCGTTGCAATTGCAGCATGACATTCCCACACTGTGCCTTGCGTGGGCATGGCTCCATATTTTTCAACCCCAACCGCACTACTATGGCTTCATCACACAAGGAATCGGGGTTTGAGAATATTGCTGCTGCCATAATTATCTTTAAATACAGGGCTGTGGTGCCGTCTTTAAAATAAAAATAAAAAGTAGGTGGGGAGGAAAACACAACCACGCAGGGCACCAGCCGTTGTTAAGGAAGCAAACACTCATGTATTCCGGACCGTCTGCCAACCTCGCATCGTGGAAGCCAACTGCGCCAGCCCTGGTAATGATCCAGGTGAGATTAACAAATATGTCAATGTCTATTTTCTGCTTAATTTAAAAGCGGCGTCTATAAAGATTTTTGGCTTCTGAACCCTGTTCTCCCGAAAGAAAGAGAGACGCTGACAATGAAGGAAAGGGAGGGGGAAGGGGTATAAAGAGTGATTATCCTATCATTGATTGATTGTCAGGAACGTTTCTTATTCACTGGGTATTGTAAAAGGCTAAAGCTCTCAAATCAATTCCATAAGCCCCCTGTACAATTAAATATCAAGGAAGAGGTTTCTTTCTTTGGCAGCCAGATCTTCAGGCCTAATGTTTTAGAATGGGGAGGGGGGGTTTGGAGGGGGGAGGGTTTGCTGGGGAGAGAAAAAGGCATCGTTTGAGCTCTTCCCTTCATCCACTTAAATATTCCGCAGAAATCTGGTTTTGTGAAATATTAAACACAGCTAAATATTTGCAGCTTCTGTAGATTCCCCCCCTCCCTTTTTTTTTTAATCCTCCCAGTCGAGAGGAGAGTGATGCGGAGCTGCTTGGCAAAATGACGGCGTTGTGAGTAAGGCGGGGTTGGAGGGGGGAAGGAGGGGAAAGGAGACGTGAGCTTCCAAAGAGCCCGCCCCATCGCTCAAGGGGCGGCGTGTATGTAAACTGCATGGCAAAAGCACCGGAATTGGCGTTGGGCACAGAATTCCCCTCTCCGGGTACATCACTGCCATTGGTTAAAAAACGGGAATCAAGTTTCTAGCCCTTAAAGCTTTACTGAATGTGTGTGTGAGCAGTGGTGGCGGGTGAAATCTCAGAAGGCAGGAGGGGCTGGTAGGCGGCTGTGGGGCTTCAATGCGCTTCTACTGTTCCCCTTCCTTTCTTCTTGATTAACAGAAGCAGAATTATAAAGATTTTCATCCCTTGCATAATGTAAATAGGTGGATTCAGCTTGTTTTACTACAAGTGTGTGTGTGTGTTTTCACAGTGATTCACTGCTTGCTCTAAAAAGAGCAACTAGCACAGAGGCATCAATTTTCCTTCATGGCACTGGCAAGGTTTGCTTTATCTGAATGCAACGCTCAGGCCATTCGCTCCGATCTCGGCATCTGGAAAACGGCACTGTGGAAAAAGCAAAACGGAGAGGAGGCAGGGCTCTGAAGTGCTGCTGGGGGCGTTTCACTCATGCAAATAGACTTGTCAGCTCACTTCCGCCGCATTACCCCATGCGCGCTAGAAAAGCAATCCCAGTTTGGGAGGCCCTCTGGAGCAGACCCCGTGAAGCTTAACGGGCGCCTCCAGAAGAAAATACTGGCCTCTACGCACCTCTGGAAACACTTCCTCCTCATATATGGAGCTCCTGACCATTAAAACTTCATTCCTCTGCGGATATTCGTCTACTGCCCCACTCCCAAATGGAAAGGCCTTACAGCACTGTCAAAGAGAGACAGTGTAGTGTAGTGGTTAGAGTGTTACCTGGGAAGACCCGGGTTAAGAACATAAGAAGAGCCCTGCTGGATGAGACCGAGGGTCCGTCTAGTCCAACACTCCATTCGCACAGTGGCCAACCAGCTGTCGGCCAGGGACCAACGAAGCAGGACATGGCTGCAACAGCACCCTCCTGCCCATGTTCCCCAACAACTAGTGTATACAGGCTTAATGCCTCTGATACTGCAGGTAGCACCTAACCATCAGGACTAGTAGTCATTGAGAGCCTTCACCTCCAGGAATTTATCCAACCCCCTTTTCAAGCCATCCAAATTGGTGGCCATCACTACATCTTGTGGCAGTGAATTCCACAATTTAACTATGCGCTGTGTGAAGTACTCCTTTCTTTTATCTGTCCTGAATCTCTCACCCATCATCTTCATGGGATAACCCCATTGGGTTCTAGTATGATGAGAAGGAGAAAAATTTCTCCCTGTCCACACTCTCCACACCAGGCCTGACTTTGTATATCTCTATCAATTCTCTCCTCAGACTCCTTTTTTCCAAGCTAAACAATCCCAGCTGTTGTAACCCCCCTCATAGGGGAGATGTTCCAGTCCTTTGATCATTTTAGTTGCCCTTTCCTGCACTTTTCCCAGCTCTATAATACCTTTTTTTAGGCGTGGTGACCAAAACTGTACACAGTATTCTCAGTGTGGTCGCGCCATAAATTTGTATAAAGGCAGCATGATGCTGGCAGTTTATTTCTCAATTCCTTTTAGTTTGCCTTCTTTACAGCGGTCGCACACTGGGTGGACATTTTCATCGAGCTTTTGCACCACAACCCCAAGGTCTCTTTCTTCGTCGGTCACTGCCAGCTCAGGTTAGACTTGAAGTTGGGTTTTCTTGTCCCAATGTGCATCACTTCTAGTCCCCTCTTGGCCATGAGAGCTAACTGGGTGGCTTTGGGCCAATCACAGACTCTCAGCCCAGCCTACCTCACAGGGTTGTTGTTGAGAGGAGGAGGAGTATTATGTACGCCGCCTTGAATACCTTGGAGGGGAAAAAAGTGGGATATAAATGAAATAAATGGATAAAAAACAAAAGGAGGAGTACCCCGGCCCCAGACCTCTGAGAATACCTTGCCTGCCAAGTCTTCGGATCCCAAATAACCATGCTGGATCCCACAAAATGGAAGGCCAGGAATGGCAGCCCTGGGAAAACAAACTCTGAAGAGTTTTGCTATGTGCCCTCCTTAAAAGGAGACAGACGTTCACAGAAAAGCAGGCCAAATGATCTGGCTACGTGCCCGCCTCCACCCCGGCCTCAACACGTGACTCTTAGTAGAGAAAGAAAGTCATTGAGACTTTCCTGCAGTGATTGTAACCTCCAAGAATGTCAGAGCTCCATCTATCTTTAATAAAGTTCCTGCCAGGCGGAAATGACTCGGAGGAGCCATGAATCACAGCTTCCCGTAACCTTTGGGATCAACGCACTTTGAAACACACACACACACACACACCACAGACAAAGATGTCCAGCTTAACAGGTTAGGCAAAAATTACTTGGACAAATATTAATTCCATGGATTCCCGCTCCTGATTGCTGATCTCTTGGGTCAAAATGATGGTTTGCGGAGTCCAGGGCTACAAGGCCTATCTTGCTTCCTAGGGGCACCATCCATGATATGGAACCAGAGTGGAGCGGGGAGCAAAGGCGACCACTTTGATCAAGAGCACGTCAGCTTTTAGGGTCCATTTCTTCCCCATATCAGGTCGCACAGGGGAGAGAAATCCAAAGGATTCACACAAGGAAGCCAAGCCGGGTGCAAAACGTCAGGCTGAAGGGGCAAATCTGAACCTCCTAAGATTTCAAAAAGACACCGCTTTGAAATATGACCTAGGTTCCATTTCCTGTGCCATCTAACAACCAATGATCAAACTATCCTCCAAGAATCTGCCTAATGTTTGTTGTAAAAAGTCAGGTAGGATGCAATCCTATGCATTTTTAGACAGAAAAAAGTGCTTCACTCCTATGGTGTTTAGGCAAGAGAATGTCCTACAATCCTGTGCATGTTTTGGTAAGGAAATGTCCTATAACTCCCAGCATTCCCCAGTCAGCATAGGGAATGTCTTATACATTCAGGGAGTGGTAAAACCTTTTTCTGGACCATGCCACAGCAGAAAGGCACTACACATTTGAAGGCCCCACCTCTGAAATACTTCCTGCATACCTGAAAAAAGTTGAATTAATTGTTTGAAAACCACATGGCCGAATAAATAATCTTTAAAATAGCCAGTAGCCCTAACATCCAACATTTTGAAGTCTAGAACCCTGCCTTAAAAGACGAGAAGACAGGCCACTTAATTAGCGGCTTAATTTCAGCAGTATATACACTTTTAAAATGTGCATTTCCAATGTCCTATGAATAGGTGGGTTGGATCAAAATTTAGTTATATGTACAGTATACCTACTGAAATCAATGAAAGTTGAGTGAGTCACAACTACCTTAAGTCCCATTTGTTCCAGTGACCAAGAATGACTAAATTTGGCTTCAACACCAAAACACTTCCATTGTGATTTGTCATGTCATTTGGAGCAATGAACTGAGATTAACTTTAATGATGTCTTGGCTTCACGCAAGCCAACTTCAAACAACCCAATTTCAAACTGCAGTTTATAAAGCTGGCTTGTTGACACTAACCATTAAAGTTAACCACAATTCCTGATTTTGAAGACGCGGGAAGCAGTGGTTAACGCAAAATGGAAGTAAGAACTTCCAAACACCTCCTCTTGGCTCTGATGTCCAAAATTGCGTAATGTCTGAACGTGGCCCCCGCTGAGGTGCAGAAGACAGAGGATTTGTTCTTGCCGAGTCATAGAATCGTAGAATAGCAGAGTTGGAAGGGGCCTACAAGGCCATCGAGTCCAACCCCCCCGCTCAATGCAGGAATCCACCCTAAAGCATCCCCGACAGATGGTTGTCCAGCTGCCTCTTGAAGGCCTCTAGTGTGGGAGAAGAGCCCACAACCTCCCTAGGTAACTGGTTCCATTGTCGTACTGCTCTAACAGTCAGGAATTTTTTTCTGATGTCCAGCTGGAATTTGGCCTCCTTTAACTTGAGTCCGTTATTCCGTCATCACAGATCAAATCCCAAAGTCATCACAGATCAAATCCCAAAGCAAGGAAGCGAGCAAAACTCGCTTCCCAGAGTAACTTCATTATGTTTTGTTTAACTTCCACAATTCCTAAAATAGTACCAAAGCCACAATCCTGAATGCTGTCGAGATGTCTTGAGATGTGAAGGCTTGGAGAAAAACTGTGGGAGGGGGGAACCCATAAAGATTCATGGTGGAAAGTTCCCCCCTCTCAATTTTCCAAAAATCCCTTGGGGGGGGGAACCCTTAAAAAACTGAGGGGGGGAGGGTTCAATTTTCTCTCTCCCTCCTCACGGTTTTTTTCCTGTTTTCCCACCAGATCTGCATGTTTCTACATAAGTCGTACATGAAGCCAAAAGTAACGCTCGTTTGGCCTTAAAAATGTGCCACCATCTCAAGCTTTTGACAGCAACTCACCAGAAATATAAGCTGCTGCTTTGGACCGAGTCAGATAATTGGTCCACGTTGCCCAGCGGGATTCTGGGCCAGAGCTCTGCAGGGCCCTGGCCAGCGAAAGGCTGTTCTTCTTATCACCTCCCACCTGACCCGTTAAAACTGGAGATTCTGGGGACCTTCTCCGTGCAAAGCGAGGGCTCTACCACTGAACAACAGCCCCTCCCTGAAATCCCAGCGGAACGCAGAAGCAGAGCAAGGTGTGACGAACAACGCCCTGCGGTTCGCCCCCAGCGACTGGTAGTTGGCTTTGTACATGCAGACAGAAGGGGTGCAAAGGCTCACGGTGTGCCAGGTCTGCTCCTTTCACTGGGAGCATGAGAAGTCCCTGAATGCGCACCGTATGCCAGCTGGGAGCAGGCGCATGAGTCACGCAGGACGGGGCCTGTGTAGTTTGATGTGATGGCCCCATGAAGGACGAAGAAGAGGAGGAGGAGGATGGGCCGGACTTCTTTTCTCCCCTCTGAGCATCTAGTGCAGGAGTCTCCAAGCTTTGGGGGCCGATAGACACATTTGGAACACAGAGAGCACTAGATATATAGGCTGCCTCTGCGTATACCGTTTCTTATGTTTTTAAATTTTGCATATCATTTTTAACGTTTTTAATCCGCCCAGAGGGCTTCGGCAATGGAGCGATACAGAAATGTAATTGAATAATGATAACAACAACAACATCTGTCACGAGGGGCTGGTGCCCATTCATAAAACAACGGCCACGGTGCACAACGCCAATGTCACGTAAAGCACACCGGTGGGGCGAAGAAGCGAGTCACGTGCGCGGAGTCCTGAATCCACAGCAGAAGCCGGGTCTGAGCCCCAAAGCATACAGCCATTCTTTCGAAGCCACGGTGCAGGATCAACCCCCCTGCCCCACCCCAAACCCTCTCTATGCACACTCCCGGGCCACAGGATCCGCTCACGTGGGTCCTTCATTTCTCTCCCTCTCGCTCTCTCTTTCAGAATCACCCCAAACTCTCACGAATGCGCACACACACACGTCCCGCTTCCTCCTCCCCCAGGCCAAGGTCACACACCCTGGCACACCCCTTGCTTCCTCTTTCCACCCCAATGGGTCGCCCCCCGTCTCCTTCCTCTCACTCCACTGGCTCATGCGCAGCACTCACCCAGGTGCGTGGGAGGGCCACCTGCAGCACACCCTTTGCTGGGGAATCTGGGTAAGAGAGCGCTGTTGCATCCATGCCCTGCTTGTGGGTGCCTGGTTGACAGCCAGTTGGCCACTGTGTGAACAGAAAGCTGGTCTAGATGGACCCTTGGACTGACCCAGCCTCAGGCCTCTTTTTATGTCCTTACGCCCCACTGTCCTCTCCCAACGTTATTTCCTAAGAATGTCTCTGGGTGTACCTGGGGCCCACAAAAATGTTTTAATTGATCACTTTAAAACAACAACAGCGCAAGTATCGACCAGCAGGGCACTGTGGGCGCCATGCGGCCTACCCCTAAACTAGTGAAAACCCTGGGGAGACGGGAGACAAAACTAACACGCTCCCTTCTTGTCATCCCTTTCCACGTCCTGCTTCCTGCCCAAGAAGAGGAGGATTGTGCTCCTCGCCATAATGACTACCAGCTTGTGTCAGAGATGTGTGTATCCTTCCAGGAATTCACCTGTCCCATATAAGCTAGATAACAGGACAACATCCTGCAGCAAGGAGTTCCACTGGTCGACTGTACTAAATCAAGAACACACTCAGACGTGCGTTGAATTACGCGCAGTTTCAAACACACACATGCTCAGATTTTATTCTTTAAAGTCCGGCTTGATTATTTCCCCCCACCCCCCATGTTTCCGGTTAACACTTCCTACAAACAAATCACCACCCGAACGAGGAGAGAAAAGTCTCGGCCGCTTTCTTAAAAGCCTAGCTGACAGGTTCTAGAAAGTTTCAGCCACCGAGGGCCAAGCCTCTCCGCCCTGCTGAGCCACTCTCCAACGTTGTAACACTGAGTGACATTTTAATAAACGCGAAACGAATAAAGATTTCAGTTGGGGCGCCTGAAAATTGATAATTAGCAGATCCGTGTCACATTATTCAATATTTTCCCATCCTGCTCCCACCCCAGTGCCGGTGGAAAAACCCAGTGGTTGAGAGAGGTCCTGAATGGAAACACAAGCGCTGCCCTTGGGGTTTTCACCCTCTCCCTCTCCCCCACCCCGCCACCCGCGCACATCCCCTTCCCCTCCGCCCCACGCGAGCGGCACAGAGATGCGGCAGCCCCGCTTGGCGCCGACCAGCCGCTCGGTGGAAATGATGGCAGCTATTCAGGGGTTAAGAGAGGCAGTGAACCCCCAGCTAATGAGCAAGTATGCAGCAGGCGGTGTAAGATAAATGGAACTCTCTCCACTTCTGCTGGAGTCAGCATGAACCGCGGCCCTGCGGCTTGTTTGTGGCAAATGGAGTGCGCAAAATATCAAAGGCCAGTGATCCAGAAGACGACCGGCTTTGACAAATTTTAAATTGGCCAGAAAGAAAAACCAGCAAAAAAGGGGGAAAGAGAGAGAGACACAGAGAGAGAGAGAGAGAGAGAGAGAGAGAGGGAGAGAAATTATGCAATTCGCTGTGTCCTACAATCTTGGCTTTTCCTGCTATTGCACAGAGGGTGGGAGGAGGAAACACTGCCGCCACCGATCGCCCGACATTGAGAGCAATTACGAGCCATCTAAGCAAGACACTTATCAGCAACTGAAGCTTTTAATGCGCTCCACGCCCTCCCTCTCCCTCTGTCTGTGGATGGCTGTGAAGGACCCCATCTCTGGTGTGGCCACCGTTTTAATTAAGGCGGTGGGGTCTGCATGCGACTCGCTCGCCTGTTTCTGGGGAGACTGGAGTTACCGGGAATTAAAAAACGCACACATACGCAGCCCACGCTTTTCCCCTCGCCTTTCTTTCCTTTTTAAAAAAGCTGAACACGGGGAGAGCATTTTTTTCTCCCCCGATAGCAAAGCGCTCTTCTTGTCCCATTGGTGAAGGATGGCTTTCGAGGGTTTTGCACAAACCGAGAGGGAAGGGAGTGATTTAGGGCCAGGCTCGGAACAGGAGCGGAATCGGGAGGGGGGGGAAGGGGAGTCTGGGTGCCAGTTCAGCACACTGGATGCTCTCCGCTGTAGGAGCGACATGGAAGGAATACCACGACGCCCGCCAATCTGCCACCACCTGGAGCAGCTGCAGGACAGTAAAGCAAAGAGTTCTCCGTTTCCCCTGAATGGGCTCGCCTTCCTTTCTACCACAAAAAGTGCTCTTTTTGACATGGCACTGGTGAACAACGAGAGCCCACCCCCACCTCAATCGATTTTTTTGAAGTTACTTGGCTGCAAATGACAATGTTGTGGATTCTTAGGTGAGCAGCTAAATGCAATCTCCACACAGGCCTCTCGCAGCATCCTTTCGCAGCTCCAGGTCCCCTGCCTCCTTTAAAAATTAAAAGCACCTCGGTCTGGGAGCTGCTGTTTGAATTTCCCACAATGCCATTAATGGGGCATCGGCCCACGGCATTGTGGGAAATTCAAACGGCGCACCCCTGGGCCCACTGAGAGCAGAGAGACCACTTTGCCAAGGGGCTCAAACCTGAAGCCACCAATGTCTCCATATCCAGGGTATACCTGGATTAGAAACCTTGTTCTAATCCAGCATAGGAATTTCTTGTGGATTTCTTTGAAGAAAACCCCCTTATACACAGAGAGAGAGAGAGAGAGAAAGAGAGAGAGAGAGAGCAAACGCACACACCCATACACAGGCTCCTTAACTCCAGAAAGGAGGTTTGAGACTGGGAGCGTTGGGTGCAGTCAGTTATCACACAGGTAAGTCATACCGGTGTTAATGGGGCAAACACACAAATTAACTACAATCCTTGGTGCAATACATGTGCGGGTCTTCAAAGAGGCCCCTCCCCTTCTAACGTACGTCCTCCTAAAGATGCCTCTTGTGACCTGCAGGTTTTCTAGGTAAACCTGCAGGTCACAACGTTTTGTTAAAAATCTGCTTCCAGACTGACTAAAATGATGCCCCAATCAATCATATTTTTAATCAATGAAACTCCATTTGCCTGCTATTGCCAGTGCGGTTTTGATGATGTTGGTTCGCTGGCGGAGTTTGTTTTATCAGCAGGATCGTTTTGAAATTTGTTATGAATTACTGGTGTGTTTGGTGTAGGTAAAACCCACCAGCAACTAGCACGGTTGTATGGAAGCAAAGCCCCTTTATACAGCCCCTGCTTTCGTAGGAATACTAGCAAGCCGTGTTAATACGAAGATCACTGTGGAACAACCACAGTATTTCTTCCAGCAGAAACGTGTTTCCCTCACCACCATTACCTAGGAACATTGTTCCACAAGGCTATGCACTGATTGATTCTGTTCTGGGGTAAAACACTTATGTTTTTAGCTGTAAAGCCAGCTCTGTTTTTAAGCCTAGAAAGGGCCAAATGAATAAAGACACACACGCAAAACAAATTGCACCAACCAACTTTGCAGCTATAATTGCAGCCCTCTCAAAATCTCGGCGCATTCTAGACGAATGCTTTATTGTTACCTGCCTTGAACCTAAAGAACCCTTCGGCAGGCTGGGGGAAGAAACGTTTGCCAGACAGACCTGCAGTCCAATGGTTAAAACACCGAAACTGGCGAACAGAAAGCAAGCTTGCGCATTTGTAAGGAGTCCAACCCCCGGCAACCCTGCCAAGACTTACCGAGTCGCTCTGCCAGACGGACGTAGATGGGGTCCACGCGCCTCATCGTTTTCACCAGGTCCTTCTTGCGGAATTTGATTTCCACGGTGCCTTCAGGCTCCAGAACCCCGCCTCTAAAAAAGGGGAAGAAGAAAACGGAAGGGGCTTTCATGGAGGCTAGTACATTCAAGGCTGAAGATGTCAGGAAGGGGGAACACCCTCTCACCCTAGAAACATCCTTGTGTGGATGAAAAGAGAGAGAGAGAGAGAGAATGAGAACTCCAGCACAGATTAGATGGCAAAGCGCTAGGGTATATTTGTATGTGACCAAAGCCCTGGAGAGGGAGATCTTGGAAGCAAAATGATGTACGAGGCACCTTTTCATATTGTTCAGACTGCAAAGCCAGGCTTCTTGGTAGTAACACGTTCAAAGATCCACATACCTTGCAGATATATGGAACCTCGAACAATAAAAAAGGGAGAAAATAATAATAATTGCAATAGAGAATGAAAACCTTTCGAAAAATCAGACTGCACGAATAAAACCAAGGCAGAGAAGGCTTGTTTAAAATCAAAAATTCTTCAGCAGGTGTGGAAAATGAAACAAATATTGGGGCCGGTTTGACACCAACAGGCAGGGAGTTCCAGAGATAGGGAGCTGAGACACAAAAGGCTCTGTTCCGAGTGGACTCCAAACTCATGGTTGCCTGTAGGTGGTGGGCTCAAGTTACAGGAAGCCAGATTCCGGCTGGACATTAGGAAAAAATTCTGACTGTTAGAGCAGTACGACAATGGAACCAATGACCTAGGGAGGCCGTGGGCTCTCCCACACGAGAGGCCTTCAAGAGGCACCTGTCAGGGATGCTTTAAGGTGGATTCCTGCATTGAGCAGGGGGTGGACTCGATGGCCTTAGAGGCCCCTCAAAACTCCTACTATTCTATGATTCTAAGGAAGAAGATGCAAGGGCCTAATGTGTGTAAGAAGGGACAGGAGAACACAGTAAGGCCAATCTAAGAAAAGAGTTCTGGAGAGGGAGGAGACAGGGCCAGCATCAAGGGTTGCCATAGTGGGGCAGCTGAGGAGGGCCCCAATATTTTCTCACACCTCCTCCTCCTCCTCCTCCTCCTCCCCCTTGAAACCTGCTTGCTCACCTGCCTCTCTCGCTCTAGGCCAGACAATGGTGGTGCTGGCAAGGAGGAGCCTCCTGTTCCAATGACTCGAGTTCCATTAAGATCGACCCTGAAGGCCTTTGCCGAGTATCTGCATTTCCAGTTATATAATATTCCAAACAGCTGTTTCTGGGGCTGATAGACAAACTGCCAAATATGTACATCCAAAAAACCCTCAGATTTCCAGGAGAAATCGCACCATTCAGAGGGTTTGATTTAGTCTGTCTTTTCTTCTCTTAGTTAGATGTCTAAAGCTGTATTTTATTCTTAAAGGAAACCAATAAGGTGCTACTTCCAAAGCGAAACAAAAGGCAATTCAACTGCCTCTCAACGTTTCAAGAATCTACTGGGCACTGAAGCCCTTGGAAGAGGCCTGTTAAGAAATGCAAAAGCCTAGCCCATGTGGCTGAAAGAGAAAACAAGAAAAAAAATCTGAGGCACCTCAAAAATTCACAGATTTATTGTAGGATATTGTGTACTACAGTTCACTCATCACACGCCGCTAGGTGGTAATTCCAACCTGCCCAATCCGCAGATGCAGGCTTTGAAGCCAATGTTTTTGCATTTCAACTTCTCTAATTTCGACGTCTACAGGTAGCAGGTAGCATCCAATGTTAATCCCTACTTAGAGGAGATGCACTAAAACAAATGGGGCACAGGTTAGTCATGACTAGCTTAAGTCCAGTCCATTTCAAGGAGTCTACTCCAAGCAGGACCAGTGCCGGATACTGCCCAACGTATCCAAGAACAATTTTGTTTTCGAGCGTGAGGAGGGCCACATGAAATTGTGTTTACCCTTGAAGAAAAACAACTCGTCAAAAATACAGATGCAAAATCAGCAAGCAAGGATTTGTTTTTTCATCTAATAGGAGGACGAAAAAGGCACAGGAGGAGGCAACCGGATAAGATAAGAACAAGATTAGACTGCAAAGCAACTAGAACATTAAACAGAGCTACATATGTGATAAGTAGGTGATATAATCAGATTGCAAGGGGGGGGGGAAATGGGGTGAGAGACACCCTAACAAATCATTTCCGGTGATATTGTGTAAGTACTCACTGCAAGCTCATGAGGAACAGCCTTTCAGTTGTATCACCTGTGCGCTGGCCTTACAATGTATGGCAAAGCCACAATTAATTAGCCTCGCCATGCACAGGACTAGAGAGGACGCAAGGACGTGTTGTATATGTGCAAGGCACACTTACACAACCACGAGAGCACACAGCCACGTGTGGACGTCCTCAAGATCTCCTGTCAACTAGCTCTGCGCCCGGAGTCGCTAGTGTTACAAGCAATTGCATCCACCGAGGGCCTTGCGGCCCCTGAAAGACCAACACATTTATTACGGCATAAGCTTCTGTGGATTGAAGTGGACCGTGTCCACAAAAGTGGACGCTATAACGATTTCCTTCCTTTTCAAGGGGCTGGCAAGACTTTTGGTTTATTTTGGGGTTTTGCTGCAACAGACTGATATGGTGACAGACACCCCCCTGGAAAATGAAGCAGTTACACGGGCCTAGGCGCTAGGTATCTATTGGGCTTTTTGTTACATTAATATCCCACTTTTCGTCTGTTGTGGAACGCAAGGGGGTTGCATGCGGTCCCTACATGGTCTCCCCTCCAAGCACTGACCAGACCCAGACCTGCTTAGCTTCAGCAAGCAAGCTGCCTCATTTGCCTTTTGACCATGCTCCGGGACTGAAGGCGCAAAGACTTTTGCTAAGACGGCACAATCCTAGGCATGTCTAGACAAGAAACCAAAAAGCCCTACAGCTCCCAGCATTCTCCGGTAGGGCTTCTTTTTTCCCTTGCCTAAACATGCATAGGATGGCACCCAAAGGAAGAAAAGAAAAGCAGAAACTTAAGAGGTAGAGCAAATCCTAAAAATCTCATCAGAGGGATGATTTTTGAGTCCCCCGAGGGCATACCTAGCTAGTCAGGGTGATAAAACACATACAAAAATCAGGCTATGGATAATTAGACCACTTTTGAAACAGACACCCCAGAAATGACAACGCACTAACCTAGATTCAGCACACTGTGAAGTGTGAACAGGTAGTGGCTCTATACGCTTTAAATCAGGTGTGTGTGTGTGTGTTTGGTAAATTATCTGTTTTCCAAAGAAGGTTGGAAGACAGCATATTTTGGAGAATTAAAGATTTACTTCAATCTTCTCTTTAACAGCATGCCTAGTAGCCATAGGCAACAAGGAATTCCATGCAGGCAAGTAAGTGGAGGATGCATCTTTCTTTCACTCTACCACCTGGTTTCCATGCAGGCCATGGAGAAAATGAAGCCCATCCCTCAGATACAGCTAGTAAAAAAAAAACCTGTAGGCTAGTAACTTTGTAGGCTTATTTATCTTTTTTAAACTTGTAGGCTTATTTAATTTTTGTGAACCGCCCAGGGAGCTTCGGCTATTGGGCGGTATAAACATGCAATCAATAAATAATAATAATAATAAATACCAACAAACGCTTCCTTTGACTGATCTAGAGAAGAGATCTTACGACGCCTTTTGTGGTTTTAATTGTTGGGAAAGCTTATTGGGCGGTATAGAAATGTAAGAAATAAATAATAAACAGCTGGGGCTGATGGGAGCTGAAGTCCAAAACCTTTGGAGGGATTCTACCGCCATGTGAGGTGCCTGGAGGGCCGTTCTGCTCCCACCGCAAGCTGCCCTGATTCCCTCAGCCCTGAGCCTACCTCTCCCCCGTTTCGCTTGGCCCCAAGGTCGCCCCTTGCTTTGCTGGGGCCGGCTTTTCGGTTCCGGGAAGGGCTCAGCCCCCTGGCCGTTTGTGTCTCGGAAGACAGAGGCGGTCGAGGCGATTACCTGCTCTCCCGGTCGGCGTACATCTCCATGTGTCGAGGGTTGATGGTGGGGTCAATCACGACCCAGGAGCCTCCCCGCAGCTCCGCTTGCGGCGGGATGTAGACGAGGACCGGCTGCTTGTACTCCCGCAGGCCGTCGACAATGTAGGCCCCAAACTTCAGCACCTGGTCATACATGTCTGGTGGGGAGGGAGGGAGGGGGACAGGAGTAAGAATTCTCGCCAAAGTCAGCCCGAGGACGTCCACACGGCGCAAAGTTACACTTGTGGGATTCACCGGCACGGGATGTGGCATTTGGCCATGAGCTCAAACGGGTGCAAAACTCCCCAATCTGGTGCATGAAGCCGCCTGAGGTTCGTAAGAACATCAGAAGAGCCCTGCTGGATCAGACCAACAGTCCATCTAGTCCAGCGCTCCATCCACACAGGAATCCCACAAGTAGGGCACGGTGCAACAGCACCCTCATGCCCATGTTCCCCAGCAACTGGTGTATACAGTCTTACTGCCTCTGATACTGGAGGTAGCACAGAGCCCTCAGGACTGGTAGCCATTGAGAGCCTTCTCCTCCAGGAATTCATCCAACCCCCTTTTATAAAGCCATCCAAATTGCGATAGTGAATTCCAGCACTATCTCCCCTCTCCCGTTTCATACTCATTGTCCCACCCACCCCCCTTCTCCCAGCGCCGGCGGAGTCCTTTCTCCAAGCGGAGAAACTCGCTGCCTCTTAGAGAAATGCTGAAGTGGGCAAAGAGATGGCGTGAGCGGGCACAGGCACAACCGCCGTCGTGGTGAATTCGGTCCTGTTTAACTCGAGAACCTACACCAATTGGGTTCTAGACACCCCAGTGGGTCGCTGAGCCTTGGAATGGAACAGGCAAAAATCGCCACAGAGGAAAAAGTTAATTCAAGGCTTCGTTTAAGAAAATTGCGACAATGAAAGAATTAAGAGGACTGAATTCACCGACGCCTTCCAAGCTCAGAGGACCTTGTGGTGACCCACCTAACCCCCTACCTTTAAAAGGGTTCTGGACCCCTAGGTTAGACAATTTATTGAGGGAGGGAGGGAGGTCTATTCATGACCTCCATCGTCAGGGGCAGTAAGATTACACCAAACATTTATTGTGCATTTTGAAACTGACGTATACTGCCATGAGAGGTAAAAGTTTGTTTTCCACACCCCTCCGAAAAAAATGCAAGGAAGCCATGGAATACCAGGATACGCATTGAATGGGTTTGGACCATCGCAGCGGGGGAAGACACCATTGGGGCATCTTCCCCCATCCACACAACCCGCCATTTGCATTACTCCCCCTGCTGCAGCGTGGGTTGACGTGTGGTCCAAACCCAGCGCGCCGCTGGAGGAGGGGGGAGTGTTGTACCCAACCTACAACTCTACTGCACGTTGTGGGCATGGGGGTGGGGTGGGGGAAGACATGATAGCTTCCCCTGCTGCCATTGTCCGAATGCGGCCACTGCCTTGCTTAGTTCTGGGGTGCACGTACAAATATCATCAGGAAACTGTTAAGGGCCAGCAACTGGAACATTTTAAGAAGATGAAATACACGCTGAGTTCGACGCCCAAGTACTCAGAGTGGGACAGTGGTATTCTCTGCTCGTGCACCACATACGCACAGCCCCGACAATTTAAGAATTGGTCTGCTGGATTAGAACAAAAGCTCATTTAATCCTGCATCAAGGCAAAAGCCACCCACATGGCCAGCCCCCCAATCCCCAGTAGCAGCTGGAACTCAGAGGCTCCTAAACTGCTCCTGAACGTGGAGGCTCTATCCCTCTATATTCCTGGAAGCAGAGGCCTAATCCCCATTTAAAACCATCTAAACCACTGGTCATCATCCAGTGGTGTAGTGGCTCCAGGACTTGCAGGGATGAAGCACCAACATTTTTTGATTAGCAGGGACACCAACCTCAGACTCCCCAGGTGAGCTGCAATCCTCAAAGCAGCTGGGGGGGGGGGGGGAATTGAATTTTCTCAGCAACAACATATTGTTCCCAAAGCATTTTGGGGTGTCTTGGCCTTGAACGGTCAAATAAGACCCTGACAAGATGGAAGCCAGGCTCCTTGGCTTGGTTTCAGATTCTGAGTCAGAGCTAGAAGACGTTCAGACAAGACCAAGAGCACGGGAGGTCTTCAGGAGTCAAGGAGGAATCTTCCCAGGAGCTTATCCAACATGAGGCCCAGGCTCCCCAATCCAGCCCTCTCTTGACAACTCAGGCTTTGTCAGAGGGAGAGGGAGCATCAGAATTGACAGATCCCAGAGTCCACAGCAAGGTCAAGTAGGTGGAGTTGAGAGGAGGTGGGAGGCGGTCCACCAGACTAGCTGGACATCAGAAGTTAGGTCAAGAGGACACTCCCTGAAGGAGGAGTTCGGTAAAAGCCTAGCGGGCACGGCGGGAAACCATCCATTTAGTTGATAGGCGACTTCCTTGCTTTGTTTAGCTAATCAGCCTTAGAGGATAGCTCTAGCCTCCACAAGCATGAAGAGTTGTTCTTTTTATGGAATAAAGACCTTGTGGATTGCACAGCGAGTCTGTTGCATCACATTTCAGCAGAAAGGCTTGGAATCCTGACAGACCCATTACTTTTATAAAATGCCTGCTCCTGGAGGAGATGGAAAATTGGTAGGAATGCTTTGTTGATATGGATCAACACAGTTACTGCCTGCATTTTTCAACTCTCCTGGGGAGGCGTGGCCAACGGGGGCTGTCATGATGAGCACCTTCATTTCAACATTTCCCCCTACACTACTGTACACATCCCATCCAACGCATCTCTTTGGATGTTAACCTGTTTTTAACTATTTTCCAGCAGTCTAACATGTTCTCTTATACCCAATCACAGAAAGAAACTTTCATTAAAAACAGAAAACAAAGAATCAAAAACCGCATAGAAATTGCACATAACTCTTGACGAATTTTCAGGGATTGCTCACATGTGACCTTGAACTTGTGCTCAGGTGAACATAAATGCAGCATCCAAAAACGCTGACAGCAAAGAGGAGAAACTTTTTTTTAACGTCATCTCTGGGTGAAAGAAATGATCCGGGGTGTGTGTGTGTTTTTATAGAAAGGGAATGACAAATTTATTGCTAATTAAACAATCACTTTTTTATGTAGTGCTAGCAATAAACCACTTGAAGCCCCTTTCAGCTAATTCCAGTGTTAAGAAAATAATTGCTCGATTCAAATTATTTTAACCAAATTAATTCTTTAGTAGACGTTTTTTAGTAGTGCTACATAATAAAATAATTGCGTAATTAGCGTGGCGTTTTTCACTCCTGCCACGAGAGTATATTTTACTTGGAAGAAGCGGGATGAGCAAAGAGGCAGGCAGCATTCTCGTCGGCAGGGTAGAGAAGAGGAGAAGACGTTAAAAAGCAGAGACTTGGTGGGAAAGAACCAACGCCTCAGCTACACTATAACTATTTTATTTATTCTGATACACAGAGGATTGATTTAACTATAACAGCTAGCCACTGTTTGTTTGATTAGTGTTACATTTATATCCCACCTTGATTATTATTACATTTATATCCCTTTTGCAAGAAACTCAAGCAAACTTCCATGGTCCTCTTCCTCTTCCTCCTCTCCATTTTATTCTCACAACCACCCTGTGAGGTAGGATAGGTTGAGAGTCAGTCACCTTTAGAACCTGGATCTCATTTTAATGCATTTTAATGCATTTAAAATGCCTTGCATTGTTTTGATCGATTTATATGCTGCTTACAAATAAGCAGCATACAAATCGATTAAATAAATAAATAATAAATAAGTGCCACCAACGTACGTGGTGTTTTACAACATGAGCAGATAGGAACGGGGCTCCGGGCGTAACAGCGTTTCTCCCCGAGACTGCGGGTCGCTGAATCTACTTCCAGTTTCGTCACAGAATTGATTCAAGATCTCTGCAAAGAGTGTTTCCTTTCCTGCTTTTCCACTACACAACCTGTAGGTGGAGCCGTGCTATGGCGGAACAGCGCAACTACACAAGGAGAAAGCGCGCGTACCCCATTTTCTCCGTTCTAGAAAGTACTCTGAACAAACAAAAGTGAAACTGGAGGGTCACGGCATCTAAAGAGCCTGTAAACAACCGCGAGTAAGGAATGACAAGCGCATAATAAATGCCTCGTGTAGAAAAGTGTTATAAACTAGACAATGCAGGAGACAACAGAGGGATGGGAAACGGTGGAACATGAGCAAACGTTACATAGGACGCTGCCCTGTGTCATTTCAGAGCTTTGGTCCATCAAGAACAGCATCATCTACACTCACTGCCAGCACTTCTCCAAAGTTTCAGACAGGTGGGTCCACCCCTACTTGGAGAAGCTGAAGATCAGATGTGAGGCCAACTGCCTGCAAAGGATCATAGAATCACAGAATTGTAGAGTTGGAAGAGGCTTCTAAGGCCATCGAGTCCAACCCCCTGCTCTATGCAGGAATCCACCTTAAAGCATCCTTGACAGATGGCTGTCCAGCTGCCTCTTGAATGCCTCTAGTGTGGGAGAGCCCACAACCTCCCTAGGTCATTGGTTCCATTGTTGTACTGCTCTAACAGTCAGGAAGTTTTTCCTGATGTCCAGCCAGAATCTGGCTTCCTGTAACTTGAGCCCATTGTTCCGTGTCCTGCACTCTGGGATGATTGAGAAGAGATCCTGGCCCTCCTCTGTGTGACAACCTTTTAAGTCTTTGAAGAGTGCTATCATGTCTCCCCTCAATCTTCTTTTCTCCAGGCTAAACGGGCCCAGTTCTTTCAGTCTCACTTCATAGGGCTTTGTTTCCAGACCCCTGATCATCCTCGTTGCCCTCCTCTGAACCCCCTCCATCTTGTCTGCATCCTTCTTGAAGTGTGTTGCCCAGAACTGGGCGCAATAAAGATGAGGCCTAACCAGTGCCAAGTAGAGAGAGACCAGTACCTTGTGCGATTTCAAAGCCATACTTCTATCAGTGCATCCCAAAACAGCGTTTGCTTTTTTTGCAGCCACGTCTCACTGTTGGCTCGTATTCGGCTTGTGATGTACAACAATTCCAAGATCCTTCTTGTTTGTACTATTGCTGCACCAAGTATCCCCCATCTTGTAACTGTGCATTTGGTTTCTTTGATGTTCTCCACTACTGAGCTAAGACATGTTGGACTGGATCAACCTTCTCCCAACCTGGTACCCTACTACCCGGTGTAGTCTAACACGTCTGGGTGCTGGGCTACAGCAACTCCCAGCCTGCAGGCCCTTATTTCGTTCTGAAGCAACTTAGGGGCACTTCTCAGATGAATTTTGTCTAAAGATGCTGAGGCTTGGAACCGGGGACTTTTTTTGCAGGCAAAGTGGGTGTTCTACCACTTTGCCTTCCCCATAGGTGTTAAATAGATTCAGGCTTCACTGCACTCGGGGATGAAAACGAAACGGTTCTAGCCAAAGGCTCCATGGAGAGAGGTAGGTTATGCAGAGAGATTTAATGAAAGAGAGGAAGGTGGCCCAGGGTTACGGGGAGAAAGTTCCACGCCCGGGGGCATCAAAGGAGAATGGAGGGGATCATTTAAAACAGCAGGAGAACAGAGGATAGCGTGGAGATAGATAAGAGACCATCACAAGCAGGGGCATTTCTCTCTCGATCTGTTATCTATAAAGTCGAGAAAAGGGGAATGGAAGCAGGGGTAGTCAACCCTCAACTGGATTGTAGGCACAATGATGGTTGGGGAAATATTCTCAATTCCAGACTGGCATCAGACGTTTAGGCACTAAGACCAGCCCAGTGCAAACTTCAAAAACAATCACCAGATTAACTTTCTAGGTGCCCTAGCAAACAAACTGCTGGATATATTTTTTTTTCTTCAGCTCTGTACCTGTACTCTCTCTCTCTCTCTGTCTCACCATGTCCATCAATTCTAGTGGGGATCAACCTCAGCGGCTTGGCCGGAGCCCAAAGAGAAAAAACAAACCCACACACGGAGCAACACACCCATCGCATTCAGATAAAGAGCCTTTTAAATCCATTACTCGCAGGCTCTGCCGTGATACAAACATGTAGGTAAGCAGTGTTGCTGACGTTGATTTGAAGGTCTTTCTGTTCTGGTTAAAGTCTCTGGTAACCATTCCCTCTTTATTTATTGTTATTTATAACCCATCCCAGGGGGTGGGGTGTGTGGGGTGGGGGAAATAATAAGTATAGCATGGAAAACCAACCGAGAGCGACCCCGTAGCGCTACCAGCGAGGCGGTTTAATATCTTTGGGATTTGCATCCTATCAACCCTATTCACGCTGAGCCCGAGACCCCGGTGCTAATTTCGAGTAAATTTCACGCTTGATGTCTCGCTGTTGTGGGTCACTGGCGGTTCGTCTAAATAAACTGCTTCCCTCCATCTAAATATTCAAAGCGTTCTTCTTTTTTTTAAATTAATTTCTGCATTATGTTGAATAGCCTTGCAGCGAGACAGAACTCGTTTGGTGAACGCAGACCTTCCCCCTCCCTCGATATGGTTTTATTTATCGTATGGATTTTTAAAGATATGTATATAAATATATGCGCACAAGCTGACGCGTGCTCATGCACTCACACTCACACACACACACACACAGCTTAAATTAGACCTCCTAGGCTGACTTGTAAAGAGTTTCCCCCCCTCCTCCACTAATGCCAATTCTCAACGTAGCAAGAGCTATCTCTAATCTTTTCTTACTCATTACACACAATTTCGGAGTCATTTTACCCACGGCGAAGCCGTTTCTTGGCGGTGTGTGTGTACATATGCGTGTATTTGTGTGTTCTTAGGCGCACTGAGGGGTGGTATAATTGTTTATTTTTGCTCCCTGCGTAATCCTCCCCCCCCCCCCGCTGCTCCCACCCCCACCCCTCAGCTCTTGCCTCCCGCTACTGCTTAGCCAACACTGCAACCCAAATTGCAAACATCTCTCGAAGGAGCGTGGGAAGAGTTGACAACAGACGCCCTCTTTAACTTAGAATCATAGAATCGTAGAATAGCAGAGTTGGAAGGGGCCTACAAGGCCATCGAGTCCATCTCCCTGCTCAGTGCAGGAATCCACCCTAAAGCATCCCTGACAGAGGGTTGTCCAGCTGCCTCTTGAAGGCCTCTAGGGTGGGAGAGGCCACAACCTCACCAGGCAACTGATTCCATTGTCGTACTGCTCTAACAGTCAGGAAGTTTTTCCTGATGTCCAGCCGGAATCTCACTTCCTGTCACTTCAGCCCGTTATTCCGTGTCCTGCACTCTGGGAGGATCGAGAAGAGATCCTGGCCCTCCTCTGTGTGACAACCTTTGAAGTATTTGAAGACTGCTCTCATGTCTCCCCTCAATCTTCTCTTCTCCAGGCTAAACATGCCCAGTTCTTTCCGTCTCTCTTCATAGGGCTTTGTTTCCAGACCCCTCATCATCCTGGTTGCCCTCCTCTGAACACACTCCAGGATCCCAGGAACTTGCTTCCTGGGATCCTACACCGGCTAACAGGGGATAGTTTCGAAGCTGATACCTACTTGGAGAAGCTTCATGTCAAGATGGGGGATGAGGCCCGTTTTCAGGCGCGCATCACGGGCTTCAGCAGTGGCGGCTTGTCGCTGAGGCAGCTTCCTCTCAAAAGAGGTCTGCTGGAGCTGCCCCGGTTGCCAGTCACCAGGGCTGGCCCTACCATGAAGCGGCCTGAGGTGGGAGCATCAGGCGGCGGGAAAAGGGAGGAACGGCAAATTGTGCCGCTCCCCGTTCTGAAGGGCCCAATGCTTCTTCGTCCAGCAGGATCCAGAAGCGGCCACTCGCTCCTCCACTTGCCTGCCTCCCGCCCGCCTCACCTGCCTGGCCAGACAACCCAGCAGGCCCTGCCTGCCCAGCTTACATTTTTCGGCCCGTAAGGCCCTGGAACTTACGGGAACTTCCAGGGTCTAGCGCTACACTTTGGCCGATCTCGCAGGCGGCACATGGCTTCTGAAGGTGGGAAGATGGGCGGTGCACAGGTAAGGTGGGCACGTGTATGTGTGCCCAATGGGTGGGAGCTCAGATCAGGCAGGAGGTCTCATTTCAGGCAGCAAACTGCCTAGGCCCGGTCTACCAGTCCCTGTTGCGTTTTAGACTGCTGGCAACTAAAGCGGCTTTAGATATTGCCTTCTACTCTGTGATAATCTCTGTCTTTAGAGAAATGGAGTGGACGACCTCACTTCACTTTCGTTAGAGAACAAGGTATGAAGTACAACTACATAGCCATAAGAAAATGGTGCAGAGCAGGGGCGAAGAGGCCGAGCTACCAATCAGGAAGTTCCGGACTTGAAATTCACCTGTGCCGGGAACTCATTTGGTGGCCCCACCCTCTCTCAGGGCTTTTCTAGGCGAGGCAATTATCGTGCACTCGTCATTCCCTACTCACGGTTGTTTACAGGTTCTTTAAACGACAACATGACTCTCCAGTTTTGCTTCTACGTCTAACCAGCACTTAGGGTGAAGTGTTTTTTAGAGCAGGTAAAATGGGGTATTTAATTGTAAAAGAGAAAGAAACTGCTTTTTTCACATGTGTATTTGTGCTAAACCACAGTGCCACCTAGAGGTTATGTAGTGGAAAAGCAGGAAAGAAAACATTCTTCGTGTAGTGCTCAGATCTCAATTTTGTGACGAAAATAAAAGTAGATACAGCGGATTAACCGTCGATTAACAGTACCTTTCCCTCACCACGGGACAACTGCTCTCACGTTCCTACAGGATTAAAGAGTGGGGTTTCCCTACCGGGCAAACAGAAAGGCTTCCCACACAAGTCTTCACTCTGGCATCTCCCTTTTTAGAAACTGAGCACTGCCCCCACCTTAGCTGGGCAACACTCTTAGGACTAAAGTTTTTTTTCTGAAACTTTAAAAATTGTAGCATATGGCGACATCCATCACTCCCTCTAACAGCGAACTCAGGTGGCGAGGGTTGATAGAAACGGAGCCAAAATAGGGGCCACTGAAAGAAAGGAGATAACAGGATGCTCAGTGAAATCCCATGAAAAAATCCTCAAAACCGACGGATGAGGACCAAGTAGCCACAGTGGTAGTAGGAAAAGGGAATTGAGGGGAGGGGGCAGGAAGAGTAGAATACCCTGCATGGCCAGTTTGAAGCTTGAACAGAGGCATTTCTGTTTGGATGCAGCAGGAGACACACTGACAGTGTGTTGCCAGTCCTAAGAGCATCCAGCCATGGCCCTCTATCATCTCTCATATTCTACGACTAAATCCAATCGTGCCCTGAATCATTTGCTTTCCGTCGCCTGCCTTCCCGTCGTTCCTTGGCCCTTCCCCGTTTTCAGTTCCGCATTTTTAAAAACCATCACCTTTCATTCCTCCAGAGAATCCTCTCCAGTTGGCGAAGACCATCAACGGGAGCCCTTCTCGGTTGAAGTCCTTGATCGCTTCGGCCGTCTTAAAGGCAGAGTCAGGGAACCAAACCTGGCCAGCCTGCTGGATAATCTGTTGTTGGGGTGGGGGAAGGCAGGGAAGGAGAGAAGGGAAGGGAAGCAGGAGATATTCTTTCTGAAACTTTTGAAATCTGTGGCTATACCCAGCTATACCCTCTAACTGCCAACTCAGGTGGTGAGTGCCGACGGAAACGGAGCCAAAACAGGGCTAGAGACAAACAAGACGGTGCTATCTGGAGGCTTGGTGGAAACCCGAGGTTTGCAGAAAGTGTTGGTTGTTGAACTATGGTGCAAGGCGGGGGAGCATCCACGGTGAACACAAAGGGAAAGAAGGGTCTCAGGATGCGCTGAACGGTTTGATGGATGCATTTTGGCCTCTTTAGGGTTATAAAAGTGTCTGCCGAGATTTCATAGTACAGCACTGGGGACGTTCAACTATGACTTCCATCATCCCTGACAATGGGCCGTGCTGCCTTTGGAAACAACACGTACCTTGGCTTCCGAGTCCAGGTTTGCAGGGTCTGCAGGGATGCTTAGTTCAACTGTCCTGGTTTCAACAGCAACCACTCCGACAGGTATTCCACCGAGCCTGGTAACAGCAACAAAACATATTGAGCCTATTAGGGTGGCCATATGGAAAGGAGGACAGGGCTCCTGTACCTTCAACAGTTGATTGAAAAGGGAATTTCAGCAGGTGTCCTTTGTATGCATGCAGCCCCTGCTGAAATTCCCTTTTCAATACAACTGTTGAAAATACAGGAGCCCTGTCCTCCTTTCCATAGGGTCACCCGATATTAGGGCCTCCTGAGTCCAATGCTGGTTCTGACTTCTAAGGCCCCGTGTGTACTTTTTCCAGCCCAACCTGGAGATGCCGGGTATCAAACTTGGGCCCTTCTGCAGGTAACAATGAGTAAGGAGAGACATGATAGAGGTGTACAAAAGGATGCTGGGTGTGGAGAATGTGGACAGAGAGACATTTTTCTCCCTCTCCCATAATACTAGAAGCCAATGGGGGCCATAGCTAGATCTAAGGTTTATCCCTGGATCGTCCAGGGGTCAAACCTGTTCACCTAGGTGACACACAGGGGATCCAGTGCTCAGACAGGGGCGAACCCTGGATGATCCCAGGATAAACCTTAGGTCTAACTGTGGCCAGGGTCTTCCCATGAAGCTGATGAGTGGGAGACACAGGACAGAGAAAAGGAAGGACTCCTTCACACAGTGCAGAGTTAAACGATGGAATTCCCTACCCCAAGATGAAGTGAGGACCGCCCATTTGGGTGGCTTTAAAAGGGGGGTTGGATAAATTCCTAGAGAAGAAGGCTATTAATGGCTACTAATCATGATGGCTATGCGCTACCTCCAGGATCAGAGGCAGTAAGCCTATGTACACCAGTTGCTGGGGAACATGGGCGGGAGGGTGCTGTTGCACTCATGTCCTGCTTGTGAATTTCCCATGGGCAGCTAGTTGGCCACTGCGTGAACAGAATGCTGGACTTGATGGACCGTTGGTCTGATCCAGCAGGGCTCTTATGTTCTGAACTTATTGTCTCTACGGTGCTATATATCTGGTTTCCCCTTACCCGTCCCTCAGAACAACAAGTTGATATGTCATTCATTTGTACTGACAAATCCGAACAGTAGCAGTTGTTGTTTTTTTAGGAGCTTCTAACAGGACACCACCCCTCTCCTTTCTTACTGTTCTTGAAGCCAACCCCTCGGGTAGGCTAAGCAGCGTGGTCAATGTGTACCATGGGCTTCGTAAATATGGCTGCTCCCAATAAAGTAGAACCCAGCTGGGGAAGGTAACACCACGAGCTCCATCTTAAAGCGGCAACTTATATCTTCTATGCGAAGGCTCCTGCGAGCTCATAAAAGAACATCTTTCTCCATGTATTACGGTTATTTATTGAACTTCGATGCGGCGGGGGGCAGGCGGAGGAGGAGGGGGAAAGAGCCAAGCTCAACCAACAACTTCTGCTTTCTGTTTGTATAAATTTTCTGTTTGTACAAAAACATTTTTTTTTTTTTTGTCAAGGATAGTCCATGAAGATGCTACATCTTGTTTTATTGTACGTCCCCCGACAAGGTGCCGGGGCGTAATAAAAAAAGGCAATTTACAGCCAACACTGCACATCTTCCAAACATACATACAAAAAGATGAGTTTTGGCAGCACTTAGAGTAACAATCCCAGAAGAGCACCATATATATATATATATATATATATATATATATATTCTGGGTCTGCCATCCTTTTTGAAACAATCAGTCCCGTTGGTGGCTTTAAAAAAAATAAAAAATAAAACGAGAACGAAAAGAAACCCACCGCCGGTATCCGTCTTTGTGAAAGCGAGTTCCCGACATTCCATCCTGCCCTCCCAACATTTTGTCACAGCTCGGCGTGACCGAGAAACATAAATTCAGGCAGGGCTATGCAAAGAGAGGCTGGATTGAGTTTCTAGTTCTGTGCGGCCGGTGTGACTCTTAAGGGCCTGGACGTCTTTTTACAGTAGGTAATATAATTGAGTAAGAACTTCAATTTCCTACCGGGGCGGGAAGGGGGGATTGGGGGAGCGGGAGAAAAGAAAATAAGTAAGTATCCCAGAAATGTACAGAGCTTTCCTGCTCTGCTAGTTTTAGTGGAGCCTTTCACTTGGAACATGATGTACTGTTCTACAATGCGCACGCCACCAGCCTCCGGATGGGGAAATTGCTCTCTTTTCTTGCAGTACAGCAGGGTGACGGTAACATTTGGTCTCTGAAGTTCCCGGAATAAAGATGGCAAACAACTGGAATGCAGCTGGGTTCAATTCCAGGTCCCCCCATATATCACCCCACACAAAGACAGTGATCCTATTATGCACATTATATGGAAGTAAATCCCATAGGACACAGTGCTTACTTCTAAGTAATTATCCATAGGAATGCACAGGAAGTCACATAGTCCATATCATCTTGTGGGGGCGGGGGGGGGACTTCAGTTACAATGCATTATGGAAGGGGTTTGCACTCTGCAGATGCTCAGGAGGCACTCCTGGCTGTTACTTCATGTATTCCAGGGCTTAACTTTGTCCCAGAAAACAGGCCAGAGGCGAAAGTGAGTTGTCACAATCAGTCCTGGAGTGAGGTTTGGCTGTGGTACAGGAGTGCCACTGTAATTTATCAGCCAATTTCTCAGAATTCGGTCAAGGGAAGGCCACCGAGATCACATCACACCAGTACTTTTCCAATTTCACCAACTGCCAGTCCATGTCCAGGCTCGATTCAAAGTGCTGGTATTAACATTCAAAGCCCTAAATGGATTGGGGCCAGGTTATCTGAAGGATTGCCGCTTCCCATATGTACCTTCCCAGACCCTAAGATCACCTTCAGGGGTCCTTCTTCATGAGCCCCTGCCAAAGGAAGTGAGGCAGGTGGCTACCAGGAGGAGGGCCTTCTCTGCTGTGGCACCCCAGCTGTGGAATGAGCTCCCTAGAGAGGTTCGCTTGGCACCTATATTGTACTCCTTTCGGTGCCAAGTGAATATATTTTTATTTTCCCAGTATTTTAACATCTAAGGATTTTAGCTCTGCTGTCTTAAATCTGTATTTTAAATCTCTGCATGGCCGCTGGGTTTTATTCTGGTTGTACTTTTATAGTGTGGTTTTAAGATTCCGTATTTTATATTTTATGCTGTACCTTGTGGTTTTAATTTTTACAAACCTCCCAGAGAACTTCGGCTATTGGTTTATATAGAAATGAAATGAAATGAATGGGCCATTCCTAATTTCTAAAAAGAGAAGAGGCCTAGCTCATGCCCCATCAGGAGCCCTTCCGTGAGCACTAGAAGAAGGCCTGAAAGTGTGGGGCTCTCTTCATAGGACTTTGTTTCCAGACCCCTGATCATCCTGGTTGCCCTCCTCTGAACACGCTCCAGCTTGTCTGCGTCCTTCTTGAAGTGTGGTGCCCAGAACTAGACACAATACTCTAGATGAGGCCTAACCAGGGCCGAATAGAGAGGAACCAGTTTTATTGTTTTTATCAAGTTTTATTAGCGATTGTAAGCTGCCTTGAGTGCCCTTTTTGATAGAAAAGCAGGGTACAAGTCCAATAAATAAAACAAAGTAAGTACTATGGCTTACCTGGCTCTGCCCACCACGACTGTCTGAGCCCAGGGTTGCATGATCTCCAGAAAAGACCCATAGTCAAAGAAACCACTGAGCCACTGGCCTTTTTGAGCTGCAAAGAAAGGAGGTAGAAGACAGGAAAATATCAAGAGTGGAAGATGTTACATGATGTCCCAGTAGGTCTTGAACTGGTCAACTGAGGGGTGTAACACTTACCCAAGGACTACAGAGCCTTTGGGGGTACACCCTGGCCTCTGTCACTGGGAGGCACCCCTGCCCACCTCCCGGGAAGAACGTTATGGCAAGGGGGAGACCAAGCTGGCCCCATCTATCCTCCAGTAAAGGAGCAGCTGCTTCAAGGCTCGCTTTTCCTCTTCCCTCCCCATTCCTTTTTTCCTTTTGTATCATGTCTCCGTGAGGTTGCAGCCTTTGAGCCGGGGCTGCCTGATCTTTGAGTATCTGCACAGCGCTTCTGAAATGTGAGGCACGTGATCAATGTCAAACAACAGACAAATCACGCCAGGCTAGGGAATGTCTGGACTTTGTGAAATCCGGCCCGTTTGTTCCGTGGGTTGTGCGTTGACATTCATTCTGGCGCCCGTTCAAAGACAAATCTGAATATATATTTTTCCCGCTATGTGGAAAAACATGCAATAATTCCGTCAGAAAGTGCGCGACAACGTACATAATTTACGTTAGTACGTAACATTTTGCGCACTGTCCCCCGTTCTATTCGAGTTTTCCCCGTGTATGTTTTCCAGCGTGGCATATGTCTCAGCAGAAGTTTGCATATTTTCCTGAGCACGAATCTGTGTCAATTCCAGGGAAGTCTAAATAAATAAATCTGGAAGGCCGCAGACTCTGTGCAGCCTGGGGAAGGATGGCCCGCAGCAGATTCCGCAGTTCGGATTCTCAGGAATCTAAACTCATTTTAATCGGTTTCAAATTTCACCACCATCCATAGGTAGCCAGGCAGGGATTTTGTCTGTGCAACCCTGACCGATGGAAAGGACTACAAACCAACCATATCTCCTTGTCCCAACAGGCCAAGGTGGGTCACATGATGCTCCCTGATCTTTGTTATACGCTCAGACTTGCTTTGTGATGCTCAGCTGCGACTACTTCTTGCGCAGCCTTCAGCCTGCCTTTCAACCTTGCCACCAACGTACAGGGTGCCAACTCATCCAGCAAAGAGACAATGCTCCATTTCAAACAAATCATACGGGGAGGTCCGTATTAAGACCCCAGAACCGTCTGCCTGCCCCTGGCCCTGGCTGCCTGTTTAATTTGCTCATCTGCATAAAGAGGGCCATCTATCAGCCGAAGGCATCATTTATTGTTAAACGATGGGATATGCGGGAAGCAGAGGGAATTTGCCTGCATTTAAATAAATAACTCTACGGGGTGTTTCTTCTCCTTCTTTCTTTCAAGGCATGACAAACAGCTGTCAAAAGGCAGCAGCGGCATTACAGATGCCGCTTCAAAGACTTTGCTTATTTCTAAATGTTCTTTACGATCATTTTGAAGTCAGCTTACTGGGATTCCACCCCTACCTAACTTTGGTAATGAAGAGATCTGTGCCATTTGCAGAAATTCACTGACCATTTGGGGGAGCGCTCACATCTCCGGGGCACAGCAAATGTTTTGCACGCGGAAGGTCTCGGGTTCACTCTCAGGTATCTCCGGTTGAAATGGGAGCAGGTAGCATGAATGGGAAAAGGCTTCTCATCCTGGGACCAGGGGTGGCACCGACATCTGACACCCCTGGGCAGGGCCCAGACTGGGTCCACTGCATGTGCCTGCCCTAGCCGAAACTCTGAGGGGTGCCAGGCAGCTGGATCTAGCCATCTTTTTAAAGTTCCCACAATGCCCCTGACCTAGCGGCATTCTGCGACTTGTGGGAAATTAAAAGGGTGGCCAAGGACCAGTAACCAAGGACATGTGCTCGAGTTTGCTTTCCCCCTCCTTCCTCCTAAATCCCTTCCCCCCCCCCTTTTTTAGGCTGTAAAACTGATGGGAGGGACTATCTTCTATAAATTCTGGGAGCCTCTTTCAGCTAAAGAGTGAGTTAAACGTGATGATAATAATACCAAGAGCAAGGAAAGGTGAAATCCTTAACAAACAAGAATACAATGCTCAACAAAAAGTTAAGGATATATATATACAATGAAACCATTATGTTTAATATAAAAAATATAAAGATTAACAATGGTATTGCGTTAAAAGTACAATAACATATTGCACAGACCAATGTGTAGCTAAAAAGAGGCCAAACACGTTTCAACAAAGGGTCTTCGTCAGGGGCCAATACGGACTGCTGTGTATTCCCTGGAGATTTACTTGGGCTAACTTTACAATTCCCACAATGGTGTGGTGTCACTCCCCTTTGAAAATATGTCGGGCTTCAGCCTTTCCAAACAGCCTAGGTCATGATCTTTAGAAGAATGGCGTTAACCATTCCTAGGCTGTTTGGAAAGGCTGAAGCCCGACATATTTTCAAAGGGGAGTGACACCACACCATTGTGGGAATTGTAAAGTTAGCCCCAGTAAATCTCCAGGGAATACACAGCAGTCCGCATTGGCCACTGACGAAGACCCTTTGTCGAAACCCTCTTTCTACGTGGTTTTAGTTACACATTGGTCTGTACAATAGGTCATGGTAATAATACAACAATACCCAGTCACCCAGCCCTGCCGGTATCATAGTTAGGCAGGCCTTCCAGGGCCCACTGATGGAAGATGGCGGGGGCGCTGGTCTGACTGGAGTTGTGGGGCATCAGGATACAGAGGGGTGGAGGGCCAGCCTAGCAAGCACACAAGTCTGGAAGGGATGCCAAAGCTGTCTAGATGAGGCAGGACTCAAAAAGAGGAGTTAAAGAATTGTTGTGCTAGGGCAAAAGGCAAACTGAGATATGAACTCGAAGGCAGGCCTCAGGTTTCACATCCCTCTACTTTGCACAGGGTGTCTACAAAGCTTCTGCAAAAAAGAAAAGTGTGTGTGTGTGTGTGTGTGTGTGTATTGGGGAGTGTGTGGGGGGGGGGAAGCTTTTGTGCCCAGCCTCTTTTGCAATGCTATAATTTTGAGCAGGCGTTCCCGGCTCTTGCAAAAGCCAAGTGCAAAAGCAATTAAAAGTGGAGATCTGAACAAGCCAACCTCTGCTGACTCCGACGGGATGGAAAGTGTTTTATCAAGCCCAAACTTGAAATTACTATGTCCTAATGTTCCCTTGCCTCCGTGGCCCCCCGCTGTAAAATGTGACCATCCATTTCAAAATTATCTGCTCATCGCCGAGTCCAGCGCTGATCGTTTCGATTCCAGGCCTCGTGTCGAACGTCAGTTTGAAGAATATCGCGGCGCTATCTCTCCTAATAAACGGCTTTAACTTTTCACCTAGGAGATCTCTCCTTTAACTTATCGCGGAGAATCATCTGCTTCCCCTTAACGCCTCCACTAAATTAAAAACTGAAGTCACTCAATTTGGAACATACACGCTCAAGACAAGCCAGATGAATTACCAGTGAGATGATTGTGGGGGCGGGGGGGGGGAGAGAAGTAGGGAAGGAAGGAATATTAGCCAAAACAGTTGCCAGAAAATCTATGGTTGCCACCAATCTCATTCTACCCAAGAGCCAGTGAGGCATAGTCTGGCTGCTTGAGAGACGGCGCTACACAGGAAGCCTCTGGTGTGAATTTTGGATATTTTGCCCCTGCAAAGTTTACCCTCCCCCCCTACATCCTACAGATTTTTGTGTACTTCTGTAAACTTTGGGGTTCCACCAAGCCTCCTGATACCTCCAGCTTGTGCCATTCGAGCCGGATAAAGGCAGGCACTCAAGGGATGACTTTGGTATTAAGTATATAGGATTAGTGCACAGCAGAGAGAGTGTTGCACTTAAGAGGCAGAGCAGACATTACTCCCACTCCAGGAATGCTGCCCTATCACAACAAGTTAAAGTAAGGCTTGCAATATCTAACTCTCTAAATCCAAAGCAACAGATCTGCCTTACAAGTTAAGAGCCGCTGGACTAAACCTTGAGCTCCCACACAGCTCAGATGAAAAAAGGTCCTGCAAGCACTCCTAACAAGACCCTCACTCCCTTAATAAGCTAAGTGGAGGCGATCAGAAGGTGTGAACGTAATAGAATACTGAGGATTTAAATCTACTGACGATATGAAGCAAAGAAGCCTAGCAGCAAGGAAGCAAGGCAATCTAGAGGCAAGGCAGCCAGGAAGCCTAGCAGGAAAAAGGAAGGAAGGAAGCCTAGAAGCAAGGAAGACTAGATCAGAAGGTGCAAACAGCGTAGAATACAGAGGATGTAAACCTATTGGCAATATGAAGCAAGGGAGAGTTGAATCAATGAAGCCTAGAGGCAAGGCAGCCAGGAAACCTAACAGGAAGGAAGCCTAGAGGCAAGGCAGCCAGGAAGCCCAGCAGGAAGGAAGCCTAGAGGCAAGGCAGCCAGGAAGCCTAGCAGGAAGGAAGCCTAGAGGCAAGGCAGCCAGGAAACCCAGCAGGAAGAAAGCCTAGAGGCAAGGCAGCCAGGAAGCCCAGCAGGAAGGAAGCCTAGAGGCAAGGCAGCCAGGAAGCCTAGCAGGAAGGAAGCCTAGAGGCAAGGCAGCCAGGAAGCCTAGAAGGAAAAAGGAAGGAAGGAAACCTAGAAGCAAGGAAGACTAGCTCAGATGGTGCAAACAGCGTAGAATACAGAGGATGTAAACCTATTGGCGATATGAAGCAAAGGAGAGTTGAAGCAATGAAGCCTAGAGGCAAGGCAGCCAGGAAGCCTAGAAGCAAGCAAGCAAGGAAGCCTAGAATCAAAGAAGACTATATCAGAAGGCGTGAACAGCGTAGAATAGGGAGGATTTAAATTTACTGGCAATATGAAGCAACTTTCTGTGGGTTTTGCTATTCACAACTATTTATATGTGGAGTGACAAGACAGGCTTTTTTCCTCAGTCCAGTGTGTCCCAAATTACATCCTGCCAAAGGAAGGGTACATACTCGGGTGAGACCGTCCAGCCAGCATCCAGCGAGGATCATAAGGCGTCTTGGTGGGAACAAAGTCAATGGCTCTTTCTATCGGGTCCTTTACGGTGAGCACCGGAACGGGGCTGAACACACTCTAAAAGGAAGGAGGACAACATCAGAAGCTGCCTATACTGACAGGAAACACCTTTCCAGAGGTTTCAGTACCACTGTGCTAAGTCCTGCCGTGATGCAAACGGTCTCAAGCATATCGCCATTTTAATAAAATAACAGACAAATCCTCAAACTACAGCTCCCAAGATGCCTTGGGGAAAGCCATATAAATTAGAAGTGATGTGGTCTGACATCCATTTGCAATACAGACTTGTTTTTAGGGTGACTGAATCATGTTTTAAGGCACTGGCCCAATACAAAGCGTCAAAATTTGTAATTGTCCCCAGTGCCCTCCGTCCCCCTGTCATCTACGGAATGCCATTCCCGGGGAGATCCGCCGGGCGTCTTCATTGTATACATTCAGACATCAGGTAAAAAGCTTCCTCTTCCAACAGGCATTTAATCTGTTGCTCTGATTCTTAACTTGACTGCTTGCTCTTTAATATTTTTATTTTTAAAATATTTAAATCTTTGGTTATTTTCATGGTTGTGTTTATTGTTGTGGTTGCTACCTTATTGTTGTTCTGGGATTTTTATGATTGTAAACTGCTCCAAGGCTATCTGCTAGTTGAGCAGCACATAAAGTTAATAAACAAAGAACATAAAGGGATAATTCTTAATTTTCAGACACTAGTATTTTAGGCTATCATTCTCCCCTCCCCCCACCCCATCGTATCCTATGGTTCCACATTTAACTGTTGTTGTACCTCGATTTCTATCTAGCCTTTTGAGGTGTCCATGGAGTTCAATCCTTCAACCAGCTACTCAGCCTTGATGGTGCCCCTGTGTTATGGCTAAGAGGAGGGGCCTTCATGTTGTGGCCCCCGCGTTATGGAATGAGCTTCCCAGAGAGACTCCCCGGGTGCCTACGTTGTGCTTTTTTTGGCCACAAGCAAACCTTTCTTTCTTTCTTTCTTTCTTTCTTTCTTTCTTTCTTTCATAAAATTATTTTCCTAGGCATTGTAGTCTTTTCATTTCTGTTGATTCCAATCTGTTGATGTATTTTAAATCGTTGCACTGCACCAAAGTTTTATTTGGCTTTTGATTTCGATTTTATACTGCCATTTTAAATTTTAAAACTGATTTTTATCATCTTGTATTTTATGCTTTTAATTGTTGTGAACCACCCAGAGAGTTCTGGCTCTTGGGCAGTATAGAAATGCAATAAACGAACAAACAGGGTAGGACTCTGAGGCAGATGCACAAGGGCCCCAGAATCCTGCCCTTACAGGAAGGGGTGACGGATGCAGAAAGTCTGACTTACCTTCTTTTGAAATAAGTGAAGTACCGTATTTCTTCGATTCTAAGACGCACTTTTTTCCCCGTATAAACATCTCTAAAAACGGGGTGCGTCTTAGAATCGCGGGTGCGTTTATTATTTCTTAGAATCAAAGCTTTTTTTCTGTTGGTGGTACTGAAATGAGTGTGCGTCTTACAATCGATGGCGTCTTAGAATCGAAGAAATACGGTAATACATATTACCATAGATGGACCACCCCGCCCGCTCTGTGGCTGCATTCGGACCACGCAGTAGTCAATGGTGGGTTAATAGTCAGCTCCACAGTTGATCATCGAGGGGGCTCGATTATAATCAACCATGGTGTGGTTTAAGACCAGCGTTGGGTTGACTTTTAGTCAACAGTGTGTTTGATTGACACATCGCCTGCCCTCCCCCCTCCCAGTCCTCCCGCTGGTATCCCATCATCCATTGCGAGTTCTGCTAGCTGGACTAGAGCGGCAGCCACCACTTTGGTCACTCCTGCCAGGGGACTCTGTAGTCGCCGAAAATAACCAACGAAATAGTCAACAGTGCCCGACACACGACACAATAACCAACGGTTATTCAAATAATCAACTCTCACAGCGTTGGTTACTTTGGCCGAATAACCAACCATGGTGTGAAGAAGTCCTGACAGACCATACAATAACCAACCATTGACTATTTAACCCACCATTGTCTATTTAACCCACCGTTGGTTATCGTGTCATCTGAACCCAGTCCGTAAGTCCATTAAGCCCAAGTCTAAAATCAGAAGCAGAACTAAAGTGGGAATAGGGAGTACCTTGGGCATGTAGGACAGCCACAGCAGAATGTTATAGACACCTTCGAAGTCGTCACAAACTGTGCTGTGCGTCACCCCGTTGTTGTGCATGATTTGAATCCCACCCAGCTGGTTGTTAGATGTGTATACTTCTCTTCCAAGCACCTGTTTGAAAAGAGAGAGAGAAAGAGACCTTTTAACCTAGTGCATTTTCTGGATTTTTTTTAAAACGCACCCAATAGTATTTATTTATTTATTTAAATGTTTCATTCTATGGATTTTATACTGCTCTACAACAGTAATCTAGCTGGCTCACATAAGAATGAGGAAACAAATACATCAGAAAAACATCCTCCTGGGGGAAAAACAAACGAATTAGGAACACAATCAACCACACCCAACAACAATCTTTAAAACAGCAATTGCGATGGAGCTTTAAAAATAAATTCTTCCCCACCCCAACGTAAACCTCCACCTTAATAAACTGGGTTTCTCTTGGAACTGAAAATGTAACAAAGCTCTTGTGGATGGACAACTTTTTGAGAAGACGCCCACCGGTGACCATGTAGGACCTCAGATGATGATGATTTCTTTATGATTTATTACAGTTATCTCTCAATCTTCCTCAAAAGAAGTTGAGGAAGATTGGCTTTCTCTCTCCTCTCACCCATTTTATCCTCCCAATAACCTTGCGAGGTAGGGTAGGTTGAGAGAGAATGGGGGACAGCGACGGGCTCAAAGTCGCCCAGTGAGATTCATGGCCCAAGTGGGGTTCTGAACCGGAGTCGACGCCAGAAATCACAAAAGCGGGACCCACTCGCGAATGGCAGAATCCGCACAGTTGAAGCAGCGAGGAAATACGCTACAAGAATACGCTTATTGAGCATAGAGGCCTTGAAAGGCCTTGAGGTGAATTATTACGATGGCGCCTTCACAGAGCCCTCACTCCTTCTCAATATGGAGTTCCTTAGTTCCTCTAGAGCAGTGGTTCTCAACCTTCCTAATGCCGCGACCCTTTAATACAGTTCCTCATGTTGTGGTGACCCCCCAACCATAAAATTATTTTCGTTGCTACTTCATAACTGTAATTTTGCTACTGTTATGAATCGTAATGTAAATATCTGATATGCAGGATGTATTTTCATTGTTACAAATTGTACATAATTAAAGCATAGTGATCACAAAAACAATATGTAATTATATATTGTGAAATATTTATTTCTAATTACAAATAAATGAAATGCCTCAGTTCCTAAGACCATCAGAAATATGTGTTTTCCGATGGTCTTAGGCGACCCCTGTGAAAGGGTTGTTCGACCCCCAAAGGGGTCCCGACCCACAAGTTGAGAACCGCTGCTCTAGAGCCTGTGGGTTTGGGAGTTTCAGCGAGCCTCCCTCGCCCTCTGGAAATGCAATGGACGTAGTGTGAAATATTAAGGGATTGCCTCATAACCCTCTCCAAGGCTATATTGGAGGACTGTAAGGAGCAGGCTCATGGCCCATTTGTATGATCTGGCATACAAATGGAAGCTGTATTTATTTATTTGTTTGTTTATTACACTTATATACCACCCCCATAGCCAGGGCTTTCTGGGCGGTTTAGAGAAATTCCAAAATTAAGACAAAAAAAAAATGTATATGAAATTTAAAATTCTAAAACACAGAACATATATACATAAAGCATTAAAAACTGTTAAAAAACTAAACATGTGGGTGATTAAGATGTGCTGCCATATGCCTGGGCAAAGTCTTAACCTGGCACCGGAAAGATAGCAGTGTTGGTGGCTGGCGGGCCTCGTCAGGGAGATCATTCCATAGTCTGGAACATGCCATATTTTTTCCAATGGCAGCTACTGTCCTACAAAACATGGTGCCCATGCATACAGCCCCCCAACCCCAAGAACCATGCAAATGGCTCTTCCATGCGACAGTATCGGCGCCATAAGTCCACCAGCCACACTACGCATCCCCAAAGGTGAACCCGTGGGGATGGGAGGTGTCATAAGAGAGGCAGTGTGGTATAATGGTTAGAGTGTCAGATTTGGACTCGGAGTCGACGCCAGAAATCGCAAAAGCGGGACCCACTCGCGAATGGCAGAATCCGCAGAGCTGAAGCAGCGAGGAAATACGCTACAAGCGTACGCTTAGAGAGCAAAGAAGCCTGGAAAGGAACAAGACTGAAAACGACCTTGCCCCCCGCTACAAAAAGGGGGAAAGGGGGAAATTTCACGGCGCGCGAACAGGTACAAAACCCCCTGGCGTTTCCGTCAAAGGAGACCATAAGAATGAGGCTCTGACCACCGGCCTCTCAATTCTCTTGCGCACTGCTCCTTTCTTCTAATCTCAGCCCAAGCGCCACACGGCCCGGTTCTCATTCCCCCGCTGTCTCTTCCCATTTGGCCTCTCGCTGACTGATACACTGATCTCTCGGTCACTCGGCTTTCTGCTCCGCTGGGTCCATATTACTAATAACACCTCTGCCACGGCCAGTTTACCTCATGAAGGCAGGAGCACATCATTACAAAATAAACTCATAACTTTGACATTCGAGCAAATACACGCCATTTGTTATTTTTATGGCTCGACTCTTTCCAACAGGCAGAGGGCATTATGTACCGGCTTCATTTAGATCTGGGGGGGGAAAACACCACAAAAATAAAATAATAATTCCACACAAAAAAACCACCACCACCACACGCACCTATCTAAAAACAACAACACACTAGAAAACGCAACTGACTTGAGGTAAATTATTAAGATGGCGCCTTCATAGCCCCACTGCTTCACAAAATGGCGTTCCTAGGCCTGGGACTCATGGAGCTTTGATAGGCCTCCTTCGCCCTTAGGAAATGCAACCAACTTGAGCTGAATTATTAAGATGGTGCCTTCATATCCTCACTGCTTCACAAAATGGCGTTCCTAGGCCTGGGACTCATGGAGCTTTGATAGGCCTCCTTCGCCTAGACCTATAGCCAAGAGTGGCCCACCCCCTAATTTTTCTCATCTCCAGTATTTTTAAATAAAAATAATTAAACAACAATTTATAATTTTGCCTTTAGCTGGCCTGCAAATCAGATGAACTGCCCCTTCTACTTGCTTGGCAGCCCCACAGGGCTTTTAGGCTGGCAACGGACCTGCCTTCTTCCCCAGAAAATGCAACTGACTTGAGGTGAATTATTACAATG
Source organism: Elgaria multicarinata webbii (assembly GCF_023053635.1). Taxonomy (NCBI): domain Eukaryota; kingdom Metazoa; phylum Chordata; class Lepidosauria; order Squamata; family Anguidae; genus Elgaria; species Elgaria multicarinata. Next base: position 7,771,379 of record NC_086192.1, on the reverse strand, counting down.
GCGCCTTCACATAGCCCTCGCTCCTTCTCAAAATGGAGTTCCTTAGGCCTCCAGAGCCTGTGGGTTTGGGAGTTTCAGCAAGCCTCCATCGCCCTCTGGAAATGCAATGGACATAGCGTGAAATATTAAGGGATTGCCTCATAATCCCCTCCGAGTCCACATTGGCGGACTGTAAGGAGCAGGCTCATGGCCCATTTGGGACTGCACAGACTTTACATGATGTGGCATACAAATGGAAGCTGTAAACATGCCATATTTTTTTTCAATGGCAGCTACTGTCCTGCAAACCATGGTGTCCATGCATACAGACCCCCAACCCCAGAGGTACCAATTCATGCAAATAGCTCTCCCATGCGCCATAAGTTCACCAGCCACGCTATGCATCCCCAAAGGTGAACCCATAGGGATGGGAGGTGTCATAAGAGAGGCAGTGTTGTGTAATGGTTAGAGTGTTGGATTTGGACTCGGGAGATCCGGGTTCTAGTCCCCACTCAGCCATGAAGCTTACTGGGTGACTTTGGGCCAGTCACGGACTCTCAGCCACCTTGTGTTCCTTGCAAGAGGGGAAAAAGGCGGGATATAAACCTAATAAATAAAACAAATTGGTCCTAGAAGCCAACACACAACTCTCTGCTAAAGTGGTTCTCCTCAGAAGCAACTGCAACTGGAGAATGAAAAGGCAGAGGGGACATTCGCAAATCAGGAGGCGTCTTTCCATGCGCAGCCTGCTGCCAAGGTGATGTTTCCAGAGTTTGGGCCTAGCAGCTGCAAGTTCAAAGGCCCAAGAGTTCTGAGGTGGTCACCACACATAGAGATTGGGCAAAAGGCAAGGCCTCGGTCATCCAGGTAACAAGGTAACAAGGCAACACAACAGGCGATGGGCAGGCAGAAGGACAGCCAGAGTACAGCCCAGAAGTATTCACACAGAAATCAGTCGAGAAAGCTGTCCGGAGTCAAGGCAAAGGAAGCTAGATTCAAGAAGGTCTAGTCAACGTTGTTTCCAGCACCCCTTTCAGCCCTATTTGCAGAGCCACACTTAAGCTGGTGATGGCAGCTGAAAAGGTGAGCAAGGCTCCTACATGCAAGGAGAGCTTTTCTCACCAGGAGGCCTCTGGCTCAGTCTAGCACCTCTTCTGAGTCTCTGACTTTTCAGGCGACATCTCTCCTTGGAGGCTGGGAGGTTTCTCCGTCTCCACCTCTGAGCCAGGGTTCTTGTCCTCTACAGGTAATGCCCTGACGGTCGTCACCCCTGACGGACCGGGCTCTTCCCAGGGTAAACATGTTCAAAGCCCCGCAATGGCTGCCAATCGGCGCTGTGTCGGTTATATTCCGCCAAGCTGCACCGTTAAAAAGTCTAGGACTCACCCTGACTTTTTCGTTGGGAGTGAGGTCACCCTGGCTCTTCTGCCGTCTGACCTCGCGGTGGGGTGGGGTGGCGGGGCATGGCGGTCCTGGCGGCTGGCGATTGATCACAAGAAGGCAGGGGGAGGCAGCACCAGTAACCAATGACCGCCAGGAACCTCGCGCTCTCTCCTTGGCATGGGGATTACACAGCGCAAGCCTGCAGGAGGAAAACCGCGGGCTTTAGGGGGAACGTGGCACCAATGCGGCACCATCAAGCCAGGCCCCTGGTCTACTGGCAAATCTTGGGCATTACTGGTGGCGGCTGATTTTCCCAGTGGGAGCATGGTAGACAAACTTAACGGCAACAGGTACATCCATCTCCTGCCTTCTTTTTTATGCCTGGATTCACAACAACATGAGGACAAATGACACCCCTCTGGAGGGCAAATTTGGACCAGGTTCCCCCTTCTTTTAAATGGATCACAGAATCATAGGGTTGGAAGGGGCCTCTAAGGCCATCAAGCCCAACCCCCTGCTCAATGCAGGAATCCCCCTTAAAGCATCCCTGACAGGTGGCTGTCCAGCTGCCTCTTCAAGGCCTCTAGGGAGGGAGAGCCCACCACCTCCCTAGGCAATTGGTTCCATTGTCGTACTGCTCTAACAGTCAGGAAGTTTTTCCTGATGTCCAGCCAGAATCTGGCTTCCTGTCATTTGAGCCCATTATTCCATGTCCTGCCATCTGGGATGATCGAGAAGAGATCCTGTCCTTCCTCTGTGTGACAATCTTTCAAGTATTTGAAGAGTGCTATCATGTCTCCCCTCAATCTTCTCTTCTCCGAGTTAAACATGCCCAGTTCTTTCAGTCTGCTTTGTTTACATTGAAACTGTTGTGTAGGTATTTTATTTATAGCCCAACAATTATCCACATTCAGAATTACTCAGACATCTTTACTCTGCCACACTATTACTTCTGGGCAAACAGGTTTTGCAGGTTTTGTTTTAAAAAAAAGCCTATGAAACCTATTTTACCAGTAGCAATAGTCGGATGAGCGTACACACAACAAACAGTGTCTAAATCACTGTCAACTTCTGGTGTGTATGTGCATATCTATCATCCATCTCCCATCTAAATTAACTAAACCAATAACCACCAGTTGGCTTTCAAACGCAGCTTAGGGTCCATGCCGCCTCCGCTGTCAAAACACAGTGACAAGTAAATATGGCTCCTGACTTGGCATTAGGCAGGCATCTCATTTCTTGCAACTCTTTTGCTGCTTCACTCAAAGCATCTTGATGGACTAGTGGGGGGGGGGAAGGGGGGGCGAGAGAAGGAGCTGCCTATTTATCTTTATCTCCAAAACAGGATTTAAAGGGCAAGAGCAGACGGTATATATTAGACCACTTTCGCTGCTTGTCAGCGGCAGTAAACCTGAACCGTCCGCACCGTCTCCAGATAAGTGGCGACCGCGGCAGCTCCAGTTTGCCTCTGGCAAGATTCCTCGGTGGAGATTAGCTCAGCTTTCTTTTTATTTCTCCCTCCGACCAGAGCCCGTTTCTCTATGTTCCATTCCATGCACTCCCCCTGTCACTCACTGGCAAAGAGAGAGAGAGGGAATATTTATTTGCCTATATATATATATATATATATATATATATACACACACACACACACACACAAACTCACTCACACACACATCCCGCCTTTCATTTTAAAGATCTCCAGCAGCTGGCAGAACATGCTAAAATGATACAAATTAACACATCTTATAAAAAGAAGCGATTACCTCCCTAAAACGGTAACTGGAGTATCCCCAAAAGCTCTTTAGGAAAATGCACCTTGGATTGGCAACTAAAAATAAGCAGGAAAAGGGCGAGTGAAATTCCTCCCAAGAGAGGAAGTTTTGCAACTGGTGCCCACACAGAAAAGGCCCTGCCTGGCCACACCGCCCACTGTGTTCCAGAAAGCTTTCTAGGAAAGCTTTTGTCCCAGGCATTTAACAGCATTTAACAACATGAGCTGAGTTTGTTTTTTAATGGACCCAGAACAGCTGTTTTTATAAGGATACTGTTGTTTTTATGCTTTTTGTGTTTTTCAACTTTGTATATTTGTTTTTTATGTTTACTGTTTTTAACTTTTGTAAACCGCCCAGAGAGCTTCCGCTATGGGGCGGTATATAAATGCATTAAATAAATAAATAATACATAAGGAAGGATCTTAATGTACAGTTCGCTTCATTCCCTCTGGGCCAAAAACAGAACTGGAAATCTCTACAACGGACAGCCAATTTAGCAGTTATATAGACCTTGGGATATTCTCAAACGCTTCACAGACTTTTATCTTGATATCTTAATAAAGGAGGAACAGTATTATTATCCCTTCCGACTGCAGATGTGTGAGGCTGAAAGAAAGGATGGCTTGCCAAAGGCCGGGTCGAAACACGAACAGGCGATTTCTCGGCTCACAGCTCAGTCTCTTGGTCCCTCTGTGTCAAGCTATGCAAGTGGAGCCATTTGCTTACTCTGCATAAATGGTTCAGTGTCCAGGTTTTCCAAAGGACATGGGCAGGAGAAGGAAGGAAGGATATGGGAATTTGAAAGTGGTGGCATCTTTTTTTCGCACTACCAGGGCTGGCTCCAAGCTTTTGAGGGCCCTTGAACAAGACACCCTTTGAATGGCAGGGGGTCTACTTCCTCACCACCATTTTCACTTGCTTTCGCTCCTCTCCCCCTTTCTTGTCATGGCTCCCCCTTGCTCGCTTGACAGGCAGAGAGCCAGGGAGCATGCAGGCCGCGGCATCTGCTCCTCCTCAACATCTCTGTTGCCTGGGCCGGAGCGAGAGGCAGGGGAACAAGCCAGCTGCAAGGGTGAAGAGGAGGGGCAGTCCTCCGGGTATCATGGTCCCAAGTTGTTTATGGCTAGAAAGCTCATTGAATTGGGCCTGGGAAAGGACTGGAAGCTCTTGTCAGTGGGCCCCCGCTGGGATAGTGGGCCCTCGGCAGGTGCCCAATCATGCTCGCCCTGCACACTACGCACCATCAGCCTGAGTTCATCCCCATGGAGGAGAGGGGGAAACCAGGCCATTCCACAACCCCTGCAGAAAGACTTAGTTCCCCCCCTCCCTCTTCCTTCCCTATTCCTTTTTCCTTGCGTGTCGTGTCTTTTTAGATCGCAAACTTACAGCCATGGACTGTCTTCCTTTACTGCATTATTTGTAAGCTGCTCCAGGAGTCTTTTAGGCTGAGCAGTCGGATACAAATACTCTAAACAAACGAAGAAACTTTGCCATCTCCTGAGCCTGTCCGTTTTATATTTCTCCTGGCTTTGCTCCTTCTCTCACCCGGAGCCTGCACAACTTGTAATGCTCCCAGTTGAAGTTAGCCATCCTGTGCCTGTCCTGGGCCTCAGATTTTGCCCTCCCAGGCGGAGGGTGCAAACAGGAGATCCTTGGTGCCACACTACAGGGGTTGCCCAATTCTATTTAGCTTGGTAGAGAGGAGCATCCACGCCGTCCACTTTACTCTGCCCTGTTCTTTCCTCTTTGTTCGCCTGCTTCCTGCCTCAAAGGAAGAAGAAAGGGAAACAAACCCATACAAATCCCCTCTGAAGGAATTAACGCTGAAAGAAAGAGTTAAAGTTCCAGTCCAATTACCTACAATTGAGCCTCGAAGAGCTTTCAGCTTCATCGATCAGCACTTCTGCCCTGCCCATTAAAAGTTATTAGATGGTGGAATAATGGCACCTTGATCACAAAGGCAGGTCCTGGCGCCGGTTTCCAAAGAGCAACCTGTGCCTTTAAACAAGGGACGGGCCATGTTTTGGGGTTTCCACGTCGCCGCAAGTTATAACAGGGCTGGGGAACCTCCAGCTGCCTGGCCGATAGGAAGGGGTTATGGGAAAAGTTGTTCAGCTACATCTGGAGGGCCTGAGTTTCCTCAGCCCTGAGTTAGAAGAAGAGTCCTACTGGAACAGGGCAAAGTTGGGACTTGGAGCAAAAGCTTAGATCAGTCTTCCCCAACCTGGTGACCTCCAAGTGTTTTGGACTACAACTCCCATAGTTCCCAGTCAGCACACCCATTACTCCCATAATTCCCAGACATGGTGCAACAGCACCCTCCTACCCATGTTCCCCAGCAACTGGTGCACACTTAGGTTACTCTTCCCAAGCGGTTCAACAATACCCTTTGCACCAGAACCCTGGCTCAGGATCAAGCCAAGAAATGACTCTCCTTTTGTTAGATCAATGTTCTTTTCACCCAAGGACGAGATCCAAACAGCCCTTAAGCACGACTCCACCATTCCAGCGACAGAGGGTTCAAAAGCGCTTTATTGATTAGTAATCAAGGCCTGGTCTCTTCAAAGGGAGCAATCAGACAAAAGACATAGGGAATATGGTACAGTATTAAAGCTTTCAAGGGGCAGGGCCCAGTAGCAGCATTAACCAATCAGAATGTAACACTGAGGCATAGCTAATTAGGCTAAACAGTCCTGTAAACAATACCTTTGGCCTGACAGTAAGTTATAGAAGTTAACTTCGACACAGACAGCTGGAGCCAGAACTCTTGTTTATATTAGTAATCAAGGATGCAAGGACGCACACAAGGAGACATTCTCATACAGGGCATTATGACATTTTGCTTGGTGTGCAATGGAGACTTTACAGTTTCCTGTTAAAAATGGAGGTGGTTCTGCTAACACTTTAGTTCTTGGACATGCTGCTCCCATTCCCAAACACCCATCCATCCCCACTGCAGCAAGAGGCCTTTTCGCCTCCGTTCCTCGGAAACCAGACTGCAGCCTTTGCATTTCTAATCGAGGAACACACGAGCTGCTCCTGCACTTTTTAATTTACGAGCATTCGGTGGGGGACCTTTTCTGACTTGGGAACATATTGGCTCGGTCTAATGCTTGGAGATTATTAAAGCTGGCGCTAGGCTCCTGCTATCAGCTCTGCAGATCTTTTATTTAGAAGATGTGGGCCACTAAACGCACAAAAAGCTCCCCATCACCTCCACATTAAAACCCCAAGCGCCTGGTAAATGGAATTATATAGCTGTCATCTCCTTTCCCCAAAGTTTTAAGAGTACAATGGAGTCATTCCCCCCCCCCCCCGCCCCCGCCCCAAGCCATCTCCCTGCACTCCATCCCTAGCTCCAGAACGGAGAGGTCTACTTTGTATTGATTTAAAGTCGCGGAAATAAATAAAACTGCTTCGCCACCGTGGTTCACAAGAAATTCATGGTACACAATTGCATGATATATTTGAAGAGCTGTTCGCAAACTCTCTTTTTTCCCTGGTGAGTGATTCGGGGGGGGCGGGAGGGGGGAGACAGAGGGGGGGGAGCACAACGAAAGCCTGCCAGTTATTGGGAATGCCCATAGACTGCAAATCCAAATGAAAGCAGTCTCCTTTTTAGGCTGCATCCAGTGCAGCATCCTTGAAAATATTTCAGTCTGCCCCAGAACAAATCTTTGCACATTTTTCTATCTATAACCCATTACTCCTTTCTGGTATATAATAATAATAATAATAATAATAATAATAATAATAATGGATTCCTAATAGCCATAGAGGATCAAGTTACAGCAACGGAGAACTACCAAAAATACATCATAAAAGATAACAGTGTAACAGATTTATGTAGGAAATGTCATCAATTCCAAGAAACAATACGCCATGTAACAGGAGAACGTAAAATTCTGGCAGGAATGGACGGACACAATACAGCTGAAAAAATAATTCACCAACAACTGGCCATCAAAATCAACCTCATCAAACAACCTACACCATACTATGCATACTCACCCAAAACAATCTTGGAAAATGCAGATCATAAAATGTACTAGGGCAGAACAATTCATATGGACCAAACAATACCCTGCAACCAACCAGACATAACAGTTGTAGACAAAAAAGAAAAAAACACTTACCTCATCGACATAGCAATACCTAACAACAAAAATGTTATAGAAAAGGAAGAGGAAAAGAGAAAAAAATATACACCACTGGCTATCAAAGCTAAGGAACTATGGCAACAGAAAAAGGTCACAATTATTGTTAGTCACATCAGTCCATCGGCATCACATCAACAAACAATACAGAAAACCTACCAAAACACATCCACACCACCATCCAGAAAGCAGTCATACTGAAAACATGCTCAATAGTCAGGAAATTCCTGAATCAGTAAAAAGCACGGTAGAGGCTTTATAGGGGCAAGTGAAATCCTATTGGCTCCCTTGTGTCACCTGACAACTGCCGCATTAGAAGCTGCAGTACCACCTTGTGGCCATCTGCATGGGTGGCACCTAAGCACGGTAGAGGCTTTCTAGGGGGCAAGTGAAATCCTATTAGCTCCCTTGCGTCACCTGACAACTGCTGCATTAGAAGCTGCAGTACCATCTTGTGGCGATCTGCATGGGTGGTGCCTAAACACGGGAGAGCCAACATTGTTATCTTTTCGGCGCCAGGTCAAGACTTTTCTCTTCTCCCAGGCATTTTAACAGCATTTAACAACGTTAAGTTTGTTTTTAATGGACCCCAGAATTGTTGTTTTTTAAATGGATACTGTTGTTTTATGCTGTTTTTATGTTTTTAAAATTTTTGTATACTTTTAATGTTTACTATTTTTAATTGTTGTAAACCGCCCAGAGAGCTTTGGCTGTGGGGCGGTATATAAATGTAATAAAATAAAATAAAATAAAATAAAATAAAAAAATAAAGGACAGCGCCATCTTCTGTCAAGATGCCACAATGCCACCGAAAACAAAGTACCTAAGGTCCACAGTTCAAACCCAAATACCTTATAGAAAACAGATTATAATTATTATTATTATTATTATTATTATTATTATTATTATTATTATTATAATATCCCGCCTTTTCCCCCAGTACTGGGACTCAAGGCGGTTTACAACATTAAAACATGTACAATTAAAACGTATAAATATAAATTACAAAAGTTAAAATAGAATTAAACCTACAGTAAAATTAAAAACATGTTAAAAACATTGTAACAGGTTAAAAGGGGGGGGGAGGATCCAATACATTAACACAGGTCCAGTAGAGTTCCAAAATAAGTTTTTGCCTGCCTCCGAAACTAGCACAGAGGGAGCCAGCCTAGCCTCGCCTCCCTGGGAAGGGAATTCCAGAGCCTTGGAGCAGCCACTGAGAAGGCCCTCGAGAACAAACTATACAGAAAACTTTCAGAACTAAACAAGAGGAATGTGTCAATGCTAGCAAACAGGGCTCTCAACGAGGCACCATCCCTGCCACAGAGGATGTGGGATCTGAGCTTGTCCAACGAACAGAGATCCCCAAGCTTTTCTCAAAAGGGTCTGACGAGCTGATGGGAGAGATTCGTCCCTTTCTCCCAGGAAACGGCAAGAGGGCGGTTTCAGCAGGCAAAGCCAGGACCCTAAAACTGCCATTGCCTCTCCTTGCACAAACAGACAGAAGCTACCCAGTATATAAACACGGCTCGACACACATATAAGCAAACCTTATATATGTGAAACTGGAGTTTGGGGGGGGGGGGGGGACAACGCCATGGAAATCTCCTTGACCCGATTTCCCTAAAGAAACATAAAGGGGGGTTAGTAACGGGGAGAGGTTCACAGAAGAAGCCACTCAAATCCGGGCCAAGGGAGGCAGAGATGCTAGGATGTTTCCAGTTGAAGAATCTGTAGGGTCAGTATTAAATCATAACCACAAAGCCCCCCACCTGACAAAGACAACGGTGCAGATGGGACACGTTGTAGCTGGGTGGCCGCCTCAGCCAAAGGAAGGAGCTGGAAGCTGTCCCATCCCCAGGCAATCTGGCTGGGCCTCTGTGACTCTTCCTAAGGTGGTCTACAGCAGGAGGATAAGGGATCTCCGTCCCCCAAAAGAAAATGGAGGCAGCCTCAGAAACAGCAAGAGGCTAGAGAATTCCTCACCCTACCCTTGAGAGCCACAGCTCCGTACACAAGGTCTCTTGGCCGCTTTGCCTATATGATATCGAACAACAACAATCTGGCCACTGTAAGGAAATTTTGTCCCTGGTATGACTACTTTCCATCTCGCCTTTTTGACACATTGGCATCTTATTTGCAAAACTTAACTGTTTTAAAATACAGACGAGCTTTTACTTGTGCAAGACTGAATGTACTGCCATCAGCTGTACTTGAGGGCCCATTTAAAAGAATCCCATTGGAAAACCATACCTGCCCACGTGGAGATGGCAGTACCGAAACAGGAGCTCACGTATTATTATTTTGTACTTTTTATAGAGATTTGAGGAAAGACTGAACAGAAGTTTGACTGAACAGAAGTTTATTTGTTTTATTTACTTATTCCTATTTTATGTGTAAAGACTTGTATTAATTCTGGAATTTGTATTTAATGTGATTTTTTAGAATGCAACTTGGGTCATTTTGGTCAAGTACAAACTTGCTTTTATTCTTTTGTACATCTCATTTCAAATGCTAAGGCCTGCGGCTGATGCAAATAAAGGAATTCATGTCTTCATGTCTTGGCCGCTTTGCTCACTAAAACCCGCTTTGACGGCACTTCCGTCCCTCGCTTCCTGCTCCAGATCCGTCTTTCCCTTCCAGATCTCCATTTCCTGGCGTTTTCTTCGTGATTCTAAGGCTGCATTGTGGCACGGTTCCCCTGCAGCTCTCACTCTCTCTGCATCTCGGCACACAAGGCCTTACAAACGCTTCGGGAAATTTCTTCTCCCTGAACTGAATTATCGTGCAGCTAGGGAAAAACGCACCTGTCCACATTTCATCTGGGTGGGTGGGGGTGTGGGTGGGGGTACATCATGGGAAAATTCAGCCCTCTTGGCGGTCAGCGGATTTCCCCAGAGTCCTTGCAGCATCCTTTGGATTCCTCACGGCTTTTTTCCCCTTTAAGCAGGGGAAGATATGCCAATTACGGCAGCAGTTAGTGTATCTTGGGCAAATCACGGCCGTAATTAGCGAATTTTACGCCATTTGCATCCGTAAAGTGCTTCGTTACACGTAAATTGCGGCCCTTATTCGTGTATTTTAAGACACCTGCAGCTGTAGAGTGCTTAGTTAGACGTAAATCGCAATTTACGTATAACTAAGCACTCTACAGCCGCAAATGGAGTCACATTGCGCTCTTTCAAGCTGTCTTTTGCCCAAGGTGCACTAATTGTGGCCACAATTGGCAGATCTTGCCGTGTTTAAAAAGGGGAAATCCGGAAGCGATGCCAGCTTGACGATCCGGTACGCTGTGGACTCCATAGGTCGGATTCCTCAAATTTTGACCTCATTCGGATCTGTGGCGGGTTTCTCCAACACCCCTATCTTGAGGTCCTCTCCGCTCTACCTCTTCCGCAAACCCCTTCTCAAACTAGCGCCTGAGCTGTGGATCCTGTGTCCAGTTCAGCTTTGTGTCGTGCCTGGATGCGGTTCCTTCCGAGACTAATCCCCATTAACCCAGTCATCCCTTTTCATCTTCTTTCTAGAGGCAAAAAACCCGGGATAACCTTGGTAAGCCTCAGCGCCAGGCCCAGGGAGAACACCTCGATTCCGGCAGAGTGTCGGTTTTCCTTTTGACATTCCTCTGCCCCTTTCCCTTCCAATTAGCATTCTCAAAGGCACCGAACCCGTCCGTATCCTTCCTAATAGCCATGCTGTGCCACTCCAGAAAGATTCATATCATGCATTAATAATTATAATGCTCCTTTGAATGGTGGGGGTGGCACTTGGTGTTCCAACTCTCACACAATTGCTCCCCCATTATTACTTTGATCTCATTTGCCGTGACGAGAGGCATCTGGCACAGAGCCTGAACCCCACCGGACTCGGGCTTGGCATAAACCACGGGTTCAAAGCCGGAGCAAAGCCTGAAAGGATCCTCATACAGAGTCTTCAGGGACGGTCCCAATATAGAAATATTTTAACAAGGACAGCAATGGGGGTGGGGGTGGAGCAGCAATGTATTCAGTTGCTCAGTAATATACAGACATTTCCTAAATTCCAGAGATCCAATCAGTGAAGGGAAAGCCCTTCAGAAAAGCACTTTGAACTTCTTTTAAAAAGCGCAAAACTAAAAAAAATAATATATTATCTATCTTCTATTAAGCAATGGAATACGAAAGTGTAAGGCTTATTACTAGAGATCTACCTGACCGATTTTGCTCATTTTTGTCTTAAGCTGAAGCTTGAGCTGCGCAGACGTGCAGAAAATGTTGCAAATTCGAAAACGTTCGAAGCTTGAGCTTTAATGGCAATTCATTTCCTTCTATGCCAAACAGGCAGGGCAGCCCTTCCACCAGTGGGATGACGGACAGCCCTGCTCAGCCAATCAGTGTGGCATAAAGGCAGGTCCCGGGCACAGCCACGCAGTTAGGCTACCATCTCCAGCTGGGAGGAGGAAGGGGATAGAGGCGTTCAATCGGAGGAAGCAGGGCCCCACTGCATGCTTGTTTCGGAGGGGGGATTCACTATGCGTGAGCCACATTTGCATTATGCGTGAGCCACTCTGTGGGGGGACGGGACTGTGGGGCAAAAAAAGCAAGGAAGGAGCAGGACTACTAGTGCCCACAGTGACATGATGTTTGCACGAGTTCTAAAATAATATACCGTCTGATTGGACTAGGTGACGCCAGCGCTTCCCAAGCTCCACTGGCTTCCAGTCCATTTCCAAGACCAATTCAAAGTTTGGTGTTGACCTTTAAAGCCCCAAGCGACTTGGGATCAGAGTACCTAAAGGCATGGCTCCTGCACAGAGCCTTAGGCACTCTTCCGAGGGCCTCCTCCGGGTGCGACCAATGAAAGGAAGCTAGGCGGATGGCTGCAAGAGAAAGGGCCTTCTAAGTGGTGGTGCAGCTGGGTGGTGGTGCATTGGCACCACATTGTCGAATTGGCCAGTATATTATTTTAGAACTAGTGTAAAGGTCTTCTCTCTCTCTCTCTCTCTCTCTCTCTCTCTCTCTCATCCTTTCTCTCTCTCTGAGATTATTTTTTCTCTCTCTGCCACCATTTCCCTCTCTCTCTCTATTTCTCTCTGCCACCCTTTCGCTCTCTCTCTCTCTCTCCAACCCTTTTCTCTCTGCCACCTTCTCTCTCTCTAAGATTCTTTTCTCTCTCTCTCCCTCTCTCTCTCTGTCACCATTTTCTCTCTCTGCCACCATTTCCCTCTCTCTCTCTATTTCTCTCTGCCACCCTTTCGCTCTCTCTCTCTCTCTCTCCAACCCTTTTCTCTCTGCCACCTTCTCTCTCTCTAAGATTCTTTTCTCTCTCTCTCCCTCTGTCACCACTTTCTCTCTCTCTCTCTCTCTCTCTAAGATTCTTTTCTCTCTCTCTCCCTCTGTCACCACTTTCTCTCTCTCTCTCTCTCTCTCTAAGATTCTTTTCTCTCTCTCTCCCTCTCTCTCTCTGTCACCATTTTCTCTCTCTGCCACCATTTCCCTCTCTCTCTCTATTTCTCTCTGCCACCCTTTCGCTCTCTATCTCTCTCTCCAACCCTTTTCTCTCTCTGCCACCTTCTCTCTCTCTAAGATTCTTTTCTCTCTCTCTCCCTCTCTCTCTCTGTCACCATTTTCTCTCTCTGCCATCATTGCCCTCTCTCTCTCTGCCACCCTTTCTCTCTCTCTCCCCAACCCTTTTCTCTCTCTCTGCCACCTTCTCTCTCTCTCTCTCCCTCTAAGATTCTTTTCTCTCTCTCTCCCTCTCTCTCTGTCACCATTTTCTCTCTCGGCTATCATTGCCCTCTCTCTCTCTCTCTGCCACCCTTTCTCTCTCTCTCCAACCCTTTTCTCTCTCTGCCACCTTCTCTCTCTCTAAGATTCTTTTCTCTCTCTCTCCCTCTGTCACCACTTTCTCTCTCTCTCTCTCTCTAAGATTCTTTTCTCTCTCTCTCCCTCTCTCTCTCTGTCACCATTTTCTCTCTCTCTGCCATCATTTCCCTCTCTCTCTCTCCCTCTCTCTCTCTTGCCACCCTTTCTCTTTCTCTCATTGGAATTTGGGGGGTGACGAATATTGGGCTTTAGGTTTAGGTTTTCAACAACTTTTGAAATGGGCCTGTGTGCAAGTACTATAGTTTCTGTTGTTGTTGTTATAAACAACAATAACACTCATCATCATCACCATAATGATTATCAATAATAATAACAACAATCATCAACCTTGTAGATTTATTTTAAATTATTCCTTTATTGGTTTTGTAAGATAATTGGGACTCCAATTAGAGAGGCGAAAGCAGGACAAAAGGCGATACAGAGAGAGAGAAATAAATGAACTGTACATCTGTGTGGAGGTTAAATTGCTTTCATTCTTTTTCGGAGCTCCTACGGTTAACCCTGTCCTGAGAGCCTGAGAGCCTGAGTTGGATACAAGATGGAAATGAACAAACAGGTTCTTTAAAGAACCAGTTACTGTCAGGTGGGCAGCAAAATTGAGTGAAGTCGGACAGGCTTGGAGCGGGAATGAAATGCATTAAGAACAGAGTGAAAGTAGAAGCACACACGGACACAGACACACAGTCAAGGGATATAGGGGGTACATGTGTTCACCCAAAAGTCCATTCTCTCCTGTTTCCATGTGATTCTGCCAAAATAATAATAATTGAACTGCATTTTTAAAAATGCATTTAAATCCACATTTCTGAGGCTACAATCCTAGATCTCCTTAGTACCTGGAAGCAATCTCCTGAATGGGACATAATTTGGAGGAGACATGTACAGGATTGTGATATACACTTACTTTCCCTCAAAATATGTATTTTGATACATTTAAACTGCCAGGAACTGCGTCACAACGTTCAGAGAAGTGTGAAATCCAGGAGATAGTTATGTTCTGGTGTGCACGTAGGTCCAATCAGGTCAATTTGTATAAGGTTTAATTAACTCTTCAAGTATTGAGAGAGAGATTGAAAAAGTGCGAGACCTGGTTTCATACATAATGCTAACCCATGGTTTATTTAACATATGGTTTGTTGCCCTACCCAGGGTTTGGTTTGACACATGATCAAACAAATCGTCGCAACCCATGCTTGTTCCTCTCTTCGTTCACTCCCTCCCTCCCTGTATCCCAAATGCCTTTGTGGCGCTAAAGTACTGGCACGTAGAGTGGTTCATGTCTGCTTTTTACCATGCTTGCCCACTACCCACGTAGCCTAGTGAAACAACCCAAGAACATCCCACAGTTCTGGGTTCACACATAACGACAACCCAGAGTTCACAACCCAACAAAAAATCACGAGCTCTATATCTGGGTTGTTTGTGGTTCAGAAACCATGATTTCTAAGCATGGCTGGGTTTGCGCATCACGACAAGCCAGAATTCAACAACCCATAGGTTAAATAAACCATGGTTAACATTATGTGCGAACTAAGTCAAAATGTGTGTGTGTGTGTGTGCGTTTCGTCACATTCTACTTCTTAAGGGAACAAATTTAAATCTACCGACAGTACAAAAGATAGCAAGTCAATAATCTTGTTACATACAGCATTGTGTTAAACCAAATAGTGTGTGTGTGTGTGGGGGGGTGTACAATGTGGGAGGGGTGTTCCTGCAGGGATTTGGACAGAAAGTTGATTTAAAAAACAAAAAACCTCTGTCTCAGCAAAAGTTTCCATTAAAATTTTAGACAAATGATCCCTGTGTCCTTCTCCCTGCCTCTTCCCCCATGCCACAATTCTGCCTGGGGGCTCCATGCTATTTCTATGCAAATAACAACCTCGTGGTTTATATCTTATTATATCCACCGGAGCTGCCGTGACGCGACCCGAGATGTGTGTGAGAGAGGTAGGCAGAGAACAGAAAGAGAGAGAGAGAGAGAGGGAGAGGATGGGTGTGTGTGAAGAGATAGAGTGGATGTTCAGTGAAGTGTGAAAAAATATTGTCAGGAGTGAGGAGCAAGCAAGCAAACACACACACACACACACACAAGCAAAAAACCCATTGCTAGGATAACGTGTTTATTTCACAACCTCTCCCTTTTCCACCCCCCCCCATGTGTACACCATCATCTTTTAAAATTCATTGGGCATCAGGCGATCATGCGCTATCCATCTGCCATCACTGTACCATTTGCATTTCATGCCTCCTGGCTTTTGATGTGCTGATACTTTGATGCAGTTGGGAGACGTGCATTATCATTATTTCAATTTCGGGGGGGGGGGGGAGACAGAGGAAGGAGGGTCAATGGGCTTGGTGCGGTGCGCAAGCACACACATCCCACACACGCTCACACACAAAAGGCAGGAGCAGACGCGGTTATGCGTTATGCTCCTCCACATGCTTCCAGACAAAAGCTGGAAGGTACAATAGCCATCACGGCTTGGCATTCTGTCTTTGGCAAAGGTACGGCCGGCAAATGAAGGCAAACTTTTTCTCCACAACAAAGACAGATGCTCCGACGTAACCTTCCATGCACGCCCAACTTCTTCCCTTAGATCCCCGGCCTCTCTCTTTTCCCTTTTCTTTTCTACTTAACGGTAAAAAAAATGGTTGACATGAAACCCTTTCAGGAGCCTGGAGCATATGATGTCTTCTGGTCCTATGACCCCATGCTTTCTTGACCACGGAGGTGGACGCGCAGAGTCAGTAGCATCCAATGCCCACGATGAAGGTACATGCAGACCCGAGACTCTACTTTGTGGCCATGTGTGGATGTGGCGAAGATCCTAAGTACCTAAGAAGAGCTCTGCTTGATCAGAGCGAGGATCCATCTAGTCCAGCCCTCTGTCCACACAGTGGCCAACCAGCTGACCACGGGAAACATACAAGCAGGGCATGGTGCAACTGCACCCTCCCGCCCATGTTCCAAGCTTATGGGGGCTTGTGCCTTTGTGCCAATCACGTAGACCCAGCCCTCGCTTTCTGCTTTAGCTCCTGCTATGGTCCTTCTTTGTGTGGGTTGCCTGTAAGGATGGATGAGAACTTCCTTGGCAGTTCGTTTTAAATCAAGATTTACCCAGTTCGCACCTTCCTGACCGAACCCACGCTCCGACGCAATCCGGGGTCAACGTCGGCACACTTACGACCTTGCAATGCGATTCGCAGAGCAAAAGCAATGCGTTCGACAGCACGCGTTCGTTTGAAAAATGCGCACGGAAATGCATTAATCCCGAAAAACGCACAGGGGTACGCCTTAATCAAGGGGAAGAACGAGTCCATTTCAAAGGTGTGCACAATCGAAGTGTACATTTGGAAAGACAGCACGAAGAGGTCGCCATAGGAAAAGGAAAAGAAACATGGCTAAGAACCTGATACGGACTTTACCGATTCACACAGCCCTAGTTGTCAGTGACTTTAGCCTTCCAGTGACTTCAGCCACAGCCACCATCTCTCCCCTGACACCGCACACCTATGCACAGGTGCACGCTTTCCACAAAGAGAATTACTGTGGTGCAGTGGCTAGAGTGTTGAGCTGGGACTCGGGAGATCTGGGTTCCAGTCCCTCCCACTCAGCCACGAAGATCCCTGGGTCTTCTCTTCTCCAGGCTAAATTATATATCGTTTTAACTTGGTTTATGGTTTAATTTGTTTTTAGCTGTGTATATTTACTGTTTTACACTGTATGCTTTTATCTGTACGCCGCCCTGAGATCTTATTGATATAGGGCGGGATAGAAATGTTTTAAATAAATAAATAAATAAATAAATAAGCATTTGTTGTTTATTCGTTCAGTCGCTTCCGACTCTTCGTGACTTCATGGGCCAGCCCACGCCAGAGCTTTCTGTCGGCCGTTGCCACCCCTAGCTCCCCCAAGATCAAGTCTGTCACCTCCAGAATATCATCCCTCCATCTTGCCCTTGGTCGGCCCCTCTTCCTTTTGCCTTCCACTTTCCCTAGCATCAGCCTCTTCTCCAGGGCATCCTGTCTTCTCATTATGTGGCCAAAGTACTTCAGTTTTGCCTTTAATACCATTCCCTCAAGTGAGCAGTCTGGCTTGATTTCCTGGAGTATGGACTGGTTTGATCTTCTTGCAGTCCAAGGCGCTCTCAGAATTTTCCTTCAACACCACAGTTCCAAAGTGTCTCTCTTCCTTCGCATGCCCAGTGCTTTTAGTCTCTCCTCATAAGGCTTTGTTTCCAGACCCCAGATCATCCTCCGGATTAGCCAGGGTTGGCGTGAATTGCAGGAGCCTGGCCTGCTGCCCTTTGCCTGTGCAGCATGGTCTCATCGCCCTTCCAGCCAAAGGCTCTCTCCTCAGTCCTCCAGTGAGCCAAGCGACTTTCCCATCCGCTGCTACAGGGAGAACCTGTTTCAATCTGGAGATACTGACGACTGGACCTGGAGACTTCTGCAGGCCAGCCAGCCACTCCGCCACTAAGCTGCAGCCTCTGCATGCTACAACGGGGCAGAAACGAACGTAGAATCGCTGCTTTTTCTCAATCCGGCACAGCGTGGCCGACCCGGATCGGCGGCAGCGCTCTTGCCCTCAATGTGGGTTCTGCAATGCGGGTTCTTGAACTTGAGACGTGGGTTCTTGAGTGTGCCTGCTTGAACATGGGCTCTTACGCATGCGTGCGGCCCGAAACCGAGCTATGCTCGCCACCCCCGCACAACTAAGACGCATCTCTGTTTGTGCATGTGCCGAAACCAGCCTTCCCCCAACCTGGGGCCCTTTCCAACCCACCTGATGGTTTTTAAGGGCTCAGGCCATTTTCAGGCCATTTTCAACCCTTGCATCTTTGCCCAGGGTAGCCAGAACGGTAATGGCGGCACCCACCGACCCGTGGGCTACAGCTATGCTGCAAATCTCCCGGATTAGCTTGCGCTGCCCAAAGAAAGGAAATAAAAGTGAAATCTCTCTTCTTCTCCCCTCCTCCTCCTCTTCTCAGCCGCCACCTGCTTTCTCCCCCCCCTCCCCACCGCCCGCCCCGCTCCCCAGCCCTCTCCCTCTCCCTGTGTGTCCGTATTTCAAGGGCAAATTGTTTCTCTCTTCTGCACACAAGAAACTGGCTCTCAAGCATAAATCTCAAGCAGCTGCTGCCTGGGTGGCACGTTGATTTAAGAGCCGCGGCCTTTGGCTCTTGCTTCCAACCCTGTTTAAAACCTAAAGTGGGACGGGTTTGAGGTTGGGGCAATTTCGTCCCCAGAGAACAATTCATTCAGGGATATATCAGGAAGGCCGCGAACAAACTGCCCTTTACACACACACACACGCACACACACTTTGCTCAGGGAAGGGACGCCATCCTGGAGAAGCAGCGGTTAGAAGATTAGCAAGAACTAATCTTCTGTACAGCACCATGTACACTGATGATGCTATATAACTAACTAACTACCGTATTTTCCAGCGTATAAGACGACTGGGCGTATAAGACGACCCCCAACTTTTGAGAAGATATTCCTGGGTTAAAAAGTAGTCTTATACGCCAGAAAATACAGTAAATAAATAAATAAATAAATAAATAAATAAATAAATAATACCCTAGCAGGGAAGGGCATATAAGAACATCAGAAGAGCCCTGCTGGATCAGGCCAAGGGTCCGTCTAGTCCAGCATGCTGTTCACAGTGGCCAAGCGGTTGCACACGCGAGAAACCCACAAGGACAGGAGTGCAACCGCCCCCTCCCGCCCCTTGTCCCCCAGCAATTGGCATGTTGCTTCTGATATTGGTGGTACCATATAACTATCAGGACCAGTAGTAGCAGCCATTGATTGCCTTCTCCTCCAGGAATTCTTCCAAGCCCCTTTGAAAGCCATCCAAATGGGTGGCCGTCGTCACTTCCTTCTGGTCGCGAATGCTGTAGTTCAACTCCGCGCTGTGTGAAGAAGGCCTTCCTTTCCTCTGCCCTGAACTGCTCACCCATCAGCTTCAGGGGACGACTTCGCGGAAACTCGGGACAGAGGAAAGGAAGGGCTTTTTCACACGGCGCAGAGGTAAACTATGGAATTTGCTCCAAGAGGTAGCGATGGCCACCCGTTTGGACGGCTTTCAAAGAGGGCTGGACAAATTCATGGGGGAGAAAGTTATCAGTGGTTACTAGTCCTGATACCTCCAGGATGAGAGGCAGTAATGCACACCAGTTGCTGGGGAACATGGGCGGGAGGGTGCTGTTGCACCGTGTCCTGCTTGTTCATCCCTGGCCGATGGCTGGTCGGCCACTGTGTGAGCAGAGTGCTGGACCATAAGGAAAGCTGAGCGAAGGAAGATAGATGCTTTGGAACTGTGGTGCTGGAGGAAAATTCTGAGAGTGCCTTGGACTGCAAGAAGATCAAACCAGTCCATACTGCAGGAAAAAAAGCCAGACTGCTCACTTGAGGGAATGGTATTAAAGGCAAAACGGAAGTACTTTGGCCACATAATGAGAAGACAGGATGCCCTGGAGAAGAGGCTGATGCTAGGGAAAGCGGAAGGCAAAAGGAAGAGGGGCCGACCAAGGGCAAGATGGAGGGACGATATTCTGGAGGTGACAGACTTGACCTTGGGGGAGCTAGGGGTGGCAACGGCCGACAGAAAGCTCTGGCGTGGGCTGGTCCACGAAGTCACGAAGAGTCGGAAACGACTGAACGAATAAACAACAACAAAAATGATTTGTTACTGGAGTATCATTATACCTTGGCCAACACTTGTGTTTATAAAGGTGTACAGAGACTTTTTTGGTGTTCATATTTCATTTTGCTCCAATTTGCAATTAATGACATTTGATTATACTTGACTTTTTTAATATTAAAAATAAAACTTTATAGTACATTGTTATAGACGACAGCCTAATTCTATCTGTATTTATGTCTGAGCAGTCTTTAAAAGGCATGTCCTATTACTCATCATATTTATTACGAATCTAACAAGCCATCTCCACAAACGCGACAATTAGGCATAGGAAAGCAAAAAACACTGCACACGTGAAAATTGCACAACTGTCCAAATCATCTCTTTAAAAACCCAAGGGTGGACGGAAAATAGCCGTCGATGCCAGCAGATCCACCCCAAAGGTTTATTTAAGGAGAAGTCCCTGGCTTTTCCTTTACTAGAGGTTAAAAGGCAGGCTTTTTGCCACACCCGTCGGGGGGGCCACTGTAGAAAAGGCCCCGTTTTGACCTCTCTAAACAAAGGGACCCAAGGAAATGTCCTTCCAACTGATCGTAATGGGTGGGGTTCCCTCTATCCGGAGGGTCTTGTCCTCCCCATCCTTCAAAGCCAGCCAGCGCTCCGAACAGAGGCATACATTATCCACACCAGTAGGCAACCCAATTTCCCAGCCGCCCTTCACTGGCCAAGCCAGGGAAGGAGCTCAACTACCAAGCAGTGGCCTTCACTGCCCTAATAAAATCTAACCGCCTCCTCTCCAGATCACCGCTTCTCAACTCTATATGTGTTGGACTACAACTCCCATAATCCCCGGCCAGCAGAGCTGGTCCATCTAGCTCGATATTTTCTACACCAGTCTTCCCCAAGCTGGCACCTTCTAGATCTATTGGACTTCAACTCCCATAATTCCCAACAAGCTATGCTGATGGGGGGGGGTTTATGGGAGTTGTAATCCAAAAGATCTGGGGGGCGCCAGGGTGGGGAAGGCTGGGGATTATGCGAGTTGCAGTCCAAGAGATCTGGTTGGGGAGGCTGGGGGTTATGGGAGCTGTAGTCCAACAGATCTGGAGGGTACCCAGTGGGGGAAAGCTGCCTTAGACCAAATAAAAGAACAAGGCCAATCAACCCGAGAGACCAAGCGGCACGCACGAGTGCCAGAAACGCACAGCAAAGATCGTCAAACGGACGAACAAACCGATAAATGCAGATTCGCAACCGAAAGGCGAGGCGGGAGCTTACCTTGTTGAGGGCTCCCGCTCCAGTCAAGATGATATGCGAATTCTCCACTTGGATTGTCCTCTGTCCCAACCGGACAACGTAGGCCCCGATCCCGATCGCCCGACACGTCACCTGCGCACAGAAAATCGAACCCGTTTCAGTGCCACAGCATCAGAACTCAGCCAGTCAACCCGCCAGTTTTATGCTCTCTGGACTTGGTTGCCGACTGCATGAGCGCAATGGGCATACTTAAAAATAAATAAATTAACATACACGTTTTTAACGTATGTGTCTTTTTTCTATCTTTTTAAACATACCTGATCTTTAAAACGTGGCTTTTAACACTTACGGTTTTTCTGTTTTTTTAACATAAGTTTTTTTAAAAACACACACACAAGGGTTTTAATATGCATAGTTGTTGTTGTTCAAATAAATAAACCTAAACGTCTTTTTAAAATAAATGAATTACCATACATGTTGTCTTATAGTAGAACGGGGACAGCTGAGCAGCCGTGGGATTGCGTGGAGGGAGGAGGGAGGGTTTAACCCTTAGATATTTACATAAGCCAGCACGCGGGGCCAACGTTAAACAGCCCCTATAAGCTACAGCTGCCGACCAGGGATCTAGAATTCTAGGGACAAGAAATATCCGCAAATCATTACATGTCTACTTGCCTAATTATTCTAGCAGCCCCCGCATGCCCCCCCCAAAAAAACACACAGTTGTGGTTTACCAGGTTGATGGTGATAATGTTTTCATATGCCAGCGATGATTCTCCTGCGATCATTCCAGATCCCCGCAGGTTTTCCGTCCCAAGGCCTTCTTCCTTCCCAATTATATCAGTAATTTTATACCTGGAACGGGGAATAATGACAGAAAGGGAGAAGGAGAGATCACACATCTACCACTTCGGTGGCTCTTAGAGAAGTGCTT
Organism: Elgaria multicarinata webbii; assembly: GCF_023053635.1. NCBI lineage: Eukaryota > Metazoa > Chordata > Lepidosauria > Squamata > Anguidae > Elgaria > Elgaria multicarinata. The sequence continues at coordinate 7,749,381 of NC_086192.1, read as the reverse complement.
CATTGCAGAACATGGAGCGCAACAGCGCCAAGGTTACTTAACCTCCTGCAGCGGTGAGTTCCATGGGCCGCCATGGGCTTGTAACAGGCTTACATGCAGTGATTGGGAATTGGTCACTGAATTTGGGCAGCGAATGGATGGACTTTACTCATCATCTATAGCACTTGAAGGCAAACAACGCCAAGAAGGCATCCTCACATCTACCACGAGCACTTGGGCAAAACGTGGTTGGTTTTGAGAAGCCAGACGTGACTGCCTTGAGCCCAGGCTTAGGTTTAGGCTGTTCATTTGTTCATTCATTCATTCCTGCCCCATGTTTCTAGTGTGCCTTAACAGGAGGCCTCCAAGATAACTTACAGTGAAAGAAAATTAACACAGGTTGATGGTTTCAGTAATGTACTTGGCTCCTCTGCAGGTGGTCCTTGCTGCCACAAGTTACATCCCTCCCTAGAATCGTTTCGTTCCTGCATGGGGTGACCTCTGTGGCATCCTTTCCAAGAGGTGCAGCCAACCCAGAGCCAGAGTAGACATGGCATTATTTACATGGCCAGTGTACCCCCTTCCACCCACCCCCAAGCTGGACTGGGACCACAATATGGGGGGGAAGGGCATCTCCCAATGCCCTTACTTTATATGGATCCACCTGCATCCATAGCCAGCCCTACCATTAGGCAGAGCGAAGCAGCCGCCTCAGGCAACGGATGCTGGGAGGTGGCAGCAAGGTGTGTTGGAGGAGAAACCCGTGTGCCATGAGGCCTGGTCAACATCCCTTAAGTTGGTTAGTTTGAGGCCTCTGGGTGTAGCGGAGGATGCTGTCCCAACATCATGACAACGCTTGGCACCTACATTATATGCTTTTAGACGCCAGGTGAAGACCTTTTTATTCTCCCAACATTTTAACAATCTATAAATTTTAAATAACGTGGTTTCAAATTTGTAATTTTGCATTGCCGCTGTTTTTATCTGGTTGAGCTTTTATGTTGTATTTTATATTATGGTTTTATACTGTTGTTTTATACTTTGAATGGTTTTAATTGTTGTGAACCGCCCAGAGAGCTCCGGCTATTGGGCGGTATAGAAATGTAATAAATAAATAAAATAAATAAATAAATCAGCGTGGAAGTCAGATTCACCTGTCTGCCTGGTTGGCTTTTGGACACAGAATGGGAGGGGAGGGGCGCCATCTTGTTCTTTGACTCAGGTGGCAAAATGTCTTTGGCCAGCCCAGGCCTGCCTATCGCTTGATCAGGACATAAAATCCAATGTTTTAAACCATCAGAGCCTGGTTCAGTTGGACCACACACACACCCCGCAGGGCTAACTGCCATCTTCACCCTGTGGCAGGGACCATCAGAGCCTGCTTCAGTTGGACCCCTCCCCTACAGGGCTAACACCTTGTGGGGAAGAAGGAGCTGTTGGTTTGCCCCTCCATTGGGAGATGAGAGGACAGAGCAGGGCCTTCCCACCAGCCTAAGCAGTCTCCTTAATGTCTTTTTATTTTCTCCCTCTTCCCTCCCCATACACTTTTCCTTGTGTGTCATGAATGTAAGCCCGAGGGTAGGGACTGTCTTCTTTATTGATACATTGTAAGCCGCTCCGAGAGCCTTTTGGCTGAGGTGCGGGATAAAAATACTCTAAATAAATAAATAAATAAATAAATACACTTACCTAGACTCCCCTTCATCTTCCACGTGCTCACAATGTACTGAGTTCAAGGCACTGACTTTCTTATAATCCTGGGGAGTTAGGTACAGATACTTGAATCCCTGGGAGGGGGGAGCAGAGCAGAAGAAAGCCCCATTAGAGAAGTTCACTTGTTCTCATCTCAACCCCCCCAAAACACTCATTTCCCAGAAGGCAAAAACAAAGAGACTAAAAGAAAAGTAACTCGCCCAAGAAGCGAAGTACAAGGCAGAGGTGAGGTCAGAGCTCCGTAACACAGTCTTTGGAACCCATGTCAAAAAGGCGCTGGGTGTTCACAGCACATTGCTGGCAGCATGTCAGCCTCCCAGTTAAAATTCTGTTTTTTAATTTAAAAAAAAAATCATAAGAAATAAAACAAAAATCAGGAGGGACAGAGAACCCGACGGACACCAAGGGAGGAGTCTGCAGGCAAACTGGTTGTCCTGGACACCAAGATGGAGACCCCAGATTAAAAATCTATATCAGGGATGGACATTCGCACTCGCCAAGATTCTTCTAATATCTGGTCGTGGCTCACCTTGCACCTGCTTTACATTCGCGCTTGCAATCGCAGCTCGTTTTGCGCAAAGAGCAAAACTGTGCAAACGAGCAGCGATCGGATATGCAAAAAACACCCATCTGCGCAAATTTCCCCGCGCTCTGCTCAAATGGGGCCAATTTAGAAATTTGCGCACATTTGGAGTCGCGCAGACCGAACAGGGAAAGTTGCGCAAATCCGAACTTGCACATATTTTCTTGTGCGCGGGGTTGCGAAGAGGGCAGGCTCGCACGTTTTGTGAGCAAAAGCTAAATGCGTGTACGTCTCTACCACGAAACGGGAGCCGTTCTGCAGATTGTTCCCCTTACACTGTTCTGGCGTTCCACACCATCTCCCAATGCCCTTACTTTATAGGGATCCACTGGGTCTTCCCACGCCACGTGGAACATGTGGCGGATCTCCTCCGCCAAACCGATCCTGGCCCCGCTGTTGGCAGCCACGTAGATCCGGGGGATGCCCTGCAGCCGAGCAAGCTCCGACGCCCGAAGAAAGAGCAGGTCTTCTTGGGGCCCAAAGGACCCGATCCGGTATGTGATATCGTTGCTAATGACAATGATATCCCGGCCGTCTGGATACTCGGGGGATTTGAGGGTCATCCGCCAGGCCACCATGCCGATCTGCAATCAGGAGAGATGTTTCATTGGTGTTAGCATTAAGTTTATCAACCTTCTTTCCTCCAAGGAGGGCAACCAGGATGATCAGGGGTCTGGAAACAAAGCCCTAGGAGGAGAGATGGAAGGAACTGGGCAGGTTTAGCCTGGAGAGGAGAAGATTGAGGGGAGACATGACAGCACTCTTCAAATACTTAAAAGGTTGTCACACAGAGGAGGGCCAGGATCTCTTCTCGATCATCCCAGGACACAGAATAACGGGCTCCAGTTACAGGAAGCCAGATTCCGGCTGGACATCAGGAAAAACTTCCTCACTGTTAGAGCAGTACGACAAGGGAACCAGTTACCTAGGGAGGTTGTGGGCTCTCCCACACTGGAGGCATTCAAGAGGCAGCTGGACAACCACCTGTCAGGTATGCTTTAGGGTGGATTCCTGCGTTGAGCAGGGGGTTGGACTTGATGGCCTTATAGGCCCCTTCCAACTCTACTATTCTATGGTTCTAAGGAGCACATGGTGGCAGTGGAGGCTGGTGACTCCAACGTCAGTGGGGTTCTGAATCCGTTCTGGGTTTCAGTCAGAACTCTAAAGTATCTATCCAAGGCGCTGAAACCTATCCCCAAATTGGATTCAGCACCTTGCATTCCCCCATTAGAGTTCAGACTGAAACCCAAGCTTCTGCATTGCTACCGTGGCAAAAGAGAGAGAAGGGGGACGCAGGAGGAGGGAAGTGGGGGGTGGAAATCTCTCCTGAAGATGCGAAGAGTCTAATTTAACTGGGGGGGGGGGGTTTGTGTGTGTTGGCGAAATGATGTGTGCTGTAGCATTTCCATAAGAAGTGGAGCCATTATTCTCCTGTAGAAACCCATTTGGCCTGAAAGGTATCACTGGCCAAGATACGAGGGGAGGGGGGCAACGGGAGGGGGGGGGAGAAGGGAATCAAACCCAATGAATTATTCACAACCTCCGATCAGAAGCAATCATTATTTCTGATGTTCCAAACTGTGATTAGGGTTCTGTGCCGGGGTGTCATTTGCTCCCTGGGTAACAACGGCAATATGGAATTGCATGAGAGAGAGAGAGAGAGACATAATGCGCAGCCTGTATTATGGTGTGTATATCATTTTTCACACATGTTCCCACTCCACACTCTCACACACTCATTCGCTCACGCACGCGGGACACCACGCGGCAGCAGGCACGTAAAATAAAAATACAGGTAGCTGTCATGTTCCGCGCAACTGAAACCAATGCAAGTTACTTCTCTGGATCGGGTTCAGAAGTTACTTTGGGAGTGGACGTTTGGCAGAGGAACCATATGTACCAGTGGCCAGGGAATGATATACTTAAATGCACAATATACTTATATGTATATATATTGCTTAGAACTTTAGGATGCTTCCAAGAAAGGATCAGATTTAAGATCTGTGGGGTTTATTATTCTGTTCCCAACAATAGCCAAGAAAACATCTTGGGGCCAGGTTACCTGAAGGATCATCTCCTTCCATATGTACCTGCCTGGACCCTAAAACCATCTTTAGAGGTTCTCCTCCAGATGCCCCCACTGAACAAAGTAAGAGGACCTTTTCGGTGGTGGCCCCCCAGTTGTGGAATTCCCTCCCCAGAGAGGCTTTCCCAGTGCTTATATGCTGCAGTCCTTTCGGCATCAGGTGAAGACTGTTTTTTCTCCCAGACTTTTTAAGTCTTTCACTTTATTTTATCTTATTTTTGATGTGTTTGTTATCAAGTTCTCAGAACTTTACTCCGCTGCTGGCTACTACACCATGTTTTTATCTCTCTTTGGTTTTATTACGTTTTAAACATTTTAATGGTTTTCTACTCTGTTTTATCATGCCATATTTTAGGGAATTGTTCTTTACGAGCTGCCCAGAGAGCTTTGGATATTGGACAGTGCTGAAATGTAATAAATAAATAAATAAATAAATTTATTGCTGTTTTTAATGGATACTGTTGTTTTATATGTTTTTATGTTTTTAAAATTTTTGTATACTTTTAATGTTTACTATTTTTAATTGTTGTAAACTGCCCAGAGAGCTTCGGCTGTGGGGCGGTATATAAATGTAATAATAAATAAATAAATAAATAAATAAAACATATCTATTTCTTTTATTTATTCAAACATTTGTATTCTGCCCTGTATCATTGGGATCTTAGGACAGCATACAGATAAAATAAGTCCACTGGGCTTGTTATGGAAATAAGGTTGTCGTGACTTCATGGACCAGCCCACGCCAGAGCTTTCTGTCGGCTGTTGCCACCCCTAGCTCCCCCAAGGTCAAGTCCGTCACCTCCAGAGTATCATCCCTCCATCTTGCCCTTGGTCGGCCCCTCTTCCTTTTGCCTTCCACTTTCCCTAGCATCAGCCTCTTCTCCAGGGTATCCTGTCTTCTCATTCTGTGGCCAAAGTACTTCAGTTTTGCCTTTAATACCATTCCCTCAAGTGAGCAGTCTGGCTTGATTTCCTGGAGCATCAGCCCCCACCCCCACCCCAGTGACTTTGGTTTACAAAGGCCCTGTTCAGACAGCACACTAAACCACGGTGGTTAAGAGTTTCGAGCTAAACATTATGGCTTAGCATGTCACGTGAACCATGACTTAGTGTGTCGTGTGAACCATTCCTAACCATAGTGGCTACATAACCACAGTTCAAACACACTCACTAACCGCTTGCTGCAAAAGGGTTCGCGGCCTAACCACGGCTTCGTGTGTTGTCTAAACAGGCCCACAGTGTTGCTGTTGAATCACGTGTTCTTGTGTCGTGTGAACCCAGCAGCGTTAACAAACCATGGTTTGTTAATTTATTTATTTATGACATTTTTATACTGCCCAATAGCCGAAGCTCTCTGGGCGGTTCACAAAAATTAAAACCACGAAGAACATAATAAAACCACCAACAAGCTAAAAACACAAATACAAAACACAGTATAAAAAGCACCACCAGGATAAAACCACGCCGCAGAAGTTGATATAAGATTAAAATACAGAATTAAAACAGTAAAATTTAAATGTAAGTTAAAATTAGTTGTTAAAATACTGAGAGAAGAAAAAGGTCTTCAGCTGGCGACGAAAGGAATACGGTGTAGGCACCAGGCGGACCTCTTTGGGGAGCTCATTCCACAAACAACCCACGAAGAGAACCCATGGTTTGTTGTTAGGTTGTGTACACTGGGTTGTTTGTGTTTAGCAAACAACCGTTTGTTAGTGTGGCTGGGTTCACACAACAAAACCATCCACGATTCCATGACAAACCACACTCTGGGTTGTCATGTTGTGTGAACAACCCCTGTGTGCTTGCACCAATAGGAGAGGAGCCAAAATATGGCCACTGAGAAAAAAAGAGGGAGACCACCAGCACCAAAAGGGACATGCCCCCTACCCAAACAGCCCAACAAGGACAGGGTACGCTCAGCGGCCTTCCAAACGCATGAAATGTTGTGTGCCTGCTGGAAAAGAAAACCAGGGAACTGGGGATGGAGGGGATGGAATGACTTGAGCCATTTCCATCTATAGCCGCCTCCCTCAACCTGGTGTGCTCCAGATGTTTTGACCTTCAAGGCCCATCAGCCCCACCCAGCTTGGCCAATGGCCAGGAATGGCCAGTTATCGTCTTGAAGCGCTCCAGGTTGGAGAAAGCTGGGTTGTAGTATTCTTGGAGGAGGGTATGGCTAGCTGGCAGGAACTCTGAGCAAGAGCACATGGGCTACACTGCAATGTTTTGTTATTACAGAAACACGGATAGTGGGATTTTTTCTTATGGTCAACACGGCTACCTTTGCTGTTTTGTGAGACTTACAGAGCAGTGCGTTCTACAGCAATAGCCTACAATGGAGAATGAGGATTCGGCACCACCAGAAGCTGGGACTTTATTCTCTAAGGGTTCAGCCCCTCCAACCACTAGGTCACGCTACCCAAATGGACTTCAATTAGCTTTTATTACCTAGAACAGCATTGAAAATTACCTCCTGCTTCATTAACAGGAAGACAGCCTAATTTCTCTGTGATCCAATGGCAAAAGGAGCCAGTGTCCTTTGACCAGGATGGAAAACGCTCCTGAAAATAGCTGGACTTTATTTATTTATTTATTACATTTCTATACCGCCCAATAGCTGGAGCTCTCTAGGCGGTTCACAAAATTCCCTGAAATGGAAGTTACAAGTTATGCTCAGTGCCCTCCTTCTTTCCTGCATGAGCAGCTCTCCTGTAACCGTCACATGACCTGCTGACGCCTCCTCCCACACTACACCTGGGACTAACTAGATTTACAGACCATGTCTGGGTTCAGACAACACAACAACACAACACACTCAATTTATCCTCAAGGAGTATGGGCTGAGTGTGGGTTGGCGTTGAATCATGGGTTGTTGTGTTACGTGAACCCAGCCACCCCAACAAACTATGGTTTGTTCACTATGAACAACCCACAAAGAGAACCCATGGTTTGTTGCTGGGTTGTGAACTCTGGGGTTCTTTGTGGTTAACAAACCATGTTAATGTGGTTGGGCTCACACAGCACAACAACCCATGATTCAATGCCAACCCACACTCAACCTCTTCTCAAGTTTGAGTGTGGGTTGTCGTGTTGTGTGAACCAGGTCTCTGTGACTTCACCATCTAGTGACTTCACACACACACACACACACACACACCTGCCTTGTTTAACAGCATGCCTGAAAAAGAGATCTGGGGATCTAGAAAACTTGCACAGTTTTGGGGTGGGATATTTTGGATGGACAAAATAAAGGTATTACAGCAACATGGGATTTTGGAACTACGAATAAGATTATGCACAAAAAGCATCCCAGGCCCTCAAACTCACATGGGAAGCTCAGCGCCGCTTTCACAGGTCGGCCTCCCAGCCTGCCTTAGCTTTAACAAGGCAACCTTATCGCGTGCCTTCAAGACCGTACCTTCACTGGTCCCGTCCTTAGCAGCAGCCCAAATATAAATACCTGTCACTGCTGCGCACAACAGTTCCAATGACCCTTCACCCTCCGCTGTCCAGGACAGGCGTTTTAATGCCAAGGCATATCAGGAAGGAGACGGTTTAGAAAAAGTTCAATTAGAGGATTCTCCCCTCAACATAGCTGAGCCAGAGCGGCTGGAAAGGAAGAACTGTGACATCTAGCGTTGCGAGGGCGAAATGACAACAGATGCAAACGCCGCCCGGTGAAGAGCAGCCCAGAGCAACGGGCAGCCGCCTCCCGAGGCCCTCGAATAGAGAACAGAAGTCGCTCGGGAGGAAGGGGAAAAGTCGCTAGCAAAGCAACCGGTCCCACAATCTTCTCTAATCTGGTCCTCCAGATGTTTTGGATGACAACTTCCATACAATCCATGCTGGCTGGGGCTGATAGTTCAGCCTTCTCCAATTTGGCGCCCTCCAGATGTTTTGTATTACGACTCCCATCATCCCTGAATGCTGTCCATGCTGGCTGGGGCAGATAGTTCAGCCTTCCCCAATTTGGCGCCCTCCAGATGTTTTGTACTACAACTCCCATCATCCCTGAACGCTGTCCATGCTGGCTGGAGCGGATAGTTCAGCCTTCCCCAGTTTGGCACCCTCCAGATGTTTTGTACTACAACTCCCATCATCCCTGAAAGCTGTCCATGCTGGCTGGGGCGGATAGTTCAGCCTTCCCCAATTTGGCGCCCTCCAGATGTTTTGTACTACAACTCCCATCACCCCTGAATGCTTTCCATGCTGGCTAGGGCAGATAGTTCAGCCTTCCCCAATTTGGTGTCCTCCAGATGTTTTGTATTACAGCTCCCATCATCCCTGGCCACTGTCCATGACTGACAGCTCAGCCTTTTAGTGCTCTAGAAATGTTTTGGACTACAAATCCTAGCATGCCCCAGCATACAATTATAAGGTACGGTATTAAATACATTATATTGCAATTTACTCTTTTAACTATTTGTATTTTATATTTTTAACAGTGTCTTACAATGGCATGCTAGTTTTTTAACAGATTGTAATCTGCCCAGAGAACATCAGTGAAGGGGTGGACTGGAAATGTACTAAATAAATAATTAAATATAGAATCATAGAATTGTGGAGTTGGAAGGGGACACAAGGACCATCTAGTCCAACCCTCTGCAATGTGCAGGAAAACCAATTAAACCTTCCATGAGTGGTGGCTGTCCAGCCTCTTCTTAAAAACCTCCAGAGATTGAGATCCCACAACCTCCGTAGGTAGACTGTTCCACTGTTGCACAGATCTTACTGTCAGGAAGTTTTCCCTTATATTTAATCGAAATCTGGGTAGCTGTAACTTATACCCATTATTTTGGGTCCTCATTTCTGCAACTATGGAAAATAGTTCTTGACCATCTTCCCTGTAGCAGCCTTTAATGTACCTGAACGCATATTAGTTTTGGGCTGTTTTCCATCTACAGCTTATACCACACAGGTGTGCCCCAGGAAATTGCACTTCGGTAAACCAGAAAAGGCCATATGAAAAAGGTAAATACTAGGGTTATCGACTGATTTGAGGTTGAATTGGTTGTTGTAGTTGATCAATCACCTAGCTTCAAAATCAATTCATCAGATTTAAACTAGCAAAGTATGGCATTCAAGAAGCCTTGCTCTAGACAGAGCCAGTGTGGTGTAGTGGTTAGAGCGTTGGGCTGGAATTCGGGAGATCTGGGTTTTAGTCCCCAATCAGACATGAAGCTCACTAGGTGACTTTGGACCAGTGACTGACTCTCGGCCTAACCTTCCCCTCAGGGTTGTTGTGACGATAACATGAAGAGGAGGATTGTGTAACACACTCTGGGTTCCTTGCAAGAGGAAAAAAGGCAAGATAATACATAAAAATAAATAAATAAAATAAATTCATAACGGATACAGCAAGCCATGGCTCATTGTCATGAAGCTGGTTACTAGTGTGGTGGAGTGGTTAAAGCATTGGACTGGGACTCAGGAGACCTGGGTTCTAATCCCCACTCAGCCATGAAGCGCACTGGGGGACTTTGTGCCGGTCATGGACTCTCAGTATAATCTACTTCACAAGGTTGTTAAATAAGAAAGTGAAAAACAAATGTGGTTTGAAGTTGGCTTGTTTGAAATTAACCATAGTTAAGGTTAACCACTGTTTGTCGAGTCCGACAACATGATGAACCATGGTCAGCCAAAAACGGAAGTTTCCAAACCCTTCTCCTCAGCCATGCAGCCAATGTCTTAGTCCATGATTTCATTATTATTTTAATCAGCAAACTTTTCCCTTCTCACTTGCAAACTACGTCAGGGGGCCTAGGATGGAAAGGTGGGGGTACAAACGCTCTTAAAGAAATATCTGAGGAGAAATCTGTCCAGGGATGGTAAAAAAAACAACTTGAAAAGTAGTTTAAAATAGTAAAATCCATGAGGAGCCTGTCACCTCCTAGGTTTCAGTGTTCTCCAGACAGCTCAAATGTCTTTGATTAGCTGCTCACAACCTGTAGAGCACAAGCTGTCATTTTCCAACATTCCCCATCCTTCCAATGGCCTTTGGTCACACAACTGGGTTGGAAGGCCTCAAAAAACAGTAGCTAATTTACCGACAGGGAACAGTCTCTATGAAAGCTTCCCAAAGCGCAAGTCGCAAAACCAGCTTGTTAACCAAGAACAACCCATGGGTTCTCAAGGTGGCTTGTTCCAAGAAAAACAAGCTACCCTGCACAGTTAACAAGCCACCCGTTGGGAAATGTCCTGGGTTCAGTCAATGTGCTAACCCACAGTTCAACAACTCACGTTTGAACAAGCACTCCCACTCAACCATTGAGTGCGGGTTAGTGTGTTGTGTGAACCCAGCCTATTTGACCATTTAGTCCAGCCTTCCTCAACCTGGGGCGCTCCAGATGTGTTGGACTACAACTCTGGGAGATGCAGTCCAACACATCTGGAGCGCCCCAGGTTGAGGAAGGCTGATTTAGTCAATATTGTTTATTCTGCCTTGCAGTGGGTTTCCAGAGACTGAGGCCAAGGTCTCTCCCATCACCAGATACTTCGACCTGGAGATGCCGGGGACTGAACCAGAGACCTTCTGTAGGCAATGCATGTACTCCACCACTGACCTATAGCCCGTCTTGCACACAACCGTTCAAAAGGCCACCTACATTTACATTTTGGCGCTGATATCTCAAGATCTGACCAATAAAATCCTGGATCTATCCATCAGAACAGAGGTTAGGGCTTTGGTTCGCTAAATATCTTTTTAACCCGTTGACGGCTAACGGAAGCTTTGGCAATGAGTATTTTGAGGTTCCAATGGCGCATACATTTATTTAATTGATGAATTGACTGGTTTGATAGGTTAAAAAGCAGGCGACTCATCAACCCGAAGTTCATTAATCGGTGGATAGCCTCCCTTCTTTTAGTCACCCCTCCACTGTTCCCGGGTGAAACGATTTAACTCTAAGGGCCATTTTGCACATGATGTGGAATCAAGTGGCACTTGAGTATATGCTCAGCAGGGAACTGCAGCTAATTGTGGCTCCTTTGGCATACAGATCTCAGTGATGAACATGTTTGCAAACACCAACGTGCTCAAGATTTAGTGAGCTGCACACTGGAAAAAGGAAATTAGATCCCATGCGCCGCTTAGGTCACAGCGTGAGCGCCATAATCCAGCCAAAGGGAAGGTCAAGGGTGATAAGCGTGGGGCTGTGGTGAAATCTCAGCTTGAAGTTTGGGGGCAGGGGAGGGGAAAAAGGGGGTGGGGGAGAGAGAGTTGGCAGGGGTCAATTCCGCCCCACCCGCCCCATGTATTTGTTTTATTTATATTCTGCCTTCCTGCCAAAAAAGGATGACTAACAAAATCCAGATTAAAAATGACATCTGAATTAAGACATGATGTAAAAGCAAAGCAATTAAAAACGCAACAACACCAGAAATAAATAGCACAAACCAATTGCGGAAAAGAAATCGGCAACAGTCCAACTTCTAGGCCCAAGCGGTGCCTGAATAAAATAACATCTTTGCCTGCCAACGGAAGGCCAACAGCAAATGGGCCACATGAGCCTCCATGAGCAGGAAATTCCAGACCTTGGGAGCGGCCACCGAGAAGCCCCTCCCAGGCCTTTCCTTTCTCTTTCCCTGTCAACTCAGGGGCAGGGAACCGGAGGCCTTTCTGATGTCACTGCATGCAGCACCTGGTGAAATGCCCTCTTCATCACAACAGTGAAAGCTGCAGGACCCCTGGCCTCCCTTGTACCTGGTGAAGAGGGCAGGGCTCCTGCTGAAATTCCCTTTTCTATACAACTGTTAAAGATACAGGCACCCTGTCCTCCTTTCCATAGGGTCACTCTACCTATAACAGCTACGGAGCATCGTTTCATGCGTGCACGTGGCAGCACGGATCTCTTTCAGTTTACTTTTGGAAGATTTTTTTTGGGGGGGGGGAGGATTTCTGCAAACTGGGGGGGTTCCCTCCCCCCACCCCACCCATGCATAGGTGGGTGATCCCATTTTGGCCCCATAAAGGACCCACACTCTGAGAATAAGTTTGCTGTTTTACAGTCAAGATAAGAAACGTTCCATTCCATAAACCTTTGGGGACACAAACTTGGCTGGCTCCCAGACAAGGCACACAGAAAGTCTTCCAGGGGTTAAGAGGAGTGTGCAGTTGCGTCAGGGAGCGCACGCGAGCAAGTGTGAGCGCTTGGTCTTTGGGTACAGGGTCCCATATAATAAGACTATTTGTATTCATACTGGCAAAGTAAACACTACATGTTCATGCCCAGGCAGCTCAGAGCTAGTAATTTCAGCCAGAACACAGCTCGGTCCCTCGGGAACTTTGCTTCTCCCCTGGCCTCCGACCACTCCGAATGCAGAATCAGAGCAGAGAAACGGAGACAGGAAAAGAGCGCGCGTCGAGAGAGCTTCAGCGTACTGCATTGTGGCGTGGTCTTCTAAGGGGAAAATGGGCAATTTTAAAAGGTTTCGCCATCAAAGCATAGGGAGGACAACTCTTAAAAGCTTTCTTCCCTCCCGGTTAGCAGCGGCGAGGATGTGTACCGGCATCTGAGGCCTCCGTGGGCCGAATAGGTTCTCTGTGTATCGCTTCCAGTACAGAACATTGCTAAAACAAACCCATGATCAGGGACTGATTTTCAGAGACGGGTCGTTTCATTTTGGACTGGGGAGTCAGGGCTCCCCACTCCTCTGGCCACCATGGGCACTGCGTTTGTTATCGGAAGCTGTCCTCCACATCCCACCCCCCAGTTCTGAAATTCAAAAGAGAGAGGGTCTTTTTAATCACGGGAACTAGTACGTACAATGTTTCCAATGTTTTTCGCCCTTCCCTGCCAGGACAGGTGCCTGAGTTTTGTGTGCCCTCTCTCTCTCTCTCTCTCTCTCTCTTTTTTTTTCCTCCTCCCTCCCAATCCTCTTTCCTTTTGTGTCGTGTTTTTTAAGATTGTAAGCTTGAAAGCTGGGGCTGTGTTACTGTGCAAGCTGCCCTTAGAGCTGTTTTTTGGCTGAAGAACAGGGCAAAAAAATGCTGTAAATAAATGTTTAGATTTACCCTTTCTTTTTAACTTTTTTGGAACATAGAAAGCTGCATTCTATAGCTCAGTCCATCGAATTCAATATTCTTGGCAGCGGCTCTGCGGCATTTCAGACGGGCTTTTTTCTCAGCCCTACCATGAGATGCCGTGGATCGAACCGGGAACCTTCTGCATGTAAAATATTAAGCTATGGTCCCATCCCTGACCTTTCTTGTACCCTGCTGTCACGTTCTCTCCTGCAGCACCACCTGGTGGCCGCAGTGCCCCTTGCCGGCCGCAGAGTAGTTGCAGGACCCGGGCTCATATCATGAAGCACTCACAGGTGGGCTGATGCAGACCAGCTGGGAGGAGTCAGGAAAGGGCTATAGAAGAACTGCATTTCCACTCCAGCTTTGCCACAGCAACACGGTCTCCTGTGCCTGCTGCAGCCTGTTCCTTACTCCCTGCAATCCTGGACCTTGCCGTGACTGACCGACCGACCTTCTGTTTCTCCTGACCATGCTTTTTGCCTCTGGCCCTTCCTGGAGGGGATCTACACTGCGTACTGAAGGCGCTTGCGTGCGCCTCCAGTGCACCCCGAAAATGATGGTGTAGATCCTGCCCAGAGAGGCGGAGGAAGAGGCGGAGAAGGCGGCGGCTGGGGAATCCGGCTGCGTCCTTGCTGCCGCCGCCCACCTCCCCGCCGGCCTCCTGCTGCCGGGGAAAGAGCCACCCGGGTCGGAGAGCTCAGCAGAAGAAGCCGCCCCAGGTGGCTCTTCCCCCGGCAGCAGGAGGCCGGCGGGGAGGTGGGTGGCGGCGGCAGCAAGGATTCCCCAGCTGCCGCCTCCTCCGCCTCTCTGGGCAGGATCTACACCATCGTTTTCGGGGTGCACTGGAGGCGCACACAAGCGCCTTCAGTACGCAGTGTAGATCCCCAGCTGGACTCTGTTTGACTCTGGACTCCGAACCTCGCTTGCCTCTGGACCTTGCCTTTTGCCTCCGGCCCTTCCTGGACTGTTTGCCGGTTCCACCGCCTCCATCCCAGCCCCAGCATTCCTGCGCTGAGGCCTTGCCGCCCACGCCCTGGACCCTGACACCTGCCCTAACAGTTTGACTGAAGGATGCCCTAGCATTCGCTGATAGAAAGAAACCGTAAACATAATCAACATTGAAACCATGCATCATGTATTTCAAGCATCCAAGGCACTTCACCTACGCTTCATCTCAGTAATCCTACCAAGAGGGGTGTGAGTGTCCCTTTCATGGTTCAAACTTGGCCTCTAAGCTACAGGACCTCCAATCTTGACATCTGGTTGCTGTCCCCCAGCCCTGTTTTCCCCCTTCTTACTACTGTTGGTGCCTGCCCGCCTCTATGCCTCTTTCCAATCCCAAATCATCAGCGGCTAGCAACGTAACAGACATTAAACACCCAAAAAACTAGCCAATAATAGCCGGGAGAGAGCGCACAGGTAAAACAATTCAAGGCTTATTGTGTATTAAGGAGGTCATTATTATTATTATTATTATTTAAAAATGCAACACCTAAACCATTTGTTTGAAGCGGATTATTGGGAGATTCAGGATAGACAAAAGGAAGGACTTCTTCACACAGCGCAGAGTTGAGCTACGGAATTCACTTCCACAAGATGTAGTGATGGATACCACTTTTGGATGGCTTTAAAGGGAGACTGGGCAAATGCATGGGGGATGTGGCTACTAGTTTTGATAGCTATATGCTAAATCCAGTATCAGAGGCGGTCTGCCTATGTACACCAGTTGCTGGGGAACATGGGCGGGAGGGTGCTGTTGCACGCGTGTCCTGCTTGTGGGTTTCTCATTGGGATATCTGGTTGGCCACTATGCCGTTTTCCCATCCAAACAGAATATTGAACTAGGTGGACCCTTGGTCTGACCCAGCATGGCTCTTCTAACGTCCTCATGGCATACGCCTGCTGAACAAAGAAAGGTCTTTGCACAGTGATGGAAGGCCATCAGAGAGATGTAGAAGTATATGTATATAGAAGTATAGCTTCCAAATCGCATGAGGTACTGGTTCCTCTCTATTCGGCCCTGGTTAGGCCTCATCTAGAGCATTGCGTCCAGTTCTGGGCTCCACAATTCAAGAAGGACGCAGACAAGCTGGAGCGTGTTCAGAGGAGGGCAACCAGGATGATTAGGGGTTTGGAAACAAAGCCCTATGAAGAGAGACTGAAAGAACCGGGCATGTTTAGCCTGGAGAGGAGAAGATTGAGGGGAGACATGACAGCACTCTTCAAATACTTAAAAGGTTGTCACACAGAGGAGGGCCAGGATCTCTTCTCGATCCTCCCAAAGTGCAGGACACGGAATAACGGGCTCAAGTTAAAGGAAGCCAGATTCCAGCTGGACATCAGCAAAAACTTCCTGACTGTTAGAGCAGTGCGACGGTGGAACCAGTGACCTAGGGAGGTGGTGGGCTCTCCCACACTAGAGGCCTTCAAGAGGCAGCTGGACAACCCTCTGTCAGGGATGCTTTAGGGTGGATCCCTGCATTGAGCAGGGGGTTGGGCTCGATGGCCTTGTAGGCCCCTTCCAACTCTGCTATTCTATGATTCTATGAGAGCGGGCAAGATGCACTTCAGCCACAGTTAGGCAGCCACAGCAGTGCCGGCTCCAGGTTTTCGAGGGGTCTTGAGGAAGACCCTCTCAACAGCTCCCCTCCCTCAGTGAATCTACCTTCTCAGAAGATCTGAACATGCGGGCAAGCTCGTAGGGTTGAAGAGAGTCCTCTGAGCATCATGGTGCCAAGCTGTTTATGGCTAGAAACCTCACTGAATTGGGCCAGGAAAGGCGACCAGAAGCCAGTGGTCCCGTCATAGGGAGAGAGCAATGCGCTCGCCACAAAACCATCAGGGTGAAGCCAGCAATGAAATTAAACCACGCCACTTGCCTCATTTCCTCCAGGCAGCCTGTTCATGTGCACCAGCTGGCCTTGGTCGTCCAGCACCAACTCTGTAAACGTCAGCATGTCGGAAGGCAGCGGCGGAGCAGGCAAGGTCGCAAACTCTTTCATGGAGTCCCACAGTTTAATCAAAGACTGTAAGGGTTTGGAAGAGGGATGGGGGGGAAGACAAATGATGTGTTTGTTAGAATTTCCTAAAAACTCATGTCCCTTTTCGTGGCTGGGTTCAGATGTAACGGGGAAACACAGGTTCCCGTTACCAGAGTGGGGCCCAGCAGGACTCTTTGACTTCTGCACCTGCGAGCAGAAAGACAAAAACTTTCATTGCAGAGTTTAAGCTAACCACAGTTCCTTGCGATACCAGAACTCAGGGAACTGTGGTTTGTTTAAACCAGGGCAGGGAAACTTCTTCCCACCTGAGGACCAAATTCAATTTCAGAGAAGTTCTCGGGGGCCGTCTTCCCGTGGTGGGTGGGGCCAAAGACAAAGTGGGCAGGGGTCAAAGGCAAAAAGGGTGCAGCCCAAAACGCCAGCGTGTTTTAGCTTAAAGCTCTGACTGCCAGTAACTAAGCCTTAGGAGAGGCATTTAAGCCTTTTCGAGCAGGAAAAAACTGCACAAAAGCAGATAAGCAACCCAATACTCAGTGGTTGGGGAGAAAGAGGTAGGGCCAAGGAAAGGAGGCGTGGCTACTTGGGAGCCCCGAAGGACCAGAGTGGGACCCAGGCGGACCAGATTTGGCCCACTGTCCTGATGTTCATCACCCCTGCATTAAACTATGATTAGCGCGAACATGCCCCAAATCTAACCATGGTTGGATTCTAGGCCAATGAGAAGTCACTGCAGTGACTGGGCAATTATTGCTGCAGCTCCTCTGTTTGAGTTGGGAAGAGCATACAAGGAAGGGCTGCTTCCTAGGAATGCCTGGCTGGGCCCTGTTGGTAACAGGATACTGGGCTAGAAGCTCTTGGTTTGATCTGGATTTCAAAGTCCAGCAGGGCAGTTCTTACCTGACGAAACATTTCGGGGATGTCGTAGACATAAGTCGTCCCTAACGACTGCGCCTGGAATCTCTTTGACTGGAGCAGGTCCTTCGTTACGTACGGGGTGTTGATCAACATTCCGTGTAGCGGCCCTTGCTTATCGCCATAAGCCTGGAACATAATCTAGGCAAAGGAACAACATCCACAATTATGCTCGTGTGACATTAGGACAGCCTTCCCCAACCTGATGCCCTCCGAGCGTGTTTGGACTACAACTCCCAGCATGCCCCAGGTGGGCGCATTTGGAGTTTTGAGGGGCCTCTTCACAAAATGGCTGCCATGGGTGGAGATCTGCCTGCTCATAAAACGGCTGCCGTGGCGAGTCTCAAAACACGCATTTCCCAGGTGGCAAAGCGGTGAAGCTAAAACAAAAGCGACTCGACGAAGAAGCGAAGTATAACAGGGCTCCAAAATATGAAAGCCGCTCTTTTGAACCCCAATAAAGATGGCGTTGGGAGAATCTTAAGAAATAAAATAAAAAGCCAAAGGGATAGGGAGCCTGGCGGATGACAAGAAAGGTGTCCGCGGGCACCACCCTGCTGGAGATCCCAGATTTAGGAATGTGTGTTTGCAGAAATGATGTCTGGTCACCCAGGTATTATAGAACTGCCATTCTTTACCAACAAAAATCAATGCATTGGAGCCCAGAGTTGAATCCCACTTAAAGGCAGGAAACAATCAAAGAGAACTTCTCCCCTCAAAGCATGCATTCCACAGCTGTGTGTTATTATTATTAGTATTTATTTATATAGCGCCATCAATGTACATGGTGCTGTACAGAGTAAAACAATAAAATAGCAAGACCCTGCCGCATAGGCTTACATTCTAATAAAATCATAATAAAACAGTAAGGAGGGGAAGAGAATGCACCAAACAGTGTGGAAGAGTAATGGTACCTGGGCAGTCCTGGAGTCCGTCACTTCCTTGTACAGGCTGATGTCCAGGTAGTAGCCAGACTCATTGGTCAGGAAGAGGCGGATGGGTATTGCTTTGCCGGTTGGCGTCAGCCGGATATTGATCTTCAGCTCTGCCTGGAGAACCCGGAGTTTCCACAAGCGGCTCCCGTACCGCATCACCATGCTCCGGACGGACTCCTCAATCTGAACGACAGAGGGGGGGGAAGGAGAAAACGACTGGGGTGTAAACGGGACCGGATGAACTGCAACACCCTGCGTGGAGTGGAATTCTGGGATTCGCTACCACAAGGCGTAGGGATGGCCACCGTTTCAGATGGCTTTAAAGGAGGATTGGACAAGTTCGTGGAGAAGAAGGCGATCCATGGCTACTAGTCCTGATGGCTATGTGCTGCCTCCAATATCAGGGGCCGTAAGCCTGTGTACACCAGTTGCTGGGGAACATGGGCTGGAGGGTGCCATTGCACTCATGTCCTGCGTGTGGGTTTCCCTGGGCAGCTGGTTGGCCACTGTGTGAACAGAGTGCTGGACTGGATGGACCCTTGGTCTGATCCAGCAGGGCCTGGATGTTCTTAGGAGCAATTTAGGGGCACGTTTGGGCCTCTCTTGACGACTGTAATATGAACGGGTGGTTTGAATGGGTCAAATTGCCAGCGAAAAAGCCACATTTCCCATTTAAAACAAGACATGTGAGAAAAGTGTGGCTCGTTGTAAGGCAAAATTGCACTCCACGGCCCTTCGCAAGTTGCAGTTTTGTATAGAGGTATACTATGATTATAATCTGAGGCCCTCCTCCGAGTGGACTCCTCCAAGGGAGGTTAGGAGGATGGCAAGAAGGAACAGGGCCTTCTCACTGGTGGCCCCTGATTAGGGAACACTTCCCTTTAAGTTCTGCCTGGTGCTAACATGCTCATCTTTCTGGTGCCAGCTCAGGACTTTCTTCTACTCTCAGGTGTCTTTTTTTTTTTTTTAAACAAGTCCCGGGATTTCTACTGTTGATGGTATAAAATCGTTTCAGATGTTTGCATGTGAATGGTTTTATATGATTAGGTAGCCATATTGCATTTTTATGGTTTTAATCCTTCCGGACTGCTCCGAGAGCTTTGGCCATGGGGCGGTCTAGAAATGCAATAAATGAAATGAAATGCAAAGGCGAACGCGGCTGCTTCCTCGCCACTGAAGAGCTGCCGAAATCCAGGGGCGATTTGACGGCAGCAACTCCAGAGGCCGTAGAGGGCCGCGTGCGCAGCTTTCGGTGGAGTCCGGACCCCGGACCGCCCCCCAGAGCTGCCCACCCACCTCTGACCTACATGAGAGCACTCTTCAAATACTTAAAAGGTTGTCACACAGAGGAGGGCCAGGATCTCTTCTCGATCCTCCCAGAGTGCAGGACACGGAATAACGGGCTCAAGTTACTGGAAGCCAGATTCCAGCTGGACATTAGGAAAAACTTCCTGACGGTTAGAGCAGTACGACAATGGAAGTTACCTAGGGAGGTTGTGGGCTCTCCCACACTAGAGGCCTTCAAGAGGCAGCTGGACAAGCATCTGTCGGGGATGCTTTAGGGTGGATTCCTGCATCGAGCAGGGGGTTGAACTCGATGGCCTTGTAGGCCCCTTCCAACTCTGCTATTCTATGATTCTATGATCTACCCATTCTTTTTATGTTTTTCAGACTACAGCAATAATACTTGGGGTGGGGTGGGCCTAGGGGTGGAAGCAGCATAGCACTGGGAGAGTTCATACAAATTCCTTTCCCCACCCCGCAAGGATCTCAATATTGGGGGGGGGGGGGCGGGTAGACAAAAAAACAAAGAGAAACATTAAGAGCAAACGCCTCTGCAAACATCTGAAAGCAGCATTTACGCGGCCTGTGTTTCACGGCGGCTCCGACGCTTTAAATCAACAAGGCAATTACCGCTCGGAGGCCTGTTCCTCTGCTGTTTTATTAAACTTTCTAATATACTGCTGTTTGGTAAATAGTGCATATTAAAAGCACGGCAATTGGAAGGCAGGTCTTAATGTTCTTTCTCAAACTACCTCTTTTCCCGAGGCCCCTCTGGGCCGCTGTTTCCGCGGCGTCTATAAAATGGCGTTCAAGCAAACCGCACTGGGGGTTTGACACACCTGGGAAGCGAACGGCTAGACGGCTGGCTGAAAACTCTCGCTCACGTCGTGCGCGGCACCGATCTTTGGATCGCCACAGCGGGAGGTTGGGGCACACCTGGCCAGGAGCAGGACGGCCGGCTGCGGCCTGCCTCTGGCGCAGACCGGCTGGCACTTTAGCTTCGCGCTAACCCGGTTCAAAACAGTCCACCTGCAAAGAACTCTTCCTGCACTGAGTGGCCTATCAAGCAACCCTGGCATCTTTGCCGCTGAAACCGGAACAGGCTCAGAGAAAGGCAGCTAAGATTGTCAGGGGGAAGGGGAAACAAGTCCTATGAGGAGAGGTTGAAGAAACTGGCGGTGTTTTAGCCTGGAGAAGAGAAGACTGAGGGGAAATATGAAAGCCCCCTCCAAATACTGGTGTCGTGTTTCTCAGAACACGCCTGCTTTCGATGGGAGGCAAATGACGAGGCTTGCTAAGTAATCCACAAAGCTTTTATTAAGCAACAAACGTCTCTTCTACCTGAAGAGAGTCTAATCTCTTGGGAACTTCCCCCTAGGCAAAACTATGCAAACTAAGCAAGACAATTGTCTGCTCAAGAAGAATAGGAAGCCACTTCTCAAACGCCCATAACTTCAGAGAGCCTGGTGCGGAGGCAGGTTCTGGCGCAATCCTAGTCGAACCGACTTTCTCACACCTTCCTTCCGCTCTGTGCATTTGAGCTTCTGGCGGACCCTAGCACCACCTAGCTTGTCAGGATGCTCTCCTCTTGAGGAAAGCTCACTTCCACTGAGTGTGTAGGATTTGGCCTTGAGGAGATAAGCTCTGGAGAGGGCTGACTCCCAGCTGGTGAATTGCCTGTGAGAGCTTCCTCTCCCACTGGTACAGGCTGGCTGGTGTCTGGCGCCTCCTTCTCTATTTCTCCCAAACAGGGGCAGTAGGGTTAGACATGACAACTGGATGGTTTGTCGCACAGAAAAGGGTAAAGACATGTTCTCTGCCAGCCCCGGCCCAAGGTGCCTTGCCGCCTGAGGCAAGACCACTCACACCCCTCCCTGCCACTACCTTCACCTCACGCCCCTTCCTTCACCTCACGCCCCTTCCTTGCCATATCCAGCAGGGGGCAGAATAAATTACATTTGAAGAATATGTGCAAAGTCACTTCAACTCGCAGGTTTCCCCCCACAATTCATTTTCCCCTCAGCGCATTAGTGGTGGCGGCGGTTACCCAGAGGCAGGAGACCAACCTACCTTCGACGGGTCCATAATAACTGTGGGGACAAAGTTGAGGAAGATGTGGTTGCAGTCAGTGCGCACGTTCGTGTTGTTGAAAGCCACTTCCAGCTCGTCCATGGCTTCTAAGAGCAAGCGCTCCCCTTCGTTCTGCAGGTACTCAAAGGACGCCTCCTGCAGAAAGAGCGGCCTTCCGTTACTTCCTTCTGAGTGGCGCGTGGGCCCAACTGGTCTCTTGCTGGCAAGGTCAGCAACTGGAGAAAGCCGGGCCAAAGCCGGGCCTCCTGAGGTTAGGCCTCTGCCCACCCCCTCTCCTCATCGCCAACAAAATCGCAAAGAGGCAGTGCGGAGGGAGCCCTGCTGCAGGAAAGGGATTTGTGCACAGCTAATGTAGCAGGTGGTTCCTTGGCTTCCCACAATCAATAGGCCTTGAGACGTATTGGGGGTGTTCACACATCACAACAGCCCACCGTGAGAAGAATAACATTATGACAACATGGTTTCCATACATTTCCTCTGCCGAGGCACTTCAAACTTTTGAAGAAGTTCTGACAAAGTACAGACGCTTAGATTTCCCCCGATTAATACACACAAACACGCAAAATGGCATACACTGCACACAACTCCTTTTGTATGTTGTAGAACTTGCGTTTTTAATTTAATTAGGAATTCAGCTCCTACTGAGACCATTTAACTGTCAATGTTGCGTAAAAATATCAGCTACAGACTAAAATTTATAATTAATAAATTCCTTTGCTTCCGTAGCGATTGCAATTATTATATACGGTTCTTCTTCTTTTTTGTTGCCTTCACTTCGTTAACCTTTTTTCAAAATAAAATAAAATTTCATGAGGGGAAAAACAAACAAATGAATTAGCAAAGCCCACCTTAGTAACTAAGTCCGAGTGGCGGATGATCGCCCGGACGAAAAACCTGTAGTCGGTCACCTCCGCTCCCGCCTCGACTTTTGCTGCGCCCAGGTAAAGATGCATCTTGTGGTTGGCGCATGGGATGGCGGTCAGGTCAAAGTTGCGCATCCGGTTGAGCTCCAGTTGGAAAGCCAAGGCCGGCTCCAAGTGGCGGTAAATCCTGTCTTCTTCAAACTGGGGAGAAACCGAACCATATAAAATGTAACTGCGGACTAAAGCGGGAACAAAATGCTATGTCTCCTTTTTTTCTTTTTTTTTAGTATAATTGATTATTTATTTATTATTGCATTTATAGCCCACCTTTTTTCCTCCAAGGAACCCAAGGCAGTGTACCTAATCCTCCTTTCCATTTTTATCCTCACAACAACAACCCTGTGAGGTAGGTTGGGCTGAGAGTCTGTGAGTGGCCCAAAGTCACCCAGTGGGTTTCTGTGGACTGGAACCTGGATCTCCTGACTCCCAGTCCAACACTCTAGCCACTACACCACACTGGCTCGATTTCCTAAATGAAGACAACAATCCTATACTCCATGGGTGTGGGAACTCAGCCTGGGGTTCAAATCCAGGCCACGTGGGGGCCCAATGTCTTGTGAGGGTCTTGTGAGGGTCCCGTGGCTTCACCCCTTTTCTCTCAACCCTGATAAGTTTGGTGACTTCCCAGCTTTTGTGTATGTGTTTTGCCCCATTCTGAAAGGTTGAAATCCCTCTCCTAAGGTTTAACTACTGTCAGGAAGAGTTTACGTTACAACATGCTAATATTCTTGGGATTTAGGGCCCGGTCACACTGGAATGTGGGCCCCGAGAGATGCTCCGTCAGGGAATTCACCCATTGGGCTGAAAGAGTTCTGCATGCCTGCTCTATTTGAGTTACTCCAGCTGAGTGTACAATCCGCAATTGAGAAGAGCGTTTATGTTAGCTAGGTGCAATGCCCTTCCCTCTGCATTACTAATGGGGAGGTTCAGAGGTCTTCAGCCAGGTTATGTTTATGTAGTGGGGGTTGCGTTGAGACTCATGAACATATATTTTTACACTGCCCCCTCCACGTATCCCAATGGCAGAGATATCTGGAAAAGATCTTATTAAATTGTCAAGGATCCGCGGGGGCTGACATTCTACGGACCCTATTATCTGTGGAGTGGGGTGGGGGGAAATGCTTGAAAATGTTGCACTATTTGCCCATTATGTAATGACCTATCAAAGACCGGGAGCTATGCCCAGAGGCACGGTGGAATAGTCAGCAGGGAGATTAGTACTGTCTACTATACTAGCTGGCTGAATTGCACAAAGTAAGAGTACTAGTTTGTCTAGAGGATGTCATGATGTTATGTATGGTTCGTGGTTGTTTTATGCCAATAAAGGTACATTGATTGATTGATACTCCAGCTGAGGGGCCATAGGATGCAACAGAAAAACATTTGCCTGAGGAAAGAAGAGCATGATAGAGGAGGCCAAGTGGTCCTCCCTAGGAGAGAAGGTCTAAATCTTGTCTCCATCCCCTGAGAAGGCCTCATCTTGTGTCCCTACTCAACGGGTCTCAGAAATTGAGAGAAGATCAAAACTTGGGCAGATTTGCATGGGCGGTAGCCATAATGACTAACAATCACGAGTCAAAGTCTACGGACAACTTTTGTTAAATAAAAAATGCAGACTTCCAAATAACACACTGACGGGGTTCAGACAACACAATAACCAATGGTGGATTAAATAGTCAACGGTTGTCTATTTAACCCACCATTTTGTGGAGGGAGGTTTTTTTAACCAACAGTAGGTTATTTGGCTGAAATAACCCACACAAATAACCAACACTGTGCAAAGTTGGCTATTTGAACCACCATTGGTTATTGTGTTGTGTGGAGGGCACTCCTACTTATTTCGTCAGC